>NC_036853.1:15295296-15400364 GCF_002910315.2 Salvelinus sp. IW2-2015
GACACAAGTAATTATTTCCAACGACTTCTTTTACAGACAGATTATTTTCAAACGTGGGTAATTCAGGCTGTATCCCTAATTCCAGTGGGGTCCAGAAGTTTTTACCATTACACTAAGGCTGGACTTGCCTTTAAACAGCTTTGTTGGAACAATTCAGAAAATGATTGTCATGGCTTTTAGAAGCTTTATAGGACTAATTTACATCATTTGAGTCAATTTGGGGAGGTGTACCTGTGGATGTATTTCAAGGCCTACCTTCAAACTCAGTGCTCTTTGCTTGACATCCAATGGGGAAAATCCAAGAATCAGCCAAGACCTCAGACAAAAATGTAGACCTCCACAAGATCTGGTTCATCCTTGAGAGCAATTTCAAATGGATTGAAGGTACGCACGTTCACACGCATGGGACCACGCAAGGCCGTCATAGGAAATACCACGCTCAGAACGAGACCACCGTTCTGTCTCTGAGAGATGAAAATCTTTGGTGCAGAAGTGCAATCAATCCGCAGAACAACAGCAAAGGACCTTGTGCAGATGCTGGAGGAACAGGTACAAAGTTTGATCCACAGTAAAACTGGGAGTCCTATATGGGGCATAACCTGAAAGGCCGCTCAGCAAGGAAGAACACCACAGCTCCAAAACCGCATAAAAAACAGCCAGACTTACATACGGTTTGCAGGGTGCACATGGGACAACAGAATACGTACTTTTTGGAGAAATGTCTATGTCTGATGAAACAAAAATAGAACTGTTGCCATAATGACGCATTGCTTTGTTTGGAGGAAAAGAGCGGAGACTTGCAAGCCGAAGAACCCTTCCCAACCGTGGAAGGCAATGGGTGGCACTCATGTTGTGGGGGGGGTTTGCTGGCAGGGGGGACTGGTGCACTTCATCAAAATACGATGGCATCATGGTAGGAAAATTATGTGATATATTGAAGCAACAGGCTCAAGACATGAGTCAGGAAGTTGAAAGCTTGTCGCAAATGGGTCTTCCAAATGGACAATGACCCAAGCATACTTCCAAAGTTGTGGAAAAATGGCTTAAGGACAACAAAGTCAAGTATTGGAGTGGCCATCACAAAGCCGCTGACCTCAATCCTATAGAAAATTTGTGGGCAGAATAAAAATAATGTGTGAGCAAGGAGGCCTATCAAACCTGACCTAGTTAACTCCAGCTCTGTCAGGAAAAGAATCGGGCCAGATACAGTGAATTATAAGTGAAATAATCTGTCTGTAAAAAATCGTTGGAAAAATTACTTGTGTCATGCACAAAGTAGATGTCCTAACCGACTTGCCAAAACTATAGTTTGTTAATAAAAATAAATTTGTGGATTGGTTGAAAAASTAGTTTTAATGACTCCAACCTAAGTGTATGTGAACTGTACACTGCAGCTAGTGGCCAAAATCTAAATTGCACCTCGGCTGGAATAATACATTATGGCCTTTCTCTTGCATTTCAAATGTGATGGTACAATTAATTTTTTAAAGCATGTTTTTTTCTTGGTATTATCTTTTACCAGATCTAATGTGTAGTATTCTCCTACATACATTTCACATTTCCACAAACATCAAAGTATTTACTTTCAAATGGTATCAAGAATATCCATATCCTTGTTTCTGGTCCTGAGCAACAGGCAGTTAGATTTGGGTATGTCATTTTATTAAAGACATTAAGGTCAGTCAATCTGGAAAACTTCAATAAATGTGAAAGTGCATTCGCAAAAAAACATCAAGTGCTATGATGAAACTGCACCTCATGAGGACCGCCACAGGAAAGGAATCCCCAGAGTTACCTCTGCTGCAGAGGTTAAGTTCATTAGAGTTACCAGCCTCAGAAATTGCAGCACAAATAAATTCTTCAAAGAGTTCAAGTAACAGACATATCTCAACATCAATAGTTGAGAGGATACTGTGTGAATCAGGCCTTCACGGTTGAATTGCTGCAAATTAAACCACTACTAAAGGACACCAATAATAAGAAGATAATTGCTTGGGGCAAGTAACACAAGCAATGGACATTAGACCGGTGGAAATATGTCCTTTAGTCTGATGAGTACAAATTTGAGATTTTTGGTTCCAACCGCCGTGTCTTTGTGAGATGCAGAGTAGGCCCACTGTGAAGCATGGAGGAGGAGGTGTGAAGGTGCTTTGCTGGTGACACTACCTGTGATCTATTTGAAATKCAAGGCACACTTATCCAGCAAGGCTACCACAGCATTCTTCAGCGATACGCCATTCCATCTGGTTTGCGCTTAGTGGGACTATCATTTGTTTTTCAACAGGACAATGACCCAAAACCCAGCTCCATGCTGTGTAAGGGCTATTTGACCAAGAAGGAGAGTGATGGAGTGCTGCATCAGATGACCTGGCCTCCACAATCACCCGACCTCAACCCAATTGGTTTGGGATGAGTTGGTCCGCAGAGTGAAGGAAAAGCAGCCAACAAGTCCTCAACATATGTGGGAACTCCTTCAAAACTGTTGGAAAAGCATTCCAGGTGAAGCTGGTGGAAAGAATGCCAAGAGCATGCAAAGTTGTCATCAAGGCAAAGGGTGGCTACTTTAAAGAATTTCACTTTTTTGGTTACTACWTGATTCCATGTGTGTTATTTCATAGTTTTGATGTCTTCACTATTATTCTACAATGTAGAAAATCATAAAAATAAATAAAAACCCTTGAATGCGTAGGTGTCCAAACTTTTGACTGGTACTGTATATTTGTTTTATATATAAAGGGGTTTATTTTTTATTCCCCTACCTTTATTTAACCAGGTAGGCTAGTTGGAGAACTAGTTCTTCATTTACAAATGCGAGCCTGGCCAAGATGAAGCAAAGCAGTTCGACACATCACAAAACACAAAGTTATCACATGGAATAAACAAAACATGACAGTCAAAATACAGTAGAAAAAATAAGTCTATATACATGTGAGCAAATAGAGGTGAGATAAGGGAGGTAAAGCAAAAAAGCATGGTCCGAGATATTACACCATTAGCAAGTAAACACTGGATTGGTAGATTTGCAGTGCGAAGAATGTGCAAAGTATGAAAATAATCAAAGATGGGTGCAATATGGAGCAAAATAAATAAATAATACAGTAAGGGTAGACGAGGTAGTTGTTTAGGGCTAAACATATAGATGGGCTTGTAAGCGTGCAGTAATCTGTGAGCTGCTCTGACAGTGCGTTAAGTAAGTGAGGGGATAAGTGTTTCCAGCTTCAGAGATTTTTGCAGTTCGTTTCCGTCATTGGCAGCAGAGAACTGAAGAAAAAGAGACACACGGAGGAATTGGCTTTTTGGCGGTGTGTGACCAGTGAATCTGAACCTGCTGGTGGAGCGCGTGCTACCAAGTGGGTGCTGTCTATGGTGACCAGTGAGCTGAGATAAGCGGGCTTTACCTAGTGCAGAGACTTGTAGATAACTGTAGCCAGTGGGTTTGCCCGACAGTATTGAAGCGAGGCCAACCACCGAGAGCGTAACAGTCTGGTTCGCCAAGCCTGGGTACGTATTGGCGCTTCGGTGACAAAACGCCATGCGCCACTTGATATGACTGACATTCCCTAGGTTTCGTTGAGTGTTGGAGGCCCTTTCTTATAGAAATTCACATCCACGAATCGGAGGCATCGGTAGGATGGTCAGTTTTACGAGGTTCATGTTTGGCTCAGCATGAGTGAATGATGCTTTCTGTTGCGAACACAAGTGAAGCCGATTCTAAGATTGAGATGCTTAATGTGAGTCTGGAAGGAGAGTTTACAGTCTAACCAGACACCTAGGTATTTGTAGTTGTCCACGTATTCTAAGTCAGAGCCGTCCACAGTAGTGATGCTGGACGGGCGAGCAGGTGCGGGCAGTGATCGGTTGAATAGCATGCATTTAAGAGCAGTTGGAGGCCATGGAAGGAGAGTTGTATGGCATTGAAGCTCGTCTGGAGGTTAGTTATCACAGTGTCCAAAGAGGGGCCAGAAGTATACAGAATGGGTCCTTAAATTCAAAATAAAATAGCTAAATCATCCATAGTATGACCATCTTTAAAAAAATCCGTATGACAGCTTAGAACTCCCCCTTCAACGACTTAACATTTTAAGAAATAAAAGATGTATTTTTTTGTTGGCTTTTCAAGAACATTTCTGAGAATACAGCCAACATCTCCATTGATGAGTATAAAGGGGGGGTTATTCGTGGCTAAAGATTTTAATAAAATCAGTCAGCTCGGTCTTATTTCTTGAAATTAAAGTTGTCATTTGTGTCTATATTAGTGGCTCCGGTGAGCGAAGCTTCTCTCCCAGGAAATGTGGAACAGCAGAACACTGTATATACACTCATAAAAAATGCATGTGTATCCAACAGCTGGAATTCCCCAGGGTCAGCTTGCAGCCAACATGACATGTGCAGCTCCTCACAAAAGCTCCAATCCGTTACCACGGTAACCATCTCTAAAGGGTCACTATGTACTTTTATAGAGACATTTATTTATTTACAGGACAGTCGATATTACACACGTTCAGGAGCCAAGGCAAATTAGCATTGATTAAGATATCCAGAGAACGTTGTGACTGCACCATATAAAATATCTCCAATGTTTACAGCATATTATTGGTTTAGAGAAGAAGGCAAAAAATAATGTTTTTTTCCTCTGTGAAAAATATGGTAATATGGATAGATGCTGCGGGATGGATTGAGAGCTATGGCTTGCCTGGCTTTAAATAATGAAAGATTACAATGGACATGAAGAAAACTGGGCTTTGGGGAAATAAATCAAGCAATCGGTAAAAGGTCCTCGTAGCACGGGTTTATTCAGAGAGCCTGTGCAGAACCTATGGCCCACTGACAGAAAGACAAACACAGAAAGACAAACAGGCAGACAGACCCTATAGTCTGTGACACAATGACTATGCTACCAGTATTAAAGCACACACCATCTGCTCCCTAGATGGCATCTCCATGCATCCTGTAGGTCTAATCGTACATATTCAATGATATGTAACGTTTTATGTGAATGTTCTGTCATAATGCTTACACAAGGTTGTCATAAACTTAGCTTAGACCGTGAGATTACATTTAATGATGGTTTACAGTAACACTTACACTATATGACCAAAAGGTATGTGGACATCTGCTCGTCTAACATCTCATTCCAAAATAATGGTCATTAATATGAAGTTGGTCCCCCCTTTACTGCTATAACAGCCTCCACTCTTCTGGGAAGGCTTTCCACTAGATGTTGGAACATTGGCTTGCGTCCCAATTCATCCCAAAGGTGTTCGATGGGGTTGAGGTCAGGGCTCTGTGCAGGCCAGTCAAGTTATTCCACACCAATCTCAACAAACCATTTATGTATGGACCTCGCTTTGTGCACGGGGGCATAGGGATGCTGAAACTGGAAAAGGCCTTTCCCAAACTGTTGCCACAAAGTTGGAAGCACAGAATCGTCTAGAATGTCATTGTATGCTGTCAAGTTAAGATTTCCCTTCACTGGAAATAAGGGGCCTAGCCCGAACAATGAAAAACAGCCCCAGACCATTATTCCGCCTCCACCAAAATGWACAGTTGGCACTATGCAGTCGGGCAGGTAGCGTTTGCCTGGCATCCTCCAAACCCAGATTTGTCCATCAGACTGCCAGATGGTGAAGCATGATCCATCACTCCAGAAATCGCGTTTCCACTGCTCCAGAGTCCACTGGTGGCGAGGTTTACACCACTCCAGCCAAGGCTTGGCATTGCGCATGGTGATCTTAGGCTTGTGTGCGTGCGGCTGCTCGGCCATGGAAACCCATTTCATGAAGCTGTTGACGAACAGTTCTTGTGCTGAAGTCGCTTCCAGAAGCAATTTGGGACTTGGTAGTGAGTGTTGCAACCGAGGAAATACCATTTTTATGCACTTAGCACTCGGCAGTCCCGTTCTGTGAGCTTGTGGCGCCTACCACTTCGCGGCAGAGTCGTTGTTGCTCCTAGATGTTTCCACTTCACAATAACAGCACTTACAGTTGACCGGTGCAGCTCGAGCAGGGAAGAAATTTGACGAACTGACTTGTTGGAAAGGTGGCATCCTATGAAGGTTCTATGTTGAAAGTCACTGAGCTCTTCATTAAGGCCATTCTACTGCCAATGTTTGTCTATGGATATTGAATGGCTGTGTGCTCGATTTTATACACCTGTCAGCAATGGGTGTGGCAGAAATAGCTGAATCCACTAATTTGAAGGGGTGTCCACATACTTTTTTTTATATAGTGTGTGTCATGTCACATTATGAGCCATAAATAGGTTAGGAAGGTCTCAGTGAGTCATGCTTCATGACAGCCAGGTTAGTGGCGGAGACCAGCATGGAGAGTAAATTAAACAAAAGTAACAGCAAAAGAAAATACAAAACATTGCGATGAAACACGAGAGCAGTCGAACTCGTTTCAAACACGAGAGCAGTCGAACTCGTTTCAAACACGAGAGCAGTCGAACTCGTTTCAAACACGGAGAGCCAGTCGAACTGTTTCAAACACGAGCAGTCGACTCGTTTCAAACACGAGAGCAGTCGAACTCGTTATTAACACTAGAGCCAGTCGAACTCGTTTCAAACACTGGAGAGCAGCTCGCAACTCGTTTTCAAACACGGAGCAGTCGAACTCGTTTCAAACACGAGAGCAGTCGAACTCGTTTCAAACACCATAGGAGCAGTCGACTCGTTTCAGAACACGAGAGCATCGAACTCGTTTCAAACACTAGAGCAGTCGAACTCGTTTCAAACACGAGAGCAGTCGAACTCGTTTCAAACACGAGAGCAGTCAAACTCGTTTCAAACACGAGAGCAGTCAAACTCGTTTCAAACACGAGAGCAGTTGAACTCGTTTTAAACACTAAATGCTCTACTTTTACAACCCCAAAGCCCTCTGTTGTAATTTGCTAGCATTGCTTAACAAGGTGTGTTATTTGCCACAAATAATTCAGACATCAGTCAATTAATATGTACTGTCATGATGTCTAGCAGCGATGGGAATTTGCAACAGCTGGCTGAGCCCAAGTTGAAGGTAGACAACTTTGTCAATGGCTCCTTTGAATGGAGACACAGAGCAGAAGTCCCAAAGCAGTCAAAGTGTCACGTCAATATGAACACGTATGCCTACATACTTTTCAAGGGATACACACAAGAGGGAAGTTAGTACAAATATAGCATGTCTAACTCTCATCCAGCTCCCCTATTTGTTCTACTCACACTATTACTGTGCCTGCAGCCCTGTCAGAGGAGATGCAGTTTATTTAACAGTGAGCGGCACATCCTTCTGAAGCAGCATGGGCCAGTTTGATTCACTTGACTGGTCCTCTACCTCCACTGTGAATCCCTTGGGTTAGGTTGGGTTGAGAACAGGGCCCTGTGGAAGTCCCAGCCAAGTTAGGAGTCAGACCAGCACGGCTCAGTCACAATGTGCAGTCATACAACACAAGCATCACGAGCTGGACATCAGTCAACAGTGGATTACAGAAGTTTACAGATAAGACTATGGAGGGCACACAAAGTCACTAGAAACAGATTTCTTGTTGGTTTAAATGCTTTTAGAAAAATGTAAATGGGTATGAATCACACACACAGCAGCATGTATGAGGCATACTATTTCCTCAAGAGAATTTCTAACTATGTCTGTGCTATTGGAATGTCTCATCTTAACTCAGCAGACTTACACAGTCTTGTGGCGTGCAGGATACCCGGGTTCAGACGCCAGTCACTCACACTAATAAACAGCTTCTCAGAAAGAAATGTCAATAGCCTTGGTGCTGTTGGATTGGTGTTACGCCACACTATATAGCCTAGTGTGGTAGACCAGTGTTACGCCACACTATATAGCCTAGTGTGGTAGACCAGTGTTACGCCACACTATATAGCCAAGTGTGGTAGACCAGTGTTAGAGCATGCTATGCAGCCCAGGTTAACAATCCCTGGACATTAAGATTAGAAAGATACTCAAGGGCACATGACACAAAGAGGCAGTGAAAAAGGGTGAGAAAGATGATGTGTCAGACAGAAGAGCGTGTGAATCTCTCTCCAACTGGCAGTAGGAGGTAGAGAACAGTTGAATGAGAGCAGAGTCAGATCAAGTTACTGAGCACGCCTAGCCAGCATTTTATCTTTTATCTCGGGCACCAACTATATGTTTGGATTATCCGTGATAGGCATTTTCACCTCAAGGTGTCTGCAAAGCTAAATGGAGTCTAATCCTCCAACACTAGCTACATGATAAACACAAATAGGAAGGATTCACTTTAAGATTAAAAGTGTATCCAACCAACAGTTGTAATACATTAATTAAAAGTATAGTCCACTTAGAGTAAAACTACTCATGTACTGTGTAAACACATAAAATACACTGCTCAAAAAAATAAAGGGAACACTTAAACAACACAATGTAACTCCAAGTCAATCACACTTCTGTGAAATCAAACTGTCCACTTAGAAAGCAACACTGATTGACAATAAATTTCACATGCTGTTGTGCAAATGGTATAGACAAAAGGTGGAAATTGGAGGCAATTAGCAAGACACCCCCAATAAAGGAGTGGTTCTGCAGGTGGTGACCACAGACCACTTCTCAGTTCCTATGCTTCCTGGCTGATGTTTTTGGTCACTTTTAATTTGCTGTTTTGGCGGTGCTTTCACTCTAGTGGTAGCATGAGACGGAGTCTACAACCCACACAAGTGGCTCAGGTAGTGCAGCTCATCCAGGATGGCACATCAATGCGAGCTGTGGCAAAAGGTTTGCTGTGTCTGTCAGCGTAGTGTCCAGAGCATGGAGGCGCTACAGGAGACAGGCCAGTACACAGGAGACGTGGAGGAGGCCGTAGGAGGGCAACAACCCAGCAGCAGGACCGCTACCTCCGCCCTTTGTGCAAGGAGGAGTAGGTGGGCACCATGCCAGAGCCCTGAAATTACCTCCAGCAGGCCACAAATGTGCATGTGTCTGCTCAAACGGTCAGAAACAGACTCCATGAGGGTGGTATAAGGGCCCGACGTCCACAGGTGGGGGTGTGCTTACAGCCCGAACACCGTGCAGACGTTTGGCATTTGCCAGAGAACACCAGATGGCAAATTCTGCCACTGGCGCCCGGGCTCTTCACAGATGAAAGCAGGTTCAACACGCACATGTGACAGATGTGACAGAGTCTGGAAGAGCCGCCTGGAGAACGTTCTGCTGCCTGCAAACATCCTCCAGCATGACCGGTGGCGGTGGGTCATCATTGGTGTGGGTGCATTTTCTTTGGGGGGCGACAGCCCCATGTGCTTCGCCAGAAGTAGCCTGACTGCCATTAGGTACCGAATTGAGATCCTCAGACCCCTTGTGAGACCATATGCTGGTGCGGTTGGCCCTGGGTTCCTCCTAATGCAAGACATTGCTAGACCTCATGTGGCTGGAGTGTTTCAGCAGTTCCTGCAAGAGGAAGGCATTGATGCTATGGACTGGTCCGCCCGTTCCCCAGACCTGAATCCAATTGAGCACATCTGGGACATCATGTCTCGCTCCATCCACCAACGCCACRTTGCACCACAGACTGTCCAGGAGTTGGCGGATGCTTTAGTCCAGGTCTGGGAGGAGATCCCTCGGGAGACCATCCGCCACCTCATCAGGAGCATGCCCAGGCGTTGTAGGGAGGTCATACAGGCACGTGGAGGCCACACACACTACTGAGCCTCATTTTGACTTGTTCTAAGGACATTACATCAAAGTTGGATCAGCCTGTAGTGTGGTTTTCCACTTTAATTTTGAGTGGGACTCCAAATCCAGACCTACATGGGTTGATAAATTTGATTTCCATTGATAATTTTTGTGTGATTTTGTTGTCAGCACATTCAAGTATGTAAAGAAAAAAGTATTTAATAAGAATATTTCATTCATTCAGATCTAGGATGTGTTATTTTAGTGTTCCCTTTATTTTTTTGAGCAGTGTATATAAAACCATTCAAGCATTCATTTGAAATTAACCACTAGCATGGGTGTGCATTGATAGTAGCAGATATGATTAAGTAAACATTTCATCTAAGAAAATATAATATAATTGTCCATAAAAGGCATATAGTGTCTCTAGTCTCACATTTCTAAATGCAAAATGACTTGTTAGTAGTAGTACACATCCAGATGAGACAGACAGACTACTGGTACAGATCTGTTTCATGAGAGCTTATTTGTAAGACTCTCAAATGAACATGAAATGGAGTCAGACTCAGCCATACAAATAATTGGTGGACTGACTCCATACTCTGTGGCCTTAGAGAGCCATACATCATGAGTGGAGGCTCTCTCCATTTAAACATGGTGCCCAGGGATCTACTGCAGTGTATAACTCTGATGCTCTCTCAGACACAAATACAGACACACAGACAGTGGCAGATGGTAGGGACTAGCCATCTTCAGAATGATATCATCACAGCTGCCTCTCCTCTCATCATGGGCCAGTCAACACCATAATGTACAGTGGAATGTGGATTTTAACATACTGTACTGCATGTGGTTCAAACAATGACATCAATATACTGCATTGATCTGGAGCAAATCATATCTAGCATGTATCAGTTGATACAATGGCATCTGTCTATAAAGAACACTGAACAGCAAGAGAGAAAATGTTGGTTTCATAATTAATATTACACTTTATGACAGCCACAGCTGGCTGCAGAAACAAACCTCTGTGCAGATAGAGATGAAAGATTAACACAGATAATTCTACATGCAACTTTACAAACCGGACTACACCCTCAATTGGTGATACAAAAATAAAATAAATGACTGTAGCTGGTTAAGGCGGGCAGGAAGCGGAGGCTGTGCAGACTTGACTGTGATACAGTATTAAAAGGTCACTCAGTCTACAGTAGATCTAGACAATGAAGACATATGCTACATAACAGGACTGGGATTCTGACTGAGCTATTCTAATCCTACAATCCAGGTCAACATCAAAGGCACTTTGTTTCGAAAACTCTGACATCACTTAAAAATACTTCAAGTAGAATGACCAATTCAGCTTAACGCAATGATTTCCAATAATAGTCTGACTGAACAAGGGAAATAATGTCATGTACCGTGCCATGAGTCATCCAGTGGAGGCTCCTCAGAGGAGGAAGGGGAGGACCATCCTCCTCACTGAATTTCATAAAAATAGTGAAACATTGTTTTGCAATGAAGGTCTACAGTAGCCTCAACAGCACTCTGTAGGGTAGCACCATGGTGTAGCCAGAGGACAGCTAGTTTCTGTTCTCCTCTGGGTACATTAGACTTATAAAACCTAGGAGGCTCATGGTTCTCACCCACTTCCATAGACTTTTTTAAATCTTCTTTTAGGGGTTGGATCAGCTTAATATTGCAGATAGATTGTTGCTTCCATCAATGTAATTGTCTGCATCATTTCCGATCCGCCATATCTTATTTTGGTAAATATACATGCATACATACATATAACTATATAGATATACATACTTTTTTGAGAATATACCTTAATTATTCCCCGCAAACCCTACCACCCTTCCCCCAGTTGGAGTAAACTAATAAACAATAACACTTAGGCTTCTACCTTCAGTTTATACATCTTATACACGTTTTACAGACACAATCTGTTTTTAGTCCTTCCTCTATTTCTGATGTCCATTTGTAACTGTACTATTTCGCAACATTTCTGAACCTACAGTGGGGAGAACAAGTATTTGATACACTGCCGATTTTGCAGGTTTTCCTACTTACAAAGCATGTAGAGGTCTGTAATTTTTATCATAGGTACACTTCAACTGTGAGAGACGGAATCTAAAACAAAATCCAGAAAATCACATTGTATGATTTTTAAGTAATTCATTTGCATTTTATTGCATGACATAAGTATTTGATCACCTACCAACCAGTAAGAATCCGGCTCTCACAGACCTGTTCGTTTTTTTTTAAGAAGCCCTCCTGTTCTCCACTCATTACCTGTATTAACTGCACCTGTTTGAACTCGTTACCTGTATAAAAGACACCTGTCCACACACTCAATCAAACAGACTCCAACCTCTCCACAATGGCCAAGACCAGAGAGCTGTGTAAGGACATCAGGGATAAAATTGTAGACCTGCACAAGGCTGGGATGGGCTACAGGACAATAGGCAAGCAGCTTGGTGAGAAGGCAACAACTGTTGTTGCGCAATTATTAGAAAATAGAAGAAATAGAAGAAGTTCAAGATGATGGTCAATCACCCTCGGTCTGGGGCTCCATGCAAGATCTCACCTGTGGGGCATCAATGATCATGAGGAAGGTGAGGGATCAGCCCAGAACTACACGGCAGGACCTGGTCAATGACCTGAAGAGAGCTGGACCACAGTCTCAAAGAAAACCATTAGTAACACACTACGCCGTCATGGATTAAAATCCTGCAGCGCACACAAGGTCCCCTGCTCAAGCAGGCGCATGTCCAGGCCCGTCTGAAGTTTGCCAATGACCATCTGGATGATCCAGAGGAGGAATGGGAGAAGGTCATTTGGTCTGATGATTCAAAAATAGAGCTTTTTGGTCTAAACTCCACTCGCCGTGTTTGGAGGAAGAAGAAGGATGAGTACAACCCCAAGAACACCATCCCAACCGTGAGCATGGAGGTGGAAACATCATTCTTTGGGGATGCTTTTCTGCAAAGGGGACAGGACGACTGCACCGTATTGAGGGGAGGATGGATGGGCCATGTATTGCGAGATCTTGGCCAACAACCCCTTCCCTCAGTAAGAGCATTGATGAGGGTCGTGGCTGGGTCTTCCAGCATGACAACGACCCGAAACACACAGCCAGGGCAACTAAGGAGTGGCTCCGTAAGAAGTATCTCAAGGTCCTGGAGTGCCTAGCCAGTCTCCAGACCTGAACCAATAGAAAATCTTTGGAGGGAGCTGAAAGTCCGTATTGCCCAGCGACAGCCCCGAAACCTGAAGGATCTGGAGACGGTCTGTATGGAGGAGTGGGCCAAAATCCCTGCTGCAGTGTGTGCAAACCTGGTCAAGAAATACAGGAAATGTATGATCTCTGTAATTGCAAACAAAGGATTCTGTACCAAATATTAAGTTCTGCTTTTCTGATGTATCAAATACTTATGTCATGCAATAAAATGCAAATTAATTACTTAAAAATCATACAATGTGATTTTCGGGATTTTTGTTTTAGATTCCGTCTCTCACAGTTGAAGTGTACCTATGATAAAAATTACAGACCTCTACATGCTTTGTAAGTAGGAAAATCGGCAAAATCGGCAGTGTATCAAATACTTGTTCTTCCCCACTGTATATACATTTTACAGACCCTGTATGTTTTACATTGGTTATCTTGTTGTTATTAGTCCCACCCTTCAGCTCCATTTGATCCGGCATTGTTTTGCGTATCAATTCATAAAACCACGTGCCATGGAATGGGTACATCGAAAATCTCTTCAACTATTTACAATTTATATATTTTACTAATTTAATTTCACTTTATTTAACCATGTAGGCCAGTTGAGAACAAGTTCTCATTTACAACTGCGACCTGGCCAAGATAAAGCAAAGCAGTGCGACACAAACAACAACACATACAGTCAATAACACAATAGAAAAGTCTATATACAGTGTGTGCAAATGAGGTAAGATAAGGAGGGAAGGCAATAAATAGGCCATAGTGGCAAATCATTACAATTTAGAATTAAACACTGGAGTGATAGATGTCCAGAAGATGAATGTGCAAGTAGAGATACTGGAGTGCAAAGAACCAAAAAAAAAAAAAAAAAAAAACAGTATGGCGATGAGGTAGTTGGATGGGCTATTTACAGATGGGCTGTGTACAGGTGCAGTGATCTGTGAGCTGTTCTGACAGCTGGTGTTTAAAGTTAGTGAGGGAGATATGAGTCTCCAGTTTCAGTGATTTTTGCAATTCGTTGCAGTCATTGGCAGCAGAGAACTGGAAGGAAAGGCAGCCAAAGGAGGAATTGGCTTTGGAGGTGACCAGTGAAATATACCTGCTGGAGCGCGTGCTACGGGTGAGTGCTGCTATGGTGACGAGTGAGCTGAGATAAGGCGGGGCTTTATCTAGCAGAGACTTATAGATGACCTGGAGCCAGTGGGTTTGGCGACGAATATGAAGCAAGGGCCAGCCAACGAGAGCATACAGGTCACAGTGGTGGGTAGTATATGGGGCTTTGGTGACAAAACGGATGGCACTGTGATAGACTGCATCTAATTTGCTGAGTAGAGTGTTGGAGGCTATTTTGAAAAATGACATCGCCGAAGTCAAGGATCGATAGGATAGTCAGTTTTATGAGGGTATGTTTGGCAGCATGAGTGAAGGATGCTTTGTTGCGGAATAGGAAACCGATTCTAGATATAATTTTGGATTGGAGATGCTTAATGTGAGTCTGGAAGGAGAGTTTACAGTCTAACCAGACACCTAAGAATATGTGGACCGTTACAAATACCAAGTCAGAACCATCCAGAGTAGTGATGCTGGATGGGCGGGCATGCAGCTAGCTAGTTTAGCCTACTCAAACACCTGGGGTGGGATAGGCCTTTCACAAAGCCCTGAGCTCAACCCCGTCGAACACCTTTGGGATGAATTGGAATGCTGACTGCGAGCCAGACCTAATCGCCCAACATCAGTGCCCGACCTCACTAATGCTCTTGTGGCTGAATGGAAGCAGGGCCTTGCAGCAATGTTCCAACATCTAGTGGAAAGCCTTCCCAGAAGAGTGGAGGCTGTTATAGCAGCAAAGAGAGGACAAAATCCATATTAATGCCCATGATTTTGGAATGAGATGTTCGACGAGCCGGTGTCCACATACTTTTGGTCATGTAGTGTATTTACCATCACAACAACATTCACATGTTCAATCACCAGGTGTGCTATTCACTGAGAAAACAATAGTGCAAATAAGGCTCAGCTCTTCTATTGGCTGCAGTCTGTATGCAAGGTTTTGCAGTCATGGATACTGACACTGCCATTGGTCGGCTGCAGAATTGCCTATTTAGCCTCACTAAATAGGTCACTGTTTTAGCCATATGTTTCTGCCACACTGAACAGATACATACACACACACCCTCATGTTTCACTTGGTCTCTGGTCCTTGCCTGCCTGCCCATCCTCCTTTATAGCTCTAGGTGGATTTGAGGTTAGAAGGATTCATCTGTTACTACTCTGACTCTTCACGCAAATGTCAGACCATAGGCCGCTGCAATAATTACAGGCAAAATGCTCAACATCACAAAGCCTGGGACCATTTACTGAGGAAAGTTTTTAAACTCAGTGAGTGAACTTGAGAATGTCCTTGAATACTTGGGATTTACTGGCCTCAGTTGTCTGAATTACAAGTGCGGAGAGAGGTTTCATGGCTTAAAATAGAATAATTTGTGTTCTTAAACTTAGCAGTCAGGTCACGGACTCTTAAACCAAGGAGATATCCAAGCCTTCAAGTGAGTGACAAAAATCTGGTTAGAACATTATAGCATTACCAACAACCTCATCTTATGATACAGCACTGAGGGATTTAGCTATATTTGAGTGTGCCTCTTTTGAGGCCAATCTCACCACCACTTTAGCAAAAAGTCTGTGATCCATGGCCCAGTTCTGCCTCTGTTGCAGAGGATCCTTGAGCATGAGAGTGGGCAGGAACCAGAGCATAATGATGTCTCACTCTCCGTTGCTAGAAATAGGGAATCTATCACTGACAATAGAGATAGACAAACGTTGGGGTAAATAGCGAATATGGGGGAAAATCCAGACAGGGCATGTACCAACAACCTATTATTACAGGGTAAGCACGCTATGTTGTGCCATAAAGATACCGGTCTTTTGACAGAGGCAGTATGCTTCCTATGCAGGGAGGATACACTATGTCCTCTCTTGAGAAGCAGGCCTATGTCCAAATCCCGACATGAACAGGAGCTTACTTCCAAAAAAGATCAGAGACGGGAGTATCCTATTCCTGCCACTGGTGTAGTGTCTAAGGAGGAATAGCTTGAGGGCTTTAACTATAAAGCACAGTGCTTTTCCACAGTAGAGTGAGGCTTTAACGTCAGTTCATGTCCAGGTAATAATCATTTATGTAGACACTTTTATACATTTTACTATTTTCCCTTTACGTCAGAAAGTCTATTTTGAAAATTAGCTTGTGTGCACTACTTTAATAGTGTTGACAACAGCTAAATGTCTGGAGAGAGTGCAATGCTGAGCATTAAAGTTAGGACTGAGGATGGTGGTGATTGGTGCTGTATTTTAGGTCACATCGATCGGGCCCTAGGAACTGGGGACACTCAATATAATGGAGACAGATCCAGGACACCAGGCAGAGCAGACCTTTATAGAGAAGATGTAGGGGAAATAGAACAGGTAACTCACCCTGCTGGAATCTGGCAACACCTACTGACATTTGGGACTGTTCTGTGGCACTCAAACCAAGGTATCACTGTAATCAACACTGAGCATTACATTTAAGTCATTTATCAGACACTTATCCAGGAGTGAGTGCATACATTTTCGTACCGGTCCCCTGCGGGAATCAAACCAATAACCCTGGTGTTGTAAGTGCCATGCTCTACCAACTAAGCTACAGGGCACAATTAATTGCCAAAAACGATTCATATGACAAGAATGTATTCAAATGTAACATCTGCAAGTGAACAAGCCTTGATATACCTGAATATGTTTCCTTAGCCAATGTTCTTGCAGATACTGGTAACGACCCATTTCACTGCAATTTGTGTTCTTGTTTTGCCTGATATTTCTGCAGCACTTAAGCCTCTGTATGACCCTAGCCTTGGCCCATGAACCACTATCTAAAGCTGATCTGCATTCTGAAGCCAGACACCATGTCCACGGTCTCTGGGCAGGAATACATTATTCCCCAAAGTAATAACCCCTTTTAAACATACAGACATCTGGATTAGTCTATTTCTTCTTCATCCGTTGGTACCAACCATTAGTCTGTGTGATTAACGGGGGCTGAGCTAGAGCGGTGTTTGTGAGACAAGGACGGATCCCAAAGAGGCGAGTGTCTTTTTACAGAAAATATCTGTAGAGACCGAATGGTTTGATCTACAACCCATTAAAAGCTATCTATGAAAAGTTGACTCTCACAAACACACACATGTAACAAGTTTTGCTCTATGACTATCTACATAATAGTCGATTGTTCTATCATAAGCTACACAATAGTTGTTAGAAGGTAAGGGGTTCTTCTACATAGAAGATCATAGAAAATCCAAGGACATATTGTCATTACAGTGCATTTGGAAAATATTCAGACCCCTTGCCTTTTTCCACATTGTGTAACGTTACAGACTTATTCTAAAATCAATTAAATCGATTTTTCCACATCAATCTACACACAATACCCGATAATGACGAAGCAAAAACAGTTTTTTTTTWATGTTTGCAAAATTATTATTATTTTTTAACTAAAAAAATAATAATATCAAGGATGCAAACTGTTGAGGGCCCAAAAAGGTGACACTTTTTTTTTACACTGAAACATGCAAAAAATCCCTGCTAGGGGGAAATGTAGGTTTTAACTAATTAAACAACAAAGAATATAATCTACATGATCAGTCTGTGTGTAAAATAAAGTGGTTAATGTGAACCTAACTCACAACTAAAACATGTAAAGAAAGCAATCCAATGTTATTTGTTGCCTAGACTTTACTGCAAATGACACAAGTCTTGAGAGAAAACAATACACTAATATTGCAGCTAGCCATGACAGCCTTTATAACAGAACACTTGTGACCACACACCACACACACACACACATCTAAATATTGCACTTGGGAAGTATAAATAGAATGAAGCAGACATTCTATTTTTGCTCTATTATAGTGGTCACTATAGACATTGATCAAGTGCACAAGGCTACATGTGTGCAAAAATAACATTCACTGAGTAAAACATGTTTTACCCCCCCCCCCCACACACACACACGTGTTACTCTCAAGTTCAATACAACAAAAATAATATCTTTGGTCTACACTACACATTATTACATTGTACACTTTTTGCCTGTGGACATATGTTCTTTGTTGGCATAATTGATCTCTTTCAGGCAGAGAGTACACCTGGCATACCCCTTTTTTTCCACTGTGTTGACAAAGTGAGAAAGAGGGAAAGTGTGTGGTGTTCCTTTCACCTCTATAGTGGCATCCAGTTTAAGCAAGGCCCAGCACCAGCTACACTTGTTTAACAAGCAACGCCTCATTTTCACCTAATTCTCTCATTCTGAAAAAAACATTAAGCACATAGAGGGAAAACATTAGTTCACAGATAGTAGTTAACTAGCTAACGAACTAACATTTCACACAGATTGCCAGGGTCCAGTAAGCAACTGACGTGTTATAACTTGTAGGAATGGCAAGGAGTCGTATAACGTTACCAGTTAATACTATAGCGAATTGGTTGGTTACTAATGTTAGCTCATCTGACATTAGCTAGCTAACGTTAGCTGTCTGACTTTATTAGCCAGCTAACTTTCACACCATAAACTCAATTATTTGATCAGTTGGCTAATGTTGCTAAACATTTCACTGACTAGCTAACGGATCATTCGATCCAGCTAGCAAGATACTTAACAATGCTAACAATACTTGTTCCACCACACTTTCTCCCTCACCTCAAACTTTCCAAATGCCAGTTGTTTTCGGTTACAGTTCATGAAGTACACTTCATCACCTTCTCACCCCCGTCTCCGTGGCCAGGCTTCTCACCTACCTCTTCGTTATTGTTCAGGGGACGCGCTGCTGTAAGTTAACTGGCAAACTGCCTTTCCACTCTCTCGCTGTCTTTCCAGAGCGCGCGCTGATGCTGTAACTAGAAAATTGGTTGTCTCTTCTCTCTTCAGTCGCGTGCTGCATTCTGTTGTTATGTGAACAATTTGCTGAGCCTTGGATACAGCCAGTATTGCTCCAAACGCACATCACTAGTCATCCAGCAGTCATCCAGCAGTCATCACTAGTCATCCAGCTGTCATCCTTTGCTCCGTTCATCTTTCTCTCGATTCTGAATAGTCTCCCAGTCCCTGCCGCTGAAAAATATCCCCACAGCATATCCCACTGACGTTCTGAGAACGTTCTAAGAAAGTTGCKTGATGGTCCCAAGGGAATGTTTGCTGTGGGACCTTTGTCTGGATCCCTGTACTTTCCCAGGACGTAGCTGAGAACCATTTCAGGACTTTCATTTTACTAGTCCTTAGGACTTTGCGTGATGATCCCAGGGAACATTCTCTGGGAGAACTTTATGTAGTTCCCTGTAAGTTAGCAGGACATCACTGAAGACAGGACGTTCTCAGAACTTTCATTTTACTAGTCCTTAGGACGTCGTGTGATGATCCAAAGGGAACTTTGTATAATAATAAATGTATGCCATTTAGCAGACGCTTTTATCCAAAGAGACTTACAGTCATACATTTGTCCTATGGGTAGTCACGGGAATCAAACCCATAACCCTGGCATTTCAATTTCCATGCTACTACCACTCTTCGGGGGACATTGTGTACTGTAGTTCCCTATAAGTTCCCAGGATGTCATGGAGGACCATGTCAGGACTTTAAGACCTTTTTAGGACGTTCTCAGGACTGACATTTTACTAGTCCTTAGAACGTTGTGTAATGGTCACAAGGGAACGTTATCTATGGGACCTTTTTCTAGTTCCCGGATTTGTCTCTGGGAGGTTTTAGCACATTCTTGGGACGTTGTGGCATGGTCCCCTGGAGGTTTTGTCTGGCTCTCAGTTTGTCCCGGGGACGTCCCCGAGGACACTTTTCTGACTTTCTTGGGTTGTTGTGTCATGGTCCCCAGGATGTTTTTTTTTTTTCCCGGTTGGTCCCAAGAATGTCCTGGTCCCCTGGAGGTTTTTTCTAGTTCCTGGTTTGTCCCGGGGACTTTTTTAGGACATTGGTCGTGGTCCCCTGGAAGTTTTGTCTAGTTCCCGTTTTGTCCCGGGGACATTCTTGGGATGTTGTGTCATGGTCCCCTGGAGGTTTTGTCTAGTTCACAATTTGTTGCAGGGATTTCCCGAAGACGTTTTTTAAGACTTTCATGGGATGTTGTGTCATGGTCCCATTGAGGTTTTGTCTAGTTCCCGGTTTGTCCCGGGGATGTTTTTAGGACGATATTTGGACATTGGTCATGGTCCCCTGGAAGATTTCTCTAGTTCCCATTTGGTCCCGGGGACGTCCCTGAGGAGATTTTAGCATGTTCTTGAGACGTTGTGTCATGCTCCCCTTGAGGTTTTGTCTAGCTCCCGGTTTGTCCCGAGGACGTCCCCAAAGTCGTTTTTAGGACGTTCTTGGGACATTGTGTAATGCTCCCCTGGTCGTTTTTGTCACGTGATGGTAGCAGGTGTCTCACACCATTATAAGTAAAGTAATGCAAATGGTATGGGGGTTTTAAGTTAAGTGGTACACTATTCAGCTATATTTGATATGATCAATATGACACCCCCTCTGGAGTGTGCTGACCTTTCTGCTGCGCCACAAAGACTGTAGGACTTTAGTCCCCATTCATTACCTTTAATACATCTCATTATCAGTTAATCTGACTATTCTGTCATTGATTTAACTGACTTATTTCAGCAATTTGAGTTTGGGTTTTGAGTATAGTTTTCTAATGTTGGTGGGGCATATTCTATTTTAATGTCACTGAATCACTATGCTAAATATTCTATTTTTTCTTAAGTGTATTTTTAAAAGAGCTGAGATTTACTTTGAAGTGCAAAGCGTAGGAATAGGCCTACAGGTGAAATCAATCATTGATAGAGACATGGTGGCGTAGCAGGAAGATCAGAATGCTGTTGAAGTTGTGAGGGCATTAAATAATAATTACTGTATGAATAAACATGCACAATGTAATCATGTATGTCAAATATATACTTTGAAAACACTGCATGATAAAAGCATCGTTAGTGTGTGTGGGCATTGTCAAAAGACAAAGAGCTGTGACTGGAACAGTGGCTCACCAATCAGGGCCTTGATGGGCTTAGCAACAGTAACAAGGGGTGATGTGTAATGAAACTAGGGTGCGCACATACCCTGGGCACAATACTTTTCTTTGCAACGATCAGGTGGCGTCCCCGGGACAAACCAGGAAGTAGACAAAAAACCTCCACATGACCATGACACAGCGTCCCAAGAACGTTCAGGGGACCATGACAACTTTCCAAGAATGTCCTAAAATGTCCTCGGGGACATCCCCAGGACAAACCAGGAACTAGAAAAAACTTCCAGGGGACCATGACACAATGTCCTAAACACGTCCTCGGGGAGGTCCCCGGGACCAATCCGGGAACTAGGCAAAACCTCCAGGGGACCATGACACAACGTCTTGATGACTTTAGGCGACCATTTCGTGACACCCTAATGACTCATTCTGCAGTGACACTCCCCATCCAACCTGACTTGAAAGTTTGAATACTTATGTAAATGTGATATTTCATCTTTATTACATTTGGAAAAATGTAAAATAAATCAGTTTTTGCTTTGCTATTTTGGGGTATTGTGTGTAGATGGATAAAATATATATATTTCTCATCAATTTTAGAGTAAGGGCTGTAATGTAACAAAATGTGGAAACAGTCAAGGGGTCTGAATACTTTCCGAATGCACAGTCATTCAGAATTTTACACCAGGAGTAGGCCTATAATTTTGCCACAGGGGATCAATGGCTTTTTTTTTTATGCCTAGCTGTGGATTGTGTGTAGCCCAATCACAAGGAATACAGTCGGGAATGAGCAGAAAATCTGTCAGTGAACAGCATGCAGCCAAAACAGGCCTTTCCTAATATTTCAAATACAATCGCAGGAAAATATGTCTATAAGCTACCAAAATATTTTATCAACTTCCAAATAGGCCTATTGAGCAAACAGCATTGGTTTACAAAGTAAAACAAAAAGAGAGATAGGCTTTTGGCACTTGAGCGCATCAGCCAGCCCTGCTGAGTGTGCGGCGCATCATTGAGTTTATTCAGTGAAACTGGAAAGCTTTTTTAGGACTATAATTTCCTCCTCATATTGTATATGTCTCCACAAACCAAGGCCTAGGCTATTGGTGGATTCAAGACGAGGTTGTTTTAATTGATCTCAGTTTGTCAGTGCCAAAGTAGCCTGTCATTTCGATCATTTGTGCGGTATAAAAAAATATTCAGTCATGTAAAATTATGTAGAATTGCATGCATTTTTCCTGGACCCTAGGCTAAAACCCCCCAAAAATCCCCACGTGTGCAACTTCTGCAACCACTTCTACACTACGGCTCTATTCCACTAGGCAAAAGCGATGATAATTCATGCGAAGCTTTATTATAAAAGGTGATTATTTTTCATGCGTTCCAGTACCTCAGAGCCCCCCAGGTCACCTCTCTATTGAACTCACTTTTTGTTCCGGCACCTTCCAATTTACAAATGAAGCACTGCCTCTAGCCTACACATATTAGACCATCCTCTGCATCCATTATTACACTCATCCCATTAAGGCCCAACTTTAATGAGTCCTGGGGAACATGTGACCTTCCCATACAGAACACATTTCACTCTCACACATAACTGCTGCATTTCACAATTTCTCCATTGATGCATTATTCTGGGAAAGACTCCCCTTGCCTTTGCTAGCACCAATTTAATTTCTTTGTAGTCTGTGCCAGGCAATTTCTCTGCAAGGCTCTCCATCTCCATCTCATGTGCTCATTTATGAGCTACACACAACCCCGATAAACTACAGTACAGATGTTTCCTTTCACTCCTGCTCGCAACACATTTTACCACCTCCCCCTCTCGATATACACCATTATGTACTTTGGCCAAACTCAAGCACCTTTTCCAACACACAACATCAATTTGGTGGCTAATAAATCATTTAGCATCAGCACATGAAGCATTTAACTGTGCTGAACTAAAACTTTAAATATGAAATAACAAATAGGCCGTGTTCATCAAACCTCGTCTCAGTAAATGCAGAGAGGAGAGAAAAGGAGAGATTGCGCCTCATCACAGATCTTACAGTGCACAGTGCATTCAAAGAGTAGTCAAACCCCTTGACTTCTTTCACATTTTGTTACGTTAGTCATATTCTAAAATTGATTAAATAGTTTATTTTCCAGATCAATCTACACACAATAGCCTATGACGGCAAAGAAAAAACCTGTTTTTCGAAATTTTAGCACATTTATGACAAATTAACTGAAATATCACATTTACATAAGTATTCAGACCCCTTACTCAGTACGTTGTTGAAGCACCTTTGGCAGCGATTACAGCCTCGAGTCTTTTTGGTTATGACGCTACAAGCTTGGCAAACCTGAATTTTGGGAGTTTCTCCCATTCTTYTCTGCAGATCCTCTCAAGCTCTGTCAGGTTGATCAATGGATGATCAATGGAAACAGGATGCACCTGAGCTCAATTTTGTGTCTCATAGCAAAGGGTCTGAATACTTATGCAAATAAGGTATTTGTCAGGCGGTGGGTGTAGCTGGTGCAGGAAGTCAGGCGCAGGAGAGCAGAGATGAGTGAACAATGCACTTTACTTAAGAAATAGCACAAAGTAACAATACCAATGTGCGAACAATAACGGTTGCCACAAAGCACGGGTGAAAACAGCACCCGTGAAAAAACCAGCCGGAAACGTACCGACCTGAACAACAAACAATCACACACAGACATGGGGGAAACAGAGGGTTAAATACATGACCAGTAATAGGGAAATGAAAACCAGGTGTGTGGGAAACACAGACAAAACCAATGGAAAATGAAAAGTGGATCGCGATGGCTAGAAGACCGACGACGTCGACCGCCGAGCGCAGCCCGAACAAGGAGAGGCACCGACTTCGGAGGAAGTCGTGACAGTATTTTGATCATTTATTTTATTTGACCTGTTTTCACTTTGCAATTAGGGGGTATTGTGTGTAGATTAATGAGGAAAACAATTAATTGAATCAATTTTAGAATAAGGCTGTAACGTAACAAAATGTGGAAAAAGTCAAGGGGTCTGAATACTTTCCAAATGCACTGTACACTAAGCCTGTCCCACTTCACATCCCAATCTGCCTGAGAGGGGAACCTTGTGTGTGTGGTGTGTGTGGTGTGTGTGTGGTTGTGTGTGTGTGTGTGTGTGGTGTGTGTGTGTGTGTTGTGTGTGGTGTGTGTGTGTGTGTGTGTGTGTGTGTGTGTGGTGGTGTGTGTTGTGAGGAGACATGAAAGTTGCTTGGAGGTAGCTGAAACAGCCTGCAATCTCATTGAGGCAGCAGTAATCAGGTCCATGTTAGACAACACGGGGCCTGACACCAGACTGTCTCTGTACCACAGAGTGGTCCAGGCCTGATAAGCAGCACAACAGTAACTAGTGCTTGTGGCTTCAGAACATATCATCAACAAGGCTTTGTAAATCTGTTTTACCACTACAGTGCTCTCCGTCGGTGTTATAGATGGCTGCACAAACAACGCTGATACACTTGGACTTAGTTGCTGCCCAGCAGCAGTTAAGAGGAAATAATTAATACAGGGCCTTTATAAACATCAAAACAAAAACTTAAAAGCCCCACTTAGAAATAATTAAATGAATAATGTTGTTTATCGACGACTTTCCAGTGCATAGCTAATGTAGTAGATATGCTGCCTGAGCATGCAGGCTCTCACATGATACCTCATTCTCCTGAGTGGCCTAGAACCACTATCAGAGATAATCCAAAGCAAGTTTAAAAATGGCTCCGTTGGAGAGCATCCAGCTCTCTTCTTCCCACCCACCCTCGCACAAGCTTCACCCTGAGAGTGACTGGTGATCTATTCTGGTGATCAAAATCCTGTTACACTTAATCAGTGAAGTTCTCCACTGACACCTCCATAATTTGGGACTGACCGAGGAGAGTTCCTGCTAAATTACTGTCCTTACATCACCACACCCAACAGGACGAAAGATGAAAATATTTCTAATAAGCTGGAAAAAAGCTAATGTTGAATTTTTTATTTTTGATCAGAAAATAGTGATTTCATGTTGACGTGAGTGAACCAAAAGAGAGGAAAGGCTGGTCAACAGTGTGCATTAGAAAGCAGGCTGGGGAACGAGGCATTGGCAAATAATCAACCTGCATTGTCTAATTGGGATTCCAGTGGTGACGCAGCGGGCCATACCATTCAGAACTCTGGGAAAGGATTAAAGAAGAAGAAAACAGACCCAATCCAGTATGCTTTGATTTCTTATAACAATATTTGCAACAAAAACATGTCTAAACTGGTACAGGAAGATAAAAACTAGGAACTGTCTAAAACAATACAAAGCAGTCGCAGGGTTCTCCGATGTCAAGTGAAAACATTGCCAAAATTCCATCACAAAATAAAAGCTCGCTCTACCTTAGGTGCTACCCAATGGACTGGCCTGAAATCAGTCTGACAGCAACAATGTGCAAAGAATAGGATTTTAGAAAACCAAAACGAGCAATTCATGAACCCCTGTCCTTGATACTATAAAAGCTACTGTAAATTCTACATTATGTATTCGCCAGAACTTGACAAGGTTAAGCACTGAGAATGAAAAATCCTTTACTATATTTCATGAAACTATTATGAGCAGCAGCAGGCCATGCAAGAATTTATAACATATATTATTTATCTCAGATTTTACTTTGACCTACTTCAGAATTCTATGCAGTGCAATATAACGGTATGAAACTAAATGCAAAGACTGATACAAAGATAGATAAGACTGCTTTACAGAAGATGCAAACAATGCACATCTTCATTCACAGAATGACTATGATGACTTTCACTGGTGCTCACCCAGCGGGCAACATTAGAATGGGACATCATAATAACGTGACATTCTTTTTGTTTGTTGGGTAATATGGTTTATCCCCTTCCCTGTTATGCTGATTGCATTCGTACCAATCAACGCTGTTGGTGGAACCGATCACATAACCCTGAGATATCAAAATAGTATTATTTATTTCAACATTACTGGAAGACTGTGCAACACACAACACGTCACAGGCAAGGTAGATTTTGTGGGTTTTTAGACCCTTATGTACAGTTGAAGTCGGAAGTTCACATACACTTAGGTTGGAATCATTAAAACTCGTTTTCAACCACTCCACAAATTTCTTGTTAACAAACTATAGTTTTGGCAGGTCGGTTAGGACATCTACTTTGTGCATGACACAAGTCATTTTTCCAACAATTGTTTACAGACAGATTATTTCACTTGTAATTCACTGTATAACAATTCCAGTGGGTCAGAAGTTCACATACACTAAATTGACTGTTCCTTTAAACAGCTTGGAAAATTCCAGAAGTGCAAATCAATCCCAGAACAACAGCAAAGGACCTTGTGAAGATGCTGGAGGAAATAGGTACAAAGGTATCTATATCCACAGTAAAATGAGTCCTATATCGACATAACCTGAAAGGCCGCTCAGCAAGGAAGAAGCCACTGCTCCAAAACCGCCATAAAAAAGCCAGACTACGGTTTGCAACTGCACATGGGGACAAAGATCGTACTTTTTGAAGAAATGTCCTCTGGTCTGATGAAACAAAAATAGAACTGTTTGGCCATAATGGCCATCGTTATGTTTGGAGGAAAAAGGGGGAGGCTTGCTAGCCGAAGAAAACCATCCCAACCGTGAAGCACGGAGGTGGCAGCATCATGATGTGGGGGTGCTTTGCTGCAGGAGGGATTGGTGCACTTCACAAAATAGATGGCATCATGAGGTAGGAAAATGATGTGGATATATTGAAGCAACATCTCAAGACATCAGTCAGGAAGTTAAAGCTTGGTTGCAAATGGGTCTTCCAAATGGACGTTGACCCCAAGCATACTTCCAAAGTTGTGGCGAAATGGCTTAAGGACAACAAAGTCAAGGTATTGGAGTGGCCATCACAAAGCACTGACCTCAATCCTATAGAAAATCTGTGGGCAGAACTGAAAAAGCATGTGCGAACAAGGAGGCCTACAAACCTGACTCAGTTACACCAGCTCTGTCAGGAGGAATGGGCCAAAAATTCATCCAACGTATTGTGGGAAGCTTGAGGAAGGATACCTGAAACGTTTGACCCAAGTTTAAATTGTTTAAGGCAATGCTACCAAATGCTAATATAGTGTATGTAAACTTCTGACCCACTGGGAATGTGATGAAAGAAATAAAAGCTGAAAGAAATAATTCTCTACTATTATTCTGACATTTCACATTCTTAAAATGAAGTGGGGATCCTAACTGACCTAAAACAGGGAATTTTTACTAGGATTAAAATGTCAGGAATTGTGAAAAACTGAGTTTAAATGTATTTGGCTAAGGTGTATGTAAACTTCTGACTTCAACTGTAGGTGTCATAACCAGCCATAAAATAATTCAATATATGTCACAACAGTGTTATGACCATATTTTCTGCCCAACAGGCTTCTATTGGGCATAAAATTATCTGAAACACAACCAAAAAGTACAGCAAATGCATCCAACAAATTTGTAGTAAATATTGGGACCAAATATTTAACTTTTTACTACTTTAATACACATATAAGTGAATTTGTCCCAATAGGTTTGGTCCCCTAAAATGGACTATGTACAAAAAGTGCTGTAATTTCTAAACGGTTCAATCGACAGTCTGAACTTTAACGTCATAGTCACTCTATAATTTAAAATCCAAAGTGCTGGAGTACAGAGCCAAAACAACAACAATTGTCATTGTCCCAATACTTTTGGAGCTCACTGTACAGTATCTCCACTGTTTATAGCATCAGTATGGACTCAAGTGCTGCACCTCTCAAATAACAGAATTTAAAAAATGAAATCCAATGGTGGAGTCAGGTGTAACGACAGGTCAATGGAATGAGCTCCATTCAATAGCGGTTACCGTCGCGTCATCATACAAGCGCATCTAAAACAGAACATGTTTCCTCAGCAGAAAAGGACCTCTTTCGATAGACATACCTACAGTTTAAGTGAATCAAAGCTCTATGGACTCGGTCTAGATTCAGAACTGTGAGTTGTTCTGAGAGCTGTAAGGAGTGACCAGGGAGAACAATCTCTGGAAAGTTATAGGAAACCTTGTAAAACTTGTCCAATACCGTATCTTTGGTTCCTCCATTCTTTTTCTTAATATAGCGCTGATTAAATGGGGTATTTGAGCACTAGTGAATTAGGCACAACTTAAAACATTAGTCAAATCTTACAATGTCAAAGGTCCATATTTGTTATTGTTACTACAAAAAGAGATGACAGTGACTGATTGGACTAATGAGCCAAATCTGTGTTCAAATCCTGCTAGTGCTCTGAAGCAGTGTATTTCTCTTCCTTTTCATCTCAAAAGTGTTATTACAGAGGGTTGTGCCATTCCGTCAGGCCTGAGCAGAGCATGACATCTCCATCCTGATAGGGCCCTGCAGAGAGAGGGTAAGGATGGTTTAAGGTGCCCTGTAATCTGGGAGAATAGTGGAATTACACAGCAGCAATGTAAAGCGTTCTCTGAATTCAACCGTCCGGTCAGCATTCTTCACAGATCCTCCCTCTCTAAGGACCACTAATGCCACCCACAACACCCATCAACCAGCCGTAGAACCACTAACCAGAAGCATGTGAGGTTATTACAACCCCAGAGCTCATTGTTGAAGGCCATCGGCCATGATTCATGTGGAAATGATATTGCATCACAGTTGCATCTTATCAAATCAATCAAATGTATTTATAAAGCCCTTTTTACATCAGCCGATGTCAAAGTGCTGAACAGAAACCCAGCCTAAAACCCCAAACAGCAAGCAACGCAAATGACATGTAGTAGCTAGAGTCATACTCCTAATGTATGTGGTATATTCATGCACTTGACAGAATGTAGGTTGAATTAACCTCTACTTTCTATTGAAGTCCTCACTTCCTCCTTGACGACAACCTTGGCCATGTATACATTTTTCATACTTGTGGAAGTACTGCTTTGCTATAAAGACCCCAACCATGATGGTTATTCACATACTACTGAATAAATCCACAGTGCTGTGTGTCAGCCTCACACCTGCAGTGAGGCGAGAGAGAAAAAGGAGCAGAATATATATACAGCACCGGTCAAAAGTTTGGACACACTTACTCATTCAAGGGTTGTAATTTATTTTTACTATTTTCTACATTGTACAATAATAGCAGTGAGAAAAAGGCGGAAAAAGGAGAATACATTCTGCTTCGTTTTCTCTCTCACCTCACTGAGGGTGTGAGGGTGCACACACACACACTACATGACCAAAAGTATGTGGACACCTGCTCGTCGAACGTCTCATTCCAAAATGAAATGTTGGAAGGGCTACTTYGATATTTGTTTAACACTTTTTTGGTTACTACATGATTCCATATGTGTTATTTCATAGTTGATGTCTTTTTATTCTACAATGTAGAAAATAGTAAAAGATCTAAATAAAGAAAACCACTGGAATGAGTAGGTGCGTCCAAACTTTCGACTGGTACTGTAGATAAAACTCACACACATTCATACTAACACACGCACGCACACACACACACACACACTGGCATACTGTGCATTCGGAAAGTATTCAGACCCCTTGACTTTTGTCATTATGGGGTATTGTGTGTAGATTTATGAGAAGAAAAAAAACGATTGAATCAATTTTAGAATAAGGCTTTAACGTAACAAAATGTAGAAAAGGGGAAGGAACACTTTCCCGAATGCACTGTATGCTGCTGCTACTCTTTATCATATATCCTGATGCCTACTCACATTTCCCTTATTTTTATATTTCTACTGATTACTGCATTGTTGGGAAAGAGCAAGCAAAAATGACAATTCACTGTACTTGTGCACGTGACAATAAAAACATTAAACTTGATGTGCACTTAATGACACGTGATTCAAAAGGTAGATATTCTTGATGTCATTTTTTTTATTGATATAGAAAATGAAATGCCCCTGTAAGAAAGAGTAAACCGGCATTTTTACAACCATTGGGAGATTCTGGACATAGTGACAAACAGAAATAATATCAGTAGATGCTTAATACCCTCCAAACATTCTACATCCAGCTTACAGAAGCAACAGTTCCTAAATCCAAGGTATTAACAGCATATTAAGAGAATAGGTGAATCATCCAAGTATGTCTGCATGCAAGAGTTTGTATTAGTGTTATATAATGAAGCACGTTTTCAATAAATATGACAGGCTGATGTTTAGCCAACAAGGTCAAATAATTTATTTTTACCCCACATTAATATTTTTTTATTTAATCTATTCATTTTAGCAGATTTTTTTATTTATTTTTTTATTTAACCTTTATTTAACCAGGTAGGCAAATTGAGAACACGTTCTCATTTACAATTGCGACCTGGCCAAGATAAAGCAAAGCAGTTCGACACATACAACAACACATAGTTACACATGGAGTAAAACAAACATATAGTCAATAATACAGTGAAAAAAAAAAAAAAGTTTCTAGTATACAATGTGAGCAAGTGAGTGGAGATAAGGGAGGTGAAGGCAAACAAATATATGTATTAAATAAATAAAATATAAAAAGGCCATGGAGGCGAAGTGAGTACAACACAGCAAGTAAAATAAAAATAAAAAAAACAATGAATGGTTGGTTTGCAGTGGAAGAAAGTGCAAAGTAGAGACAGAAATAATGGGGTGCAAAGGAGCAAAATAAATTAATTAATAAATACAGTAGGTAAAGAGGTAGTTGTTTGGGCTAAATTGTAGATGGGTTATGTACAGGTGCAGTAATCTATGAGCTGCTCTGACAGCTGGTGCTTAAAGCTAGTGAGGGAGATAGTGTTTCCAGTTTCAGAGATTTTTGTAGTTCGTTCCAGTCATTGGACAGAGAAACTGGAAGGAGAGCGTCCAAGGAAGAATTGGTTTTGGGGGTGACTAGAGAGATATACCTCTGGAGCGGTGCTATAGATAAGGGGGGACTTTACCTAGCAGGGTCTTGTAGATGACCTGGAACCAGTGGGTTTGGCGACGAGTATGAAGCGAGGGCCAGCCAACGAGAGTGTACAGTCGCAGTGGTGGGTAGTATATGGGGCTTTGGTGACAAAACGGATGGCACTGTGATAGACTGCATCCAATTTATTGAGTAGGGTTTTGGAGGCTATTTTGTAAATGACATCACCGAAGTCGGAGATTGGTAGGATGGTCAGTTTTACACAAGGGTATGTTTGGCAGCATGAGTAAAGGATGCTTTGTTGCGGAATAGGAAGCCAATTCTAGATTTGACTTTGGATTGGAGATGTTTGATGTGAGTCTGGAAGGAGAGTTTACAGTCTAACCAGACACCTAGGTATTTGTAGGTGTCCACATATTCTAAGTCAGAGCCGTCCAAAGTAGTGATGTTGGACAGGCGGGCAGGAGCAGGCAGCGATCGGTTGAAGAGCATGCATTTGTTTTACTTGTATTTAAGAGCAGTTGGAGGCGCGGAAGGAGAGTTGTATGGCATTGAAGCTCGCCTGGAGGGTTGTTAACACAGTGTCAAAAGAAGGGCCAGAAGTAACAGAAGTGTCGTCTGCGTAGAGGTGGATCAGAGAATCACCAGCAGCAAGAGCGACATCATTGATGTAAACAGAGAAGAGAGTCGGTCCAAGGATTGAACCCTGTGGCACCCCATAGAGACTGCCAGAGGCCCGGACAACGACCTCCGATTTGACACACTGAACTCGATCAGAGAAGTAGTTGGTGAACCAGGCGAGGCAATCATTAGAGAAACCAAGGCTGTCGAGTCTGCCAATGAGGATGTGGTGATTGACAGAGTCAAAGGCCTTGGCCAGGTCAATGAATACGGCTGCACAGTATTGTTTCCTATCGATGGCGGTTACAATATCGTTTATGACCTTGAGCGTGGCTGAGGTGCACCCATGACCAGCTCTGAAACCAGATTGCATTGCGGAGAAGGGTGTGGTGGGATTCGAAATGGTCGGTAATCTGTTTGTTGACTTGGCTTTCGAAGACCTTAGAAAGGCAGGGTAGGATAGATATAGGTCTGTAGCAGTTAGGGTCAAGGGTGTCCCCCCTTTGAAGAGGGGGATAACCGCAGCTGCTTTCCAATCTTTGGGGATCTCAGACGACACGAAAGAGAGGTTAGAGAGGCTAGTAATAGGGGTGGCAAAAATTTCAGCAGATAGTTTTAGAAAGAAAGGGTCCAGATTATCTAGCCCGGCTGATTTGTAAGGGTCCAGATTTTGCAGCTCTTTCAGAACATCAGCTGACTGTATTTGGGAGAAAGAGAAATGGAGGGCTTGGCGAGTTGCTGTGGGGGTGCAGTGCTGTTGACCGGGGAAGGGGTAGCCAGGTGGAAAGCATGACCAGCCGTAGAAAAAAGCTTATTGAAATTCTCAATTATAGTGGATTTGTCGGTGGTGACAGTGTTTCCTATCTTCAAGCGGTTGGAAGCTGGGAGGAGGTGTTCTTATTCTCCATGGACTTTACGGTGTCCCAGAACTTTTTTGAATTTGTGTTGCAGGAAGCAAATTTCTGCTTGAAAAAGCTACCTTGGCTGTTCTAACTGCCTGTGTATATTGGTTTCTGGCTTCCCTGAAAAGTTGCATATCACGGGGCTGTTCGATGCTAATGCAGAACGCCATAGGATGTTTTTCTGTTGGTTAAGGGCAGTCAGGTCAGGAGAGAACCAAGGGCTATATCTGTTCCTGGTTCTAAATTTCTTGAATGGGGCATGCTTATTCAAGATGGTGAGGAAGGCATTTTAAAAAAAATGACCAGGCATCCTCTACTGACGGGATGAGATCAATATCCTTCCAGGATACCCGGCCAGGTCGATTAGAAAGGCCTGCTCGCTGAAGTGTTTCAGGGAGCGTTTGACAGTGATGAGTGGAGGTCGTTGACCGCTGACCCATTACGGATACAGGCAATGAGGCAGTGATCGCTGAGATCTTGGTTGAAAACAGCAGAGGTGTATTTGGAGGGCAAGTTGTTAGGATGATATCTATGAGGGTACCCGTGTTTACGGAATTGGGGTGGTACCTGGTAGGTTCATTGATAATTGTTGTGAGATTGAGGGCATCAAGCTTAGATTGTAGGGTGGCTGGGGTGTTGAGCATGTTCAAATTTAGGTCGCCTAGCAGCACGAGCTCTGAGATAGATGGGGGGCAATCAGTTCACATATAGTGTCCAGAGCACAGCTGGGCAGATCAGCAGCAGCTGGCGGGGTCAAGGGTGTGCTCTATAACAGGCGGCAACGTGAGAAGACTTTGTTTTTAAGAGGTGGATTTTTAAAATAGAAGTTCAAATTGTTTGGAACAGACCTGGATAGTATAACAGAACTCTGCAGGCAGTCTTTGCAGTAGATTGCAACACCGCCCCCTTTGGCCGTTCTATCTTGTCTGAAAATCTTGTAATTGGGGATGAAAATGCTCTTATCCAGAGCAACTTACTGTAGTGAGTGCATACATTTTCATACTTTTATACTGGTCCCTCGTGGGAATTGAACCCACAACCCTGGTGTTGCAAGTGCCAGGCTCTACCAACGGAGCTACATGGGACAAGAGGATCAGATATTTAAAAACGAACATACCCCATCAAAACGACAAAGAAGCCATGAAAATCATGCAAAGTTATGGTTTGTACAGAGTGTAAAAGGCGTTGTATGGTCAATCAGAGGTCTGCAATGGCCGTGCAGCATTTACGATACGGCCTCTGCAGAAATCAGGGCACTCATACATACATCTTGCGCTTCGTGGAGCAGAGCAGAGCTGTTGTGAAGGAAGTTGTCAAGGTTTTGAGTTTGTGTTTATGCAGGACCTCCCGCACCCACCCACCGTCAACCAATCATGTCAATGCGGAGCTATAAGGAGCCCTCCGCACTGTTACAACATTTGGGAGGCACAAAGCCATTCAGTACGGAGCTCAATTTGGCCTCAGCATGTCTCCGGAGGCTCCGCAATTGTGTCACACACTCCATACAGAGCCTCCGACCACATTTTCGGCTCAAGCACAAATTGGCTTTTATCCAAGATAATGGTGTTCAGTTCATCATACCTATTCTTTACTTTGAAAAAAAGAGTGAACAGCTGGTAATAAAGGTTCATGAAACATGCAGAATGGGACGTGTTTCAATTGTGAGCTCTGACAATTAATGCATTAGCTCATTCCTTTTGTGACATGTGCAGGTAATTTTCTATGAACCTATATCAGCAGGAATGAAATGAAATTAGGTCTCTGTCTATCTAAAATTGGACGATTTAKAACAGAATTGGTTTTTAATGCAGTATTGGAATGAGTTCTTCAAAATAAGTTAACATGAGCCAGAAACTGAAGCTAGCTGGCTAACTCTAACCCAATTGAATCTCAGGAGCACATCAGTCTCACTACACCTTYGGGAGTGCAAAAGGAGATAGCATTCACTTTAGGTACAACAAGGTAGTGTACAGTACAGCCTTACCTAATACAGTAAGCATTCGTGTAGTGTTAAAACACATTGTGAACTCAATAGCATCAGTTGACTGCAGCTTTATAWAATTACACATCTGTTTGGGTCTTCAGGCACATGATGAGTAGACATAATATAATGATTGACTAGGAGTTGTGTTGTTGTCCTGAGATCTACCTCAGAGGCTATTATCTGCCATAGTCATCTCCCCTTCGCCCTCTAGCCAAGCCTGGCCAATGGCAACCCTGCTGAGACACAAATCAAAGCTGACTGCTGCTTGCACTGTCTGTCCACTCAGACTACACACTTCTGTCAGCTGCCTGTTAGCACATGGTTAGCTACTCTCTATACATTCAGCATAAAATGTACAACATACTGTACATTAGTCTTGCTTGGTCAGACTTACAGAACAAAAGAGGCCAGGTCTAATTTGACGAGAAGACAAGACGTGCATTGATCAAACTGGATGATTCTTAAAATGCAACTTCAGACTTTGTCAGCTTAACAAGTTGCTATGGGTTTTCCTAGGATATCAGTGGCCCTTCAGATTCAGAATATAAAAACGTGCAGAAAGACATGAGTTTTTATTACTCGTCGTCTCCAGTCAATTTCCGTAATTTCTATAGTTGAGATAATGGAACCCAAAAGGCAGGAATACTTTTACTCGCTARTGTGGGAACTCATACTAGAAGAAAAAAGCCAGTAGATTCATACAAAAACCACTGTCCTTTCAGACAGGCAGAATAAGGCACAGMGCCAGGGGGAACCTATGGCTATACAAGCCAGCCAAAGCCTACCCTTTCTAATTTTGCACTTCATATCCTGGATCAATAGTTGAGAATTATTGGAAAGGAGAATGGGCAAAAGCAAATTCCTCAAGTGATACAGTCCATGGTGCTATAACTATTAGGAGTAATAGGCTAGGTTGTCACAAAACATCAGACATCACATGGTTTCTTGTTTTCAAGCCTGAGGGGAAAAGTGATCCGTTTATTTCTGGGAGAAAAACAATGTAAAGGGTTAGTCCATTCTTTCCACACTACTGTTCTTTGTGGTCGAGGTCCAGGTAATGCAAATGCAATGCCACATAAGCATAGAGAGGTGAGACCWTACACAGAAAGTACATTTAATACTGCTCAATGCAGCAGTTTGCCTCTCTCAATTCAATTCAAGGACTTTATTGGTATGGGAAACACATGTTAACAAAGTAAAATAGATAATAAACAATAACAATTAACAGTAAACATTACACTAACAGAAGGTCCCAAAACAATAAAGACATTGAAAATGTCATATTATGTCTATATACTGTGTTGTAACGATGTGCAAATAGTTAAAGGACAAAAGGAAAAATAAATCAACTTAAATATGGGTTGTATTTACAATGGTGTTGGTTTCTTCACTGGTTGCCATTTTCTTGTGGCAACAGGTCACAAATCTTGCTGCTGTGATGGCACACTGGTATTTCACCCAGTAGATATCAGAGTTCCTCAAAATTGGATTTGTTTTCAAATTCTTTGTGGATCTGTGTAATCTGAGGGAAATATGTGTCTCTAATATGGTTAAGAAATGCAGCTCAGTTTCCACCTCATTTTTGTGGGCAGTGTGCACATAGCCTGTCTTCTCTTGAGAGCCAGGTCTGCATACGTCGGCCTTTCTCAATAGCAAGGCTATGCTCACTGAGTCCGTACATTGTCAAAACTTTCCTTAATTTTGKGTCAGTCACAGTGGTCAGGTATTCTGCCACTGTGTACTCTCCGTTTAGGGCCAATTAGCATTCTAGTTTGCTCTGTTTTTCTGTTAATTCTTTGTGTCAAGTAATTATCTTTTTGTTTTCTCATGATTTGGTTGGGTCTAATTGTGTTGCTGTCCTGGGGCTCTGTGGGGTCTGTTTGTGTTTGTGAACAGAGCCCCAGGACCAGCTTGCTKAGGGGACTCTTCTCCAGGTCATCTCTCTGTAGGTGATGGCTTTGTTATGGAAGGTTTGGGAATCGCTTCCTTTTAGGTGGTTGTAGAATTTAACAGCTCTTTTCTTAAATTTTGATAATTAGCGGGTATCGGTCTAATTCTGCCCTGCATGCATTATTTGGTGTTTGACGTTGTACACGGAGGATATTTTTTGAAGAATTCTGCATGCAGAGTCTCAGTTTGGTGTTTTTCCCATTTTGTGAATTATTGGTTGGTGATTCAAGTATTTTTAGCCAGATCCTAATTGGTATGTCGAATTGTATGTTCCTTTTGATGGTATATAAGGCCCTTCTTGCCTTGTCTCTCAGTTCGTTCACAGCTTTGTTGAAGTTACCTGCGGCGCTGATGTTTAGGCTGTATAGTTTTTGTGTGTGCTCTAGGGCGACGGTGTCTCTCTCTCTCTCTTTCTGCCGCTCTCCTTACCACACACTGCATATGAATGAATGCAATAAGACATGGCCGACAGGCACCCTGATCCACAATGCAGGCTGATAGGGATATTTACCACACTCACAAGAGCTCTTTACCACTTTAAGCAAGAAAAGGCACTAGATAATTAATTGAGATTATGCTGTGAGAAATATGCAGTGCTTCTGCAGTCAGCACAGGTGGCAAAGGGATACAGATTGTAAAATCGCTGGCTCTTTTCTTATCCACTCTGAGTTATCCTTTGAGTTTTACAGATTAGAATAGACTCAACACACCTTAAAACTACTCAGCAGGAGGAAACAATATCCTAGAAGGCTTTAACAGGGGTTGTTTATAGTGGATAAAGGAAGTTAAATGGTAGAATATGGCCCAATGCTTGTAAACCCATGAAGAGCATTTTGTGACTTGCTGACAGTAAAACTTACCACCCTTGGTGACTAATATCTAAATGCCTCCATATTATTTAATGCAATGAAGTGAACAACTGTCAGGCAGGCAGTAATAAATTAAAACAGAGGAGCTATTCCCCTCAATGTGTACACTGACGTTGGAAAAGAGGCAGTCAATTTATTCAAGTCMTTACAGTATATTGCCCTCTCAATCAGTATCTTTTCATTGAAATGTCTAATAAAACACAGCCTACTGTACAGATGTAGGATCTTATTTTGAGCCAGTTTGCTACGGCARGAAAATAATCCTGCAGCAACAGGACATGTGAATTGTTATATGGATTATAATTCATGGATATTTTTTGTAGAGGTTGATACATTATACGTTAGGGCAAATACAGTCTAATATTTTAAAGTAGAAATTACAAACTTCTGAAGCCTTTTWAAACWTAGAATAYACTACAAGTTTGTATTTCCTGCCAAGCAGAAAAATTCTCATCAACAAAAGAGTTATCAAATTAAGATCCTACATCTGTATATTGYGAGTAGAAAGACAGACATTACAGCAACTTATGTTGCGTAGTTACAAGACAAACTACAGATGATTAAATGGTACTAGCAATAGAAACCCCAACCGTATCAAAACTGGTTAATAATAACACAGATGCCTCATCTTRTACCTGATGGTGACACTTAAATCATCAGAAGGACAGATATTAGCGCAAGCTTATTGCTATGTCCTCTGTTATATCTGCAATGCAATAGTTATACCCCACTGGTAAACCCCTCCATGGTARAGCCAGACACAGGAAGCTTTATTTCCAGRGAGCATCTGATGAGCTGAACATTGGGTTATAGGAGATAAGGATTTGACCTGGATTCTGCAATGCCTCGTCTCCAAGCCAACAGTGGGGTTCCCTTGGCAACTCAAAGCACACACACCATAAGGTAATTAAGAAGGAATAGCATGTTTGGCAGATTATGAAATTTGTCTTTAAGAGGTAGTGGGAGTGGCCGAACACACACCAATTTGGACATATTATGTGACACTTTCTGGTAATATGTTGTGGTTGAGGCRGCTGTCCAGACAGGGGCCGGGTGGATGGGTAGATGGTAGATGAGCTGCCCTTGGCGACAGGCCCCATGGCTCTCCCAGAGCGGCTGGCAGGGATCCAGGGGAATCAGGCCTGACTGCCCTGCCTGGCTCCTCTCCTCTCTCTTTCTGCTACTGAAGAGAGGCCCCATTAATCTCCTGCCAGCGCCAGGGCCMATCATACAAACATCACTCCCCTTACGCTGTCACTCCCAAATGTTGTGCTGCAGTCAGGCCTGATCCATTCCCATGGCAGTGCTTATGGGAGACCCCACCTTCGCCGCCACGCCTAATCTCCTCCGTGCAATCCCACCGCAGGCCCGGGAGAGTAAAGTCTCCTKCCCATATGACTAACAATCAAACCACTCTCCACTTTAAGCTGGCCGCTCCCATCAGTGAACAGAAAATCAACTGCGGTGTAGATACCATACCAATTTTGACAACTGACTCCTATTGGCATCTATCAAGGTAAAAATAAAGTAGAGAGTGAAGAGGAACTGAGAATAGATACTGTAGGATAAAATAGGTTCAAGCCTGTAACTGTATTCTCYYTGTAATATTGATTTCCTCTTCAGTTTTGACTTCAGAGTTGCATTTGTTGCCCTGGTATCTTGCTTCAGCAATGAACACACAGACTGGTGGGGAGGAGGGAAGTAAAATATCTGAGAAGAATACTGTTAGTAGAAATATATTGTATTTATTTGCAAAACGAGATGGCTGACATTTTCAGTGTGGCAGATGGACTTARCAGTGAAATATTATGAATAAGATAATGCATGTCAGGAAGCACAGACAGCAGCTGCCCATGACCATGGACAGATGCCACACCAAAGAACACCTTTTCCACTGTGTTCACAGATCCAGGAAGGGTCGCTAACATTCACATCACTTGGCACTATTTATTCTACATCTAAATTCCAGGAAAGGGTAGTCCTCTAAACTTCAGAACTATATTTARACTTGTAAAATATGAAAATATGAAAAGATAGTAATTGATTTGTCATTAGCAGTTGTTAAACTAACAGCAACTCTACAAATTTACAATTCATTAACACACAAAAATAAAACGCATTTATGTTAATTGATGAAACCCACAAATAGGGTTATGGCCGGGGGCTTAACCAAGTTSAAGATAATTTGATTATTTCTGCTTCCACTGCAGTTGTTTTAAGAGCACTAAAGTGGCAAATGTGTAATTACTAAAGGTTGAGATATATTAAAACCCCTAAAAGTCTAAGCACTTGGGATGGGGGGTGGGGGTTCTACTAAGCTAACATATGGAATTGTTTTAAGATGGTCATATCATGGATGATTTAGCTATTTGAGTTAGAATTTTAGGACCCCTGTAGGTATTAATTACATTAAAATATTATTTGATAAATCATTGAATTTGGCCTGTACTGCTATAGCCTATAGAAACGCATTGAATAACACATTCATAAATGGAAAAACAGACATTCCTTATGATTTATTTTTATACTAAGGTTTTGAAGTGACTGTCCCATATCTAGGAGATATAAGAAAGCTCAGGAATTATATATATATATATTTTTACAGATATATAACTCCTTTTTTGTGGGAGCACAAAACTACTTAAGTACCGGGTTACCTTCAGACGAGTCCTGTGACACTTGTKGGGGTTGTAGAACCAATTGGAGACCACCATCGCGTTCGTGAGAGTCCCCCCTTTCCATAATAGGGTCATATTAGTTTGTAAAACGGTTCGGACGCTAGAGACAGAAGTTGGCTCATCGGCTGTACCGACCTCAGAAAAGTCCCATGGGGCACAGAGAACACTATCGTGTTCATGAGAGCCTCATCTTTCCATAGTTTGTGGGTCAAACCGTTCGGACACTACAGTGCGGATGGCCGACATGGGTGGATGCGGTTAATTGAGACGAAGCCCATGAGAGATATCTCTAGCTTAAACAGGCAGATTTTTATGGGGATTTTTATATTATGTTAATTAGACTGATGCACGGGTGCGTTAATCAACTCTTAACGGGAAAGACCTGTTGTCAACTTTGAATGGCTAGCTAACTTTAACAGTACAGCCTGGAGCAGTTAGCTGCTGCCTCTCTGCCACAGTGAAGTGACTATTAACTGGCAGGTTGAGCTTTCATCTGCTCCCTTCAAAGGCACAAAATGTGAACAGTACCTGCTTACTAATGAGAATGGAAGACAGCTTTCAACCAGTAGCAGCAAAAATATGAACCAAATGAAAAATTAAACACCTTAGTCAAACATATGCAAATAGGAAGCTGTCAATGGCAAATTAAGCTGTATCCTTGACTGGACCTAAAAACAGATACATTCCCATAAGTTGCAACAGGATTTAGACACAAGCTAACCTGTATCATGGCAATGCATTATCAGTTCGAGTGACCTAATTATTAAGCCACTCATAAAACAGCAGGCTATTCATGACCTTCTCAATAATTGATCAATTTAAGAAACAGTTGATTTGGATTGAAATTGGATTGTACTATGGGACTACTAATAGACCCATATGCTTCCTTTTTTGGGGGGGGATATATATATATATATATATATATGTGTGTGTGTGTGTGTGTGTGTGTGTGTGTGTGTGTGTGTGAAAAATAGAATTTTTTATGAATATTGCTAGCTAAAACAGAATACCATCATGGATACCATTTTTATGTATCTGTGTCCCATATGAAGAAAATTAGAGGTAGTTTCACGAGCCAATGCTAACTAGCGTTAGCGCAATGACTGGAAGTATACAGGAACAGTTAGCATGCTAGCTCTTCCAGTTCATCCATCTTTAGTGAAGTAGATAAATGGCTTCATTTTTTATTTTTTTTATTGAACATTTTCGGGATTGAAAAACCATTTCAGTGACAATTTAAACAACCAAAACCATATCTCAGAACTAACAATCAAATAAAAGCTAGAAAGTCAGGTATAATCGAAAATTCCAAAAACTGGGCATTCAGGACCCATGCACATTGATGTTATAATGTTTGAGCAGAGGAAGACAGCATTAACCATGGCAAAATGCATAGAATTGCTGGAAATCAGCTTCAAATCTGCAAAACGTTCTCTCAGCTCAATGGAGAATCATTTTTTGAATTGCAGAAAATGTACTTTTTAGCAGCAACATTTTCTCTCCTGTTAGTTTTCACTTCCTCTTCCAATGAACTGTGGGGAGGTCAAAATAATATACCAAATCTATTCATTTTGAAATGGTTTACTTCTACTTGCAATTATAATTCACCTGATGATAAGACAACACAGGTTTGCCTGGGCGGGGGTCCCTGCCTGGGCAAGAAAAGTTCAAAAAACCCTGTTCTAAGATGAGCAGGGTTCACCTTGAATAGCTCTGATACCAGACAATCATGTCAATCATGAATATCAGGGACAAGTAGCAAGCCTGATGTAACCTATATTGTAGGTTAACGAAAAACTAATAATGGGTATATTTAATTCTAATATAAATACAACCAAGTCTTTATCAAACTTGAGTCCCAACTAAAGGAAATGATACTGGTTTGTAACATAACATTCTCAATAAAGACACACTACTTCACTTGCATTAATCATATTTGCCTGAGGTGAATGCAGATCACTGCTAGCCTATATATGAAATGTGCACATCATCTTCCAATTTGTTTAAATCAAAATGGTAACATTTGTGATCAATTCGGTGAGCTACAATATTGAATTAATTATGTCATTGCTCACTATACAGTTTCCTATTGATGGCAAGGCTTTACAGTATTAACAATAAAATTGTCACTTACGTTGTAGATGTGAGTAATTGTCCATTGGATTGTTTTACAGAATTTCGTTGAATCCAATTGTAAATCCAACACCGGGCCGTAGCCTTCTGTAGCAGGTCTATGCAGGGGTGAGTAGCCTATTCAAGGAGCATCGAACCATGGTCCGGTTTTGGTTTGCCTTCCAGTGGCAAGGAATAAACGGGTCTCTTTCAAGACAGAACAAATGAGCGTCCACATGCTGACCATATACGCTAGACTGTTAACAAATCATACAATTGTATTCCTATTCAAAGAGCAGATTTCATGAGATGATAGGCTATTGATCAAGCTGCTGCGGGTATGCGCTTTATATCATTGTAAACCGATAGATGACCACCCAGCCATTTCCCCCATACTTTTATCAAAGTGTTCAAGTTCATAATGCAATTCTAATCTTCCTTACGCATAGGCTACAATCCCGTTTAGGCGAGGTGCACATACACCGCAAAAAGAACCGGGCTGGCTGAGGCTGATTAGGGTTTGATAGATTACGCTCATTGGGTGATTCCGTCATCGAATTTCAAGGCAAGCACGGGTTAAGTCCTCTGTCCTCGTCGACGTCCTTCTTGGTGAGGTTACTGGAGGACTACTTACGAATGAAATAAAACGAGCGTTTCCTCTCCTTGCATCGATATGAGAGAGGAGGCGAAACGGTGACGTAAGAGGAGTGGTCTGCGTGCATACGCGCGTGAGTGAAGTGCGCGGCAAGGGAAAAACTGAGTTAGGATAAAAACCTGATTAAACCGTTCATAAAACTAGAACTCCACTCCACACTGACCACTGCTCCACCGCCATCTAGAATCGCTAGAGCCTGCCATATACTATACTGTATTATATTTGGATAAAACCATTCCATGTCGATGTTAACGAACAGTATAGCCAACTTTCAGTGAACTAAAAGTCCACTAATGAGGTTTAACACAGTATTTTTCAGCCTATTATTGCATATGGCTTTCACCCTTTAACTTCCAGATATAAATTTGGGCAAGCAATCTCAGCACTCTCCATATTAGACACACAGAGGAATGGTGAGCACACACACCATATTTGGCTTTATTAGAAATGTGCTCCATCTGTATGGAAAACTGGATTGAGGTCTAGTTCCCTGTTGTTTTACCTACAGTTGATGTCGGAAGTTCACATACACCTTAGCCAAATACATTCAAACTCTGTTTTTCACAATTCCTGACATTTAATCCTAGTAAGAATTCCCTGTYTTAGGTCAGTTAGGATCACCACTTTATTTTAAGAATGTGAAATGTCAGAATAATAGTAGAGCGATTTATTTCATCTTTTATTTCTTTCATCACATTCCCAGTGGGTCAGAAGTTTACATACACTCAATTAGTATTTGGTAGCATTGCCTTTAAATTGTTTAACTTGGGTCAAACGTTTCAGGTAGCCTTCCACAAGCTTCCCACAATAAGTTGGATGAATTTGGCCCATTCCTCCTGACAGAGCTGGTGTAACTGAGTCAGGTTTGTAGGCCTCCTTGCTCGCACACGCTTTTTCAGATCTGCCCACAAATGTTCTATGGGATTGAGGTCAGGGCTTTGTGATGGCCACTCCAATACCTTGACTTTGTTGTCCTTAAGCCATTTTGCCACAACTTTGGAAGTATGCTTGGGTCATTGTCCATTTGGAAGACCCATTTGCACCAAGCTTTAACTTCCTGACTGATGTCTTGAGATGTTGCTTCAATATATCACATAATTTTCCTACCTCATGATGCCATCTATTTTGTGAAGTGCACCCAGTCCCTCCTGCAGCAAAGCACCCCAACTACATGATGCTGCCACCCCGTGCTTCACGGTTGGGTGGTGTTCTTCGGCTTGCAAGCCTCCCCCTTTTCCTCCAAACATAACGATGGTCATTATGGCCAAACAGTTCTATTTTTGTTTCATCAGACCAGAGGACATTTCTCCAAAAATTACAATCTTTTCCCCATGTGCAGGTGCAAACCGTAGTCTGGCTTTTTAATGGTGGTTTTGGAGCAGTGGCTTCTTCCTTGCTGAGCGTCCTTTCAGGTTATGTCGATATAGGACTCGTTTTACTGTGGATATAGATACTTTTGTACCTGTTTCCCCCACCATCTTCAGAAGGTCCTTTGTTGTTGTTCTGGGTTTGATTTGCACTTTTTGCACCAAAGTACATTCATTTCTAGGAGACAGAACGCATCTCCTTCCTGAGCGGTATAATGGCTGCATGGTTCCATGATGTTTATACTTGCGTATTATTTTTTTGTTCAGATGAGCGTGGTACCTTCAGGTGTTTGGAAATTGCTCCCAATGATGAATCAGATTTGTAGAGGTCTCCAAAAAGAAAATCTGAGGTCTTGGCTGATTTCTTTTGATTTTCCCATGATGTCAAGCAAAGAGGCACTGAGTTTGAAGGTAAGCCTTGAAATACATCCACAGGTACACCTCCAATTGACTCATATGATGTCAATTAGCCTATCAGAAGCTTCTAAAGCCATGACATCATTTTCTGGAATTTTCCAAGCTGTTTAAAGGCACAGTCAACTTAGTGTATGTAAACTTCTGACCCACTGGAATTGTGATACAGTGAAATAATCTGTCTGTAAACAATTGTTGGAAAAATTACTTGTGTCATGCACAAAGTAGATGTCCTAACCGACTTGCCAAAACTAAAGTCTGTTAACAAGAAATTTGTGGAGTGGTTGAAAAACGAGTTTTAATGACTCCAACCTAAGTGCATGTAAACTTCTGACTTCAACTGTATGTTACAGCTACTATGGTTAAAGCTTCAGAGTATGCATTATGTTCTATGTATTAGGGAATACAGAGAAAACACGTAAAGGTTTTAAAAGGGCATAGTTTACATTGCGTTGTGCCTGAGCCCAGATCTCAAGGAAAATACAAAAAAGCAGCTTTGTAAAATGCATACCGTAGTTAGGATTCATTTCAACTGACAGCTCAACTACAGGGATAAATGCCCCAGTGGATGATTCCTATAAACAAGCTCTTGAGAGATGACTAAATCTCCTATGACTTTTCATTAGATCTCCCTCCATACATTGAAGGACGACAATTATTGTAATTTCTCCATACAATTGCTAGCCAGCCAGTAGGCCACAGTATATGGGGTAAAGCGCTGGAATGGGGACAGAGGCATTGAGTTACAAAATAGATAACACACTCAGATGGAGATTTGAATGTTTCAGGCTAATTGGGGCCTGGTCCAGTACACTCTTAGAATTAGTGGTGAGTCGAGGAACCCTGGGTATCCTCAAGGAACCCCTTGAGTTCATCAAGGAACCATTGCTAGTCAATGGTTCATATTTGCACCTTAGGTTAGTTGAGGGGTTTTTGGAGGAACCTTAAATGGTTCAATGTAGCGACGGTTCCTGGTGGAACCCTAAAGTGAAGGTGTGGCTTAGTAGGGGCGTGGCTTTAAGATATATATTTTTTGGGCCACCCACTAGAGCAGTGGTCACCAACCGGTCATCTCACGATGTACTGGGCATTCCTAGACGATCACCAAACATTTCTGTAGAAAAGCCAAAAATGAAGGCTTGCGCTGTTGGCGGTAGGTGCACTTGATTCAGAAGTCCTGTGCACCCGGGTTGGCAAAGTCTTTCCATTTTGAACCATTTCATTTGTCTGAAAAGACTAACTCAGCCTACCAGCCAGAATGGGGGATTCCTGGCTAAATCGAGTGTGCCTACTGCGTTGGCTAATCAGATCCCAGCTAGCAATGAGGAATCGTCCAAGAGACGGCCCTCTTCCGTGGGGACGGAACTGATTGAATCGGCCCTGATTGAATCGGGTGTCGGACTCACCACGGAAACAAACTGAATGACTGCCCAGAATCGGCCCAAGTACATCCCTGCCGTTTCCGTCTACCGGAATTCAGCCTACTTTGCTGGCATCTTACCAGAATCTCTTCAGAAGCGGCCCGATGCAAATGGAAATAAATGCACACAAAATTACCCGATTTAGTCATTTTAAATATTACTATTATACATTTTATACATACAAATTATACCCATCCACAAAAAAAATAATCTGAGCGATAGATCTCCGGCTCGCTCTAGGACTGCGAATGTGATCTTGAATCAGAAAAGGTTGGTGACCACTGCACTAGAGTAAATGTCATTCCTGTTAATCTGTTCTGTTGTATGGTCATCACATGTTAAGTTTGAACACTGACAGTTTTTGTAGCTTCAATGAGGCTAACAGAGGTGTATGAATTCCTCAAGAACCTTTACAAATCCCAAAATTGGAATAGTTACCACTTTATTACTGTATGAAATCAGCAATGTTAACATTATTAATATTATATTAGAATATGTAATATGCATAAATATTCAAGGAACATTTTAATATGCAGTGTACTAACTCAACATATGTTGAATTGTCACGGATCCCTCCGGAACTTTCATTACGCACACCTGTCCCCTATTCCCACTGATTAGTACTTGTATAAGTGTGCCCTTTGGTTTCCATTGTGCTGTCGATTATTGTTACAACGTCCGTTGGTGCGTGTGAATACCTGTGCTGTGTGTTTGGCTTCGTGCCATTGTGGATTGCGCAGATGATTACGGGTCTTGTCCTGTGGGTCAATCATTGTGCGCGTGTGTTATTTATTCGAGGTAGTCCTCGCTCTTTTGTTTTGGGTTTCGACCCTGTGTTTTGTTACGTGTTTGTTTGGTCTTCATCCCCATGCCTTTACACGGCACGCTGTAACAGGGGCTTAATAAAAACCCTTATTACGCATTCCTGCGCCTGTCTCCCGAATCATTCATACCAACATGACATGACATGCACATGGTGCAAAATAGGTTTACATTCATTACAAATGTTATTCTACACACCAAAATGTATACTTTTTTTAAACTGCATTGTTGGTTAGGGGCTCGTAAGTAAGCATTTCACTGTAAGGTCTACCTGTTGTATTCGGCAAATGTGACTAATCAAATTTGATTTGATTTGAATCTTCATTGTCATAAATCATACTACACAAATTAGGAAGGCAACAGGCAAGTAAGGCAAGTAATCCCCAAATTTTGCTCAATCAACACACAGCTACACTGAGATCACTGAGAGAATAAAACATCAGTGGGAAGCCATCGTAACATAGCAACATTGCCTCACAMAATCCATATATTGAAGGGGAAGTGGCAGCTGCAGTGGAATCCACTAAACCTAAGAATTCTATCACTTAATCTGTATTTCTATTTTATCTATTGGACATATTCATCTGGTCCTGGTATGACTGGATGATGTTATTGATTAATCAATGTATGATATTGCATTGTCAGGACCCTTACCCCCTCTGACAGCAGTCTACTCCACACAGTATGTCCACAACACTGCACAGTCGGCAGGAGACAGACAGCACACAAACAAATTACCCACTTTAATAAGTGATGACCTACAAATATCTAATCATCAATATTTAGGACCCTCAGATAGTTACAAAGATCTGACCAAATCATGTTTTATGCTCCTTAGTGAATACATTTCCCATGTAGTATAAACACACACAGTCCCTGGGCCTTGGAAACATGGAGCGGTCAGATCACTTTCATTTGGTTCTTCATTTGCAACTGTCTCAGTGAGATTGGTCAGGTCCTGCCTGTTTCAAGACGTGTCCAAGTCTGGTCTTTGGTGTTGAAGCAGAGGCCTGATGCTGTATGCTAGCAGAGTGCGTTGCCAATGTTAACTAGCTCGCCGAGTCCCCACGAAGAGGGTCTCTCCAGACATGCTGCGCTTGCTGTCAGCCTGGCTAATTGAATCGGACACTTCTGAATCAGTGTTGAAATGGACCCTCTCCCACCGCAGTGCACTGTGGGGTTCCACCTGGGGATGTCTGCCTGTGATGACAAGGTGGTTTAGCTATGGAAACAAGGCCACGGAGTGCATCTCATTACAAAGGGTTCACCCAGCAGTTGTTACTCATTTAATAGCTTAATTATCATGTAATAGCCCTATACAGCAACCACACTAGCAGAGCACATTAAGAGCTTGAAAGTAGAACATAGATTCTGTTTATTTTAATATTGCTTTCCATCCTAATGGAACTCGGCATCTTTGTCATGCTTATAATGGATTCTGGATCATTCATGACACTGTCAAGGTCAGTAAACTAGCTCATCATTCTCACAGGATTATGAAAATCATCCCCTGGCTGTATCTAGCAGAAGGACAGACAGTTATGAGAGTTTACAGTGGAGCAGCCATTCATTGGGCTAGACAGAGAGAAAACAGCGTAAGATAAGAGTTGTGTTAACAGTGTTAGCAGTAAATTGTCATTGATTCTTTCCTCAAAGGGAGCAGCCTACAAACGGTCCCCTTTGACTTCTCACAAATTGCACCATTATCTCATTGTTAACATTAGTATGCACACAGCCCTTGAATACACATAGAGTACATCAAGCTAAATACATTTCAAAATCCTGAGAAGTTATAGCGCTAATACAATTTAATATTTTTCTGGTCTCTTGTGACCGTTTTTCCATCTACAGCCAGTAAACCTACAGTATGATATTGCACTGGGACTGGATACGGGGAATTAATCAGAACTAGGCAATACCTTTGCATTAATTTCCTCCTTCCTGACAGCATTGTTATTGGCTACCTCAGACTATAAAGAACAGATTGATTTTGTCATTTTCAGACTGTGAGCAATACCACCAGAATTTACATATTTTAAACCAATTTTGCCTGAGAGTGCCTGTAGTTTTAGCACAAAGTAAACATTTAGATAAAGATCCCTATGCTATTCAATACAAATATAGCTGTCACAATCAATTTAACCTCTAAAATGAAGTTTAGGCTGCAAAAATAATCCAAGCAACAGGTTAAAATCCACATTGTTTCATTTTCCACTTCCTACAGCGCTTGCTTAGACTAACAAAACCGAATGAAACTGAGTTGCCTTTTCTGGTTATGATGTGAAAGTATAAGATATGGAATACATACTAAATCAAATCTCAAAATGGACCGACTATGGCTAAACATACACAAATAATCTCCCACTCCCCCTCTCAGAAGTTCAAAACTTCCCCCGTGGTTGAACCTGAGTGTCAGCACTTCTGCTTGGAGATTAATAAATTAATGAGATTATTTTCCACAGGCCCTTTCAGCAGTATTTCAGCCCTCACCTTGGGGAAGGAGAAGTCAATGTGTGTCTTCTTAGTTCACAGCCCATGAAGGCTCTCCAAACCCCATCTAATTAACATTGGTGCAGTGTTGTCAATGATCAGTCCAGAAACTCTACCAAGGACTATTCATCCAAAGGCTGAGAATTAGGCTCTGACACTTTAATACCCTCATTAATTATGATCATTTTAAAACACAACCTCAGGAAGTCCGCCCTTGCAAATCAATGTCATCAATACGGGCTGTATATCTTTCTGGGGCCCACAACACAGATCTTCTTCTCTCATCCATGAAATATTTACCAGCATCACATTTCCCCTCGTTAATAAAATAATACAATATCACAGAAGTATAACAGGAGACTTTCAATGTATTCTGTATGTAGCTGCATTGTTATAGGTAGAAGTGTAGAGGGGATAGGTGAAAACCCTGGAAAAAGATAAATAATAGCTTGAGAATAACCAGAATACATATCTTTCCTTTTCCATTGGGAGCATGCAACCTTCTAAGCTTGAAGACCAAGGGAATGCCACAGAAAGCTTTCTAAGAGAATGGCAAGCAAAATAATGCCAGCATGAGCACAAATGCAAGCAAATCATCATTACTCCAAACCGAGCTTACTTCCTCTCAATAATATTGGAGGAAACTTGCCCTGTGCAGTACACTACTACTACTACTACTACTACTAATACAACCACACACACACACACACACGCACGCACACGCACACACACACACACAAATGAGAAAGAAAGCCTGTTCCCCTAGGAGTGTGTGCAATGGCAGCCTTCTCTAGCATAATGACAACATGTGCCTTATACCCAAAGCTTTAATAGGGCCTTTGGTCGAGGGGTCTAGTGGGCTGGATGGAGATGAACACGTGTCAGAATGTGCACTCTGAGCAGGCAAGGACATGGACATGGCCAGGGACGGAGGGAGCGGGACAGAGCAGTGAAGTGGCCTAGCTGGGCACTGTAATCACAGGTCACTGAGGCCTCTCATCACTCAGTGATCCCTCAGCATTGGCTCCTCCAGCCTTAAACACAATTTCCCACGGAGTCCCCTCCCTGCACATAAAGATTCCATACAGGGAAAACGATGGGGACTGGAATTGATCAAATTGTCAGGAGCATGTATAAGTAAAATATGTGTGGGAGCTGCAGCCTTGGTTAAGTCTACAGTACCAGTCAAAAGTTTGGTCACACCTACTCATTCCAGGGTTTTTCTTTATTTTTTACTATTTTCTCCATTGTAGAATAATAGTGAAGAAATCAAAACTATGAAACAACACATGGAATCATGTAGTAACCAAGAAAGTGTTAAACAAATCAAAATATATTTTATATTTGAGATTCTTCAAAGCAGCAACCCTTTGCCTTGATGATAGCTTTGCACACTCTTGGCATTCTCTCAACCAGCTTCATGAGGTAGTCACCTGCAATGCTGTCCAGAGACAGCAGGGGTCAGACTATAGGACCCATTTCCTACATTTGAGTATAAAATGTAGGAAACTATACTACACTCACAAAACTATACTACATTTTATCTCTGGAACACTCAGAATGACAAATCAGAGCAAGATTACTAAATGTAAGTACATTATTTACCTTCAGAGGTGAATGTATCAAACCAGTTGCCGTGATAAAAGTGTCTTGTTGTTGTGCACTCTCCTCAAACAATAGCATGGTATTTTTCCACTGTAATAACTACAACATTTTAAGATGGCACCGGAAGAAATGGCAGCCGTTTTACGGGTGCCTAACCAATTGTGCTATTATGTGTTTTTTCGTGTTATTTGTAACTTATTTTGTACATAATGTTTCTGCCGCCGTATCTTACGTATCTTCTGGATATCAGGACAGCGATCGCGCACCACGGATTAGACTAAGATTTTTTCTTCAACAAGCAGGACGCACAGGATGTACTTCAGACACCCAACAAGGCCAACATCCCCATCATTGGCAAGAGAAAGAGACACAGGTATAGAGGACACAGGGCGGAATGCCTCATAAGGATCTACCGACGGCGAGTGGGAAATCTGCCCTTACCATCAATATTACTTGCCAACGTACAATCATCGGACAATAAATTAGATGAGGTACGATCACGAAAATCCTTCCAACAGGACATCAAAAACTGTAATATCTTATGTTTCACTGAATCGTGGCTGAATGATGACATGGAAAACATTCAGCTAGCGGGATATACACTGCACCGGCTAGATAGAACAGCACACTCCGGTAAGACGAGGGGGAGCGGTCTGTGTATATTTGTAAACAACATCTGGTGTAGGAAATCTAAGGAAGTCTCTAGATTTTGCTCGCCTGAAGTAGAGTATCTCATGATAAGCTGTAGACCACACTATTTGCCACGAGAGTTTTCATACATTTTTATTGTGGCTATTTATTTGTCACCACAGACGGACGCTGGCACTAAGACTGCACTGAGTCAGCAGTATAAGGAAATAAGCAAACAGGAAACCGGTCACCCAGAGGTGGCGCGCCTAGTGGCCGGGGACTTTAATGCAGGGAAACTTAAATCAGTTTTACCTCATTTCTATATCTATCTATCAAACGCACAAATAGAGGGGAAAAAATTCTAGATCACCTTTACTCCACACACAGAGACGTGTACAAAGCTCTCCCTCGCCCTCCATTTGGCAAATCTGACCATAATTCTATCCTCCTGATACCTGCTTACAAGCTAAAATTAAAACAGGAAGCACCAGTGACTCGGGTCTATAAAAAGTGGTCAGATGAAGCAGATGCTAAACTACAGGACTCTTCCGATGGCATTGAGGAGTACACCACATCAGTCACTGGCTTTATCAATAAGTGCATCGAGGACGTCGTCCCCAGAGTGACTGTACGTATATACCCCAACCAGAAGCCATGGATTACAGGCAACATTCGCACAGAGCTAAAGGGTAGAGCTGCCATTTTTAAGGTGTGGGACTCTAACCCGGAAGGTTATAGGAAATCCTGCTATGCCCTCCGATGAACCATCAAACAGGCAAAGCACCAATACAGGACTAAGATTGAATCGTACAACACCGGTTCCGATGCTCGTCGGATGTGGCAGGGCCTGCAGACTATTACAGACTACAAAGGGAAGCACAGACGTGAGCTGCCCAGTGACACGAGCCTACCAGATGAGCTAAATCACTGTTCGCTGTTCTGGACGACTGTGTGATCACGCTCTCTGTAGCCAACGTGAGTAATACCTTTAAACAGGTCAACATTTACAAGGCTGCTGGGCCAGACGGATTACCAGGATGTGTGCTCCGAGCATGTGCTGATCAACTGGCAGGTGTCTTCACTGACATTTTCAACATGTTCCTGATTGAGTCTGTAATACCAACATGCTTCAAGCAGACCACTATAGTCCCTGTGCCCAAGAGCACTAAGGTAACCTACCTAAATGACTACAGACCCGTAGCGCTCATGTCTGTAGCCATGAAGTGCTTTGAAAGGCTGGTAATGGCTCACATTAACACCATTATCCCAGAAACCCTAGATCCACTCCAATTTGCATACTGCTCAAACAGATCCACAGCTGATGCAATCTCTATTGCACTCCACACTGCCTTTTCCCACCTGGACAAAAGGAACACCTATGTGAGAATGCTGTTCATTGACTACAGCTCAGCGTTCAACACCATAGTGCCTTCAAAGCTCATCACTAAGCTAAGGATCCTGGGACTAAACACCTCCCTCTGCAACTGGATCTTGGACTTCCTGTCGGGTCGCCCCCAGGTGGTGAGGGTAGGTAGCAACACATCTGCCACGCTGACCCTCAACACTAGAGCCCCTCAGGGGTGCGTGCTCAGTCCCCTCCTGTACTCCCTGTTCACCCACGACTGTATGGCCAGGCATGACTCCAACACCCTCATTAAGTTTGCAGACAACTCAACAGTGGTAGGCCTGATCACCGACAACGACGAGACAGCCTATAGGGAGGAGGTCAGAGACCTGGCCGGGTGGTGCCAGAATAACAACCTATCCCTAAACGTAATCAAGACAAAGGAGATGATTGTGGACTACAGGAAAAGGAGGACAGAGCATGCCCCCTTTTTCATTGACGGGCTGTAGTGGAGCAGGTTGAGAGCTTCAAGTTCCTTGGTGTCCACATCACCAACAAACTAGAATGGTTCAAACACACCAAGACAGTCGTGAAGAGGTCACGACAAAACCTATTCCCCCTCAGGAGACTGAAAAGATTTGGCATGGGTCCTCAGATCATCAAAAGGTTCTACAGCTGCAACATTGAGAGCATCCTGACTGGTTGCATCACTGCCTGGTACGGCAACTGCTCGGCCTCCGACCGCAAGGCACTACAGAGGGTAGTGCGTATGGCCCAGTACATCACTGGGGCTAAGCTGCCTGCCATCCAGGACCTCTATACCAGGCGGTGTCAGAGGAAGGCCCTAAAAATTGTCAAAGACTCCAGCCACCCTAGTCATAGACTGTTCTCTCTGCTACCGCATGGTAAGCGGTATCAGAGCGCCAAGTCTATGACCAAAAGGCTTCTCAACAGCTTTTACCCCGAAGCCATAAGACTCCTGAACAGGTAATCAAATGGCTACCCAGACTATTTGCATTGTGTCCCGCCACTCCCCCCCAACCCCCTCTTTTACGCTGCTGCTACTCTCTGTTTATCATCTATGCATAGTCACTTTAACTATACCTACATGTACATATTACCTCAATTAGCCCGACTAACCAGTGCCCCCGCACATTGACTCTGTACTGGTACCACCTGTATATAGCCTCGCTACTGTTATTTTCACTTTCATTTTACAGTTTTTTATTTTTTATTTTTTATTTTATTTACCTATCTTTTCTTTACCTACATTTTTTTAAATTTTATTTTACTTAAAAATTGCACTGTTGGTTCGGGCTTGTAAGTAAGCATTTCACTGTAAGTTCTACACCTGTTGTATTCGGCACACGTGATAAATAAACTTTTCATTTGATTTTACCGTAAATTGGACACATCAGTTAGATTAACAAGAAATTAAGCTTTCTGCCCATATAATACATGTCTATATCCTGGAAAGTTGGCTGTTACTTATTTAATTTCATAAATATGGATTACTCCTGTGAAGAAACAGTGTAGAATTGCAGGAAAATGTAGATTTCTTTTTTTGCATAATTTTAAAAAATCTATAATTGTACCCCAATTTTCATATAAAGTCAATTGCCGATGTATATCTCTGTGTTTGTATTATATGATGCTAAATCTCAATCTCTTCTCAATTGTGATTTTTCTTCCCCGTACTGCACATCAATTCTACAAAGAAATCTCAGCCGTGCACATTCTCACCACTTGGCTTCCCTATGGGCTCTATGTTGCCATGGAAACCATGTCCTTTAGCTAGCACATTCTTTCTGGCTGAGGACGGTGGAGACAGATCAAATACCTGAAGAGAAAGTGGAGGACAGATGGATTAGGAGCTAGGCCTGTCCGGATGCTCTAGGTAAGACAAATAATGACAAAGAATCACCACGGTTTATATAGTGTACAGGCTTCCTCTTGGTCTATACAAGTTAGAGTAGGAGGTGGATTTATTTAAGGGAGGGGAATTAAACAGGGAGCTATGGGGTTACATGGGCTCTTCACTAAAAGATTAAACATTAACAAAACTGTTTCCTTGTGTCTCCCTGATGCCTTGTGGGCAAATAGGTGAGGGTGTACAACATTCTTAAACAAGGGGTTTTACATTTGGAAATAAAATGTTATGCTGTGGTCACTAATCTCTGTTGTTTGAGACAGTATTCTAATTAAGTCTGTTATAGTCTGTTATTGATTAGGCACGATTCATCCCATTTACATGCAACATTTATGATCTTATGATCTTTTAGGCTCAATGTACACGTCATATTAAATATTTATAATCGGAATGGAAAGTTAGATTGTTTATTCTGCTTCGTCTCCTCTTTCACAAGGAATGAAAACATAATTTCGCTGATCAGCAACAGCAGCAGCAAGGTCTTTAGACATTGAGCAGAGGCTATTGAGTGCTGTGTTTATGATCATTACCTAGAGAAGTGACACTTGGGCTGGAGGAGTGGAACTTCATTGCAGACACAGTACACTACCGAGGAGTGCATACAGATATCTGATGGCCTGCAAGGGCCTAATGAACATCATGCAAAGAAAACAAGTCATGTGGAAAACATGGGAATGTCATGAAAAAAAAAGAATAATCTGAGGGCGATTCTGGGAAGGAAGGAATCAATGATAGGATAGAACATCCACTCATATTTGCCAAGCTAATAAGAACTATGTTGGTTTAGCTCCATGTCATTAACCAGCAGAGTGCGAGCAGCGGTGTTATTACATTTAACACTGGAGTGTCAACCGGAAGCTCTCACGCTAATACCCAAATCCGCCTGCCTGTTTGTGATGTCTGTTTGTGTATGCAGAGTATTTATGTCATTTTCTACAGGGATGGGTTGTGTATGTGTCCGCCCCCAGAGCCTGATACTATAACTCAGCCAGCCTATGACAGGATGTGGGGCTGCCTTACAGCAAGAAGCCATGCCCATGCAGCCTGAGGAACATCAGACAGATTAGAGGCTACCAGGCTGCACAGTCCTCAAACGCATTGCACGTCATCTCTTTGACCTAAAACACAGAGCTCCACCATGCCAAGCTCCAATGATAGCTTGTTTGGAAGAGAAAACAAATAACATCAGAAAGGTTTTCAAAATGATAGAATTGGTAACTCTTAGTATACAGTGCATTCTGAAAGTATTCAGACTGAGCACGCACCCTTGTGGGGCCCTTGTGTTGAGGATCAGCGAAGTGGCGGTGTTGTTTCCTACCTTCACCACCTGGGGGCGGCCCGTCAGGAAGTCCAAGACCCAGTTACACAGGGCCGGGTTTAGACCCAGGGCCCCAAGCTTAATGATGAGCTTGGAGGGTACTATGGTGTTGAATGCTGAGCTATAGTCAATGAACAGCATTCTTACATAGGTATTCGTCTTGTCCAGATGGGATAGGGTAGTGTGCAGTGCGATGGCGATTGCATCGTCTGTGGATCTATTGGGGCTGTAAGCAAATTGAAGTGGGTCTAAGGTGTCAGGTAAGGTAGAGGTTATATGATCCTTAACTAGCCTCTCAAAGCACTTCATGATGACATGAGTGAGTGCTACGGGGTGATAGTCATTTAGTTCAGTTACCTTTGCTTTCATGGGTAGAGGAACAATGGAGGACATCTTGAAGCAAGATGGGACATCAGACTGGGATAGGGAGAGATTGAATATGTCCGTAAACACTCCAGCCAGCTGGTCTGCGCATGCTCTGAGGACGCGGCTAGGGATGCCGTCTGGGCCGGCAGCACGCTTAAAGGTCTTACTCACGTCGGCCATGGAGAAGGATAGCCCACAGTCCTTGGTAGCGGGCCGTGTCGGTGGCACTGTGTTATCCTCAAAGCGGGTGAAGGTGTTAAGCTTGTTCGGAAGCAAGACGTTGGTGTCTGCGACGTGGCTGGTTTTCTCTTTGTAGTCCATGATTGTCTGTAGAACATGCCACATAAGTCTCGTGTCTGAGCCGTTGAATTGCGACTCCACTTTGCATCTATACTGACATTTTGTCTGTTTGATTGCCTTACGGAGGGAATAACTACACTGTTCGTATTCGGCCATATTCCCAGTCACCTTGCCATGGTTAAATGCAGTGGTTCGCATTTTCAGTTTTGCGCGAATGCTGCTATCTATCCATGGTTTCTGGTTAGGGTAGGATTTAATTGTCACAGTGGGTACAACATATCCTATACACTTCCTGATAAACTCGTATCACTGTATTTGTCAATGTCATTCTCAGAGGCTACCCGGAACATATCCCAGTCCGCGTGATCAAAACAATCTTGAAGCGTGGATTCCAATTGGTCAGACCAGCGTTGAATAGTCCTTAGCACAGGTACTTCCTGTTTGAGTTTCTACCTATAGGAAGGGAGGAGCAAAATGGAGTTATGATCAGATCTGCCAAAAGGGGGGCGGGGGAGGGCCTTGTAGGCATTCCAGAAGTTGGAGTAGCAGTGGTTGAATGTTTTAGCAGTGCGAGTGCTACAGTCAATGTGTTGATTGCACTTCGGTAGCGTTTTCCTCAAATTTCCTTTGTTAAAATCCCCAGAGTTACCGCCGCTCTGACATTACAGTTTATTCTAAAATGATTTAAATTGTTGTTGTTTTTTGTCAATCTACACACAATTCCCCATAATGACAAAGCAAGAACTGGTTTGTAGAAATGTATAAAAAAAATCAAAAAAATAATAATATTACATTTACATAAATATTCAGACCCTTTACTCAGTACTTTGTTGAAGCACCTTTGGCAAGGATTACAGCCTTGAGTCTTCTTGGGTAGGACAAGCTACAAGCTGCTACAAGCTTGGCACACCTGTATTTGGGGCGTTTCTCCCATTCTTCTCTGCAGATCCTCTTAAGCTCTGTCAGGTTGGATGGGGAACGTCGCTGCACAGCTATTTTCAGGTCTCTCCAGAGATGTTCGATCGGGTTCAAGTCCGGGCTCTGGCTGGGCCACTCAAGAACATTCGGAGACTTGTTCCAAAGCCACTCCTGCGTTGTCTTGGCTGTGTGCTTAGGGTCTTTGTCTTGTTGGAAGGTGAACCTTCGCCCCAGTCTGAGGTCCTGAGCGCTCTGGAGCAGGTTTTCATAAAGGCTCTCTCTGTACTTTGCTCCGTTCATCTTTCCCTCGATCCTGACTTGTCTCCCAGTCCCTGCCGCTGAAAAACATCCCCACAGCATGATGCTGCCTCCACCATAATTCACCGTAGGGATGGTGCCAGGTTTCCTCCAGACGTGACGCTTGGCATTCAGGCAAAAGAGTTTCATCCGACCAGAGAATCTTGTTTCTCATGGTCTGAGTCCTTTCTGTGCATTTTGCAAACTCCAAGCAGGCTGTCATGTGCCTTTTACTGAGGAGTGGCCTCCGTCTGGCTACTCTACTGTAAAGGCCTGATTGGTGGAGTACGTGCTGCAGAAATAGTTGTCCTTCTGGAAGGTTCTTCCATCTCCACAGAGGAACTCTGGAGCTCTGTCAGAGTGACCATTGAGTTCTTGATCACCTCCCGGACCAAGGCCCGTCTCCCCTGATTGCTCAGTTTGGGTAGGCGGCCAGCTCTAGAAAGAGTCTTGGGGGTTCCAAACCTATTCAATTTAAGAATGATGGAGGCCACTGTGTTCTTTGGGACCTTCAATGCTGCAGAAATGTTTTGGTACTCTTCCCCAGATCTGTGCCTCGACACAATCCTGTCTCGGAGCTCTATGGACAATTCCGTTGACCTCATGGCTCTCAGCCATGAGAGATGTCAAGACAATGAGAGGAAGTTGAGATAGTGCTTAATTCGAGGTGACAATAACACCTTCAAGTGAAGAAAATTTAAAGCTGCAATATGTAACCTTTTTGGTGACCCGACCAAATTCACATAGAAATGTGAGTTATAGATCTGTCATGCTCATTGAAAGCAAGTCTAAGAAGTGGTAGATCTGTTGGAAGTGTGCTACAGCTATGCATCCCATGCTTAAGTTTTGTTTTTGCGTCTTTTACTTTCGGTTTTGTCCACCAGCTTCAAACAGCTGAACATACAAAAAAATATATTTATATACACTACCAGTCAAAAGTTTGGACATACCTACATATTCCAAGGGTTTTCTTTATTTTTACTATTTTCTACATTGCAGAATAATAGTGAAGACATCAAAGCGTTGAAATAATACATATGGAATCATGTAGTAACCAAACAAGTGTTAAGGGATCGGTGACAGTTGAGCTAACGTAGGCTAATGCGATTAGCATGAGGTTGTAAGTAACAAGAACAATTCCCAGGACATAGACATATCTGATATTGCACTGTCCAATTTACAGTAGCTATTACAGTGAAAGAATACCATGCTATTGTTGGAGGAGAGTGCACAATTTTGAACATGATAAGTTATTAATAAACAAATTAGGCACATTTGGGCAGTCTTGATACAGGATTTTGAACAGAAATGCAATTGTTCGTTGGATCAGTCTAAAACTTTTCACATACACTGTTGCCATTTAGGTGCCAAAATCTAAATTTCACCTGGGCTGAAATAATACATTATGGCCTTTCTCTTGCATTTCAAAGATGATGGTACAAAGAAAATACAAAAGAACGGTTGGTCTTTTACCAGATCTATTGTGTTATATTCTCCTACAATCCTTTCACATTTCCACAAAATTCAAAGTGTTTCCTTTCAAATGGTACCAAGAATATGCATATCCTTGCTTCAGGGCCTGAGCTACAGGCAGTTAGCCAAATCTATGTCATTTTAGGCAAAAATTTTAAAAAGGGGGCGGATCCTTAAGAAGTTAAAGCGTTTGAGCCAATCATTTGTGTTGTGACAAGATACAGGTGGGTATACAGAAGATAGCCCTATTTGGTAAAAGACAGTCCATATTATTGCAAGAGCAGCTCAAATAAGCAAAGAGAAACGACAGTCCATCATTACTTTAAGACATGAAGGTCAGTCAATACGTAACATTTCAGTCAATACGGAGTGCAGTTGCAAAAACCATCAAGCGCTATGATGAAACTGGCTCTCATGAGGACCGCTTATCCTCCTGCAGAGGATAAGTTCATTAGAGTTAACTGCACCTCAGATTGCAGCCCAAATAAATGCTTCACCAAGTTCAAGTAACAGAAACATCTCAACATCAACTGTTCAGAGGAGACTGAGTGAATCAGGCCTTCATGGTCAAATTGCTGCAAAGAAACCACTACTAAAGGACACCAATAAGAAGAAGAGACTTGCTTGGGCCAAGAAATACGAGCAATGGACATTAGACCGGTGGAAATCTGTCCTTTGGTCCAAATTTGACCGCTGTGTCTTTGTGAGATGCAGAGTAGGTGAACGGATTATCTCCGCATGTGTGGTTCCCACCGTGAGGCATGGAGGAGGAGGTGTGATGATGTGGGAGTGCTTTGCTGGTGACACTGTCAGTGATTTATTTAGAATTCAAGGCACACTTAACCAGCATGGCTACCACAGCATTCTGCAGCGATACGCCATCCCATCTGTTTTGCGCTTAGTGGGACTATCATTTGTTTATCAACAGTACAATGACCAACAACACACCTCCAGGCGTATTTGACCAAGAAGGAGAATGATGGAGTGCTGCATCAGATGACGTGGCCTCCATAATCACCCGACCTCAGCCCAATTGAGATGGTTTGGGATGAGTTGTAGCGCAGAGTGAAGGAAAAGCAGCCAACAAGTGCTCAGCATATGTGGGAACTCCTTCAAGAGTGAAACTCATTCCTCTTTAAGCTGGTTGAGAGAATGCCAAGAGTGTGCAAAGCTGTCATCAAGGCAAATGGTTGCTGCTTTGAAGAATCTAAAATCTAAAATATATTTTGATTTGTTTAACACTTTTTTGGTTACTACATGATTCTATATGTGTTATTTCATAGTTTTGATGTCTTCAATATTATTTTACAATGTATAAAATAGCAAAAATAAAGAAAAACACTTGAATGAGACTCATTTCTAAACTTTTGACTGGTAGTGTGTATATTTTTTAAAACTTTTATCCCTTTTTCTCCCCAATTTTGTGATATCCAATTGGTAGTTACGGACTCGGGAGAGGCGAAGCTCGAGAGCCATGCGTCCTCCGAAAACACGACCCTGCTTCTTGACACAATGCTCGCTTAACCCGGAAGCCAGTTGCACCAATGTGTCAGAGGAAACACCGTACAACTGGCGACCGTGACAGCGTGCATGCTCCCTGCTCGCCACAGGAGTTACTAGAGCGCGATGGGACAAGGACAACCCTCCACTAACCCGGACGACACTGGGCCAATTGTGCACCGCCTCATAGCTCTCCCGGTTGCGGACGGCTGCGACACAGCCCGGGATTGGACCCGGGTCTGTAGGGATGCTACAAGCACTGTTAAGCAGTGCGTTAGACCGCTGAGCCACTTGGGAGGCCAAAAATACAATATTTTTGCTTATGGAAAATATATTTCACAGCAGTTTATATGGGACAAGGATTCTCTACTTGCCTGTTTTGTCACATAAACTGAAATTAGGCGAACTATTAGAATTTTAGCAACCAGGAAAAGGCGGAGTGATTTCTGCATTGTGCATATTTAGGTATATGAAGAGAATGCTTCCTCAGTTCTATTATTAATTTCAATATAATTTGTTTTATTTCCTACATGTCAATTCTCAGTAGGTAAAAGATTACATCCAGTATTTACCATTGTTTTCCTGACTTTGGGACAACGACTACCATTGTTAGGGCGGAGACAAGACCATCTCGTCGTTTTATTACAATATCTCTCTTTCAGCATCACTGAGGAGGTGGGTGGGGCCCACAGATACACACAGTCGGTCTGTTCCCATAGTGGGCGTCTCTGAGCCTGGATACCATCCTTTTCAGTGCTATTCTGTTCAGGTCTCAAGGTCTCATTACTTCAAAGCACAGAGAGTTATTGACCTGTAAATGAACAGACAAGAAACAGATTACTGCCATGATGACCCATTTTTTCTTGTGTGAATATCAAACGAACTACACGCTAAATGTATTCACCACAGCAGTCCAATCCAGATGCCAGTCCAGAGCATAGCTTTAAGAATTTCCAATGGATTATTTCCCCCTTGTTTTGTTGTTCTACAGCATAAAGTACAGTATGGCAGCTGTCAGCTTCCTTAATCTTAAGCACAAAAATAACCTCCAACACCACAGCAAGTGGAAGACTGTGCTAAGAGTGCAATATATATCTCCTAAAATTCACATGAAGAGTGAAGACAAAGATGAATAAAATAGTGTCCCTGTTCTCTGTGTTACGGTGAGAGTGGCATGCCTGCCTCCAGTGTGGGTGGTGGTAGAGAAGAGGTATAAAAGCAGCAGCAGTGAACACATCCCCTCGCTCTATGAGGACTCCAGTTACTCTCTGCTGCTCTCGCTCTCTGCTGCTGTGTAGCTATGTTCCATCTGCTGCTGTTGCTATGGAGACCAGTCCCACTGATCTAAATAGGAGACAGTTGGAGAAGATTTGCTAGGGCTGTTCCTATTAGCATGATTCAACGGCATGCAGCATCATGGACCCCGCCAACAGCCTTTCTTTCTGCCTGGCCACATTACATAATTAATGCTCATTATTTTTTCTCTCGTTGGGTGGAAATTGTAAATGGGAAGTCACATCATTCCCAGTGTTCTCATCACTGTTCAGTGACCTTAGGTTGTTGTATGGAGGAGCTGCATGGGGCAGAAGTGATGATTCACCATGACAATTTAGAGGGAATAAGAACATCTTGTGAAATATTGATCTCATGATTGTGTACCACAGAGACATCTTTTATGGGTTTTCACATTGATTTTATGACTTAAGACCTCAAACCATGACCCAAATCACATACTGGTATACATGTATTCCGGTATTCTGTTTGTGTATATTGTACCATGCTTTATGCATTGTGTATACATTTTTGCCTTCGTATCAAATTTATCAACCACCACACTCTCTGAGGTTTCACATGAGAGATAGAGGCTTTTTCCTAATGTCAGCTTTGTGGCATGAAATGGTTTTTTAAAGAAGAAGAAGAAGAAGGAAATTAACCCTGACTGGCATTATTTAAATGTCATAATATTCACGGCTGGTTGACTATGCTGACCATCACAGCATGACTACTGAGCCAAATCCACACTTTTCCACGGCTATGTGGGAGTTCCTAAAGAAAACAAGAAAGCACTTTGAAAAATTAATCCAGATCAACAGCATAACGCTAGCCAAGGTCATGATAGGCTGTGACTATCACAATTGATATGTGCATATATTACTCTAACAACGGGTTGTGTTTCTGAAGAATGCCGCTGGAATGTATAGCGGACGTTTTACGGGCTCCTATTTTGTGTGTTTTCTTTGCACTGATCGGGACTTTTTACATAATGTTTCCTATGACCGAAAGAGCTTCTGGACATCAGAACTATGACCGAAAAAAGCCTCTAGACATCAAAACAGTGATCACTAACCTTGATTTGGATGAAGATTTCTACTTCGGCAGCGCAGGACATACTGATCACCCCGGACCAGGCTCTAATCCCTGACACTTGGAAGAGAAAGAGACGGCAATATAGAGGTTGACGTGCGGGGGCCATGATAAAATTGCGGTCGGTGAGGAAATAAACCGCCTCTACCCTCTGTTCTATTGACGAATGTACAATCACTGGAGAACAAACTAGATGAGTTCCGTTTGAGACTATCCTATCAACGGGACCTGAAAAACTGCAATATCCTATGTTTCCCAGAAACTTGGCTGAACAAGGACATGGATAATATACAACTAGCTGATTTTCTATGCATCTGCAGGACAGAATGGCAGCATCGGGAAAGCTCAATGGGGATGATGTGTTACCCTGAGTTAGAATATCTCAAGAGAGTTCTCATCTATATTTTTCGTAGCTTTCTATTTAGCACCACAAACCGATGCTGGCACTAAGACCGCACTCAACGAGCTGTATAGGGCCATAAGCAAACAAGAAAATGCTCATCCAGAGGCGGCGCTCCTAGTGGCTGGTGATTTTAATGCAGGAAAACACTTGCTCTTGGCAAATCTGGCCTTAACTCTATCCTCCTGATTCCTGCTTACAAGCAAAAACTCAAACAGGAAGTACCAGTGACGAGCTCAATATGGAAGTGGTCCAATGACGCTAAGTTACAGGACTGTTTTGCTAACACAGACCGGAATATGTTTCAAGACTCCTCCAATGGCATTGAGGAGTTTACCACATCAGTCACCGGCTTCATTAATACGTGCATCAATGACGTTGTCCCCACAGTGACCCTATGCACATATCCTAACCAGAAGCCATGGAATACAGGCAACATCTGCACTGAGTTAAAGGCTAGAGCTGCCGCTTTCAAGGAGCAGGACACTAAGCCGGACGCTTATAAGAAATCCCCCTACACCCTCCGATGAACCATCAAACAGGCAAAGCGTCGATAAAAGACTAAGATCGAATCCTACCACACCCATCTGACGCTCGTCGGATGTGGCAGGGCTTGCAAACTATCACGGATTACAAAGGGAAACCCAGCCGCAAGATGCCCAGTGACGCAAGCCTACCAGATGAGCTAAATGCCTTCTATGCTCGCATCGAGTCAAGCAACACTGAACCATGTGTGAGAGCACCAGCTGTTCCGGACGACTGTGTGATCATGCTCTCAGTAGCCGATGTGAGTAATAGCTTTAAACAGGTTAACATTCACAAGGCCGCAGAGCCAAACGGATTACCAGGAAGCTTACTCAGAGCATGCGCTGACCAGCTGGTAAGAGTCTTCACTGACATTTTCAAACTCTGACCCAGTATTTAATACATACATATTTCAAGCAGACCACCATAGTCCTTCCGCCCAAGAACGCCAAAGTAACCTGTCTAAATGACTATCGCCCCGTAGCACTCTTATCTGTAGCAATGAACTGCTTTGAAAGGATGGTCATGGCTCACATAAACACCATATCCCAGACACCCTGGACCCACTCCAATTTGCCTCAACAGATCCACAGGTGACGCAATCTCTTTTGCACTCCACACTGCCCTTTCCACTTGGACAAAGAAACACCTATGTGAGAATGCTGTTCATTGACTACAGCTCAGTGTTCAACACCGTAGTGCCCTCCAAGCTCATCACTAAGCTAAGGACCTAGGGACTAAACAACGGTGGTAGGCCTGATCACCGACAACAATGAGGCAGCCTATGGGGAGCAGATCAGAGACAACATTCTCTCCCTCAACGCCAACAAGAAAAAGGAGGTGATTGTGGACTACAGGAAATGGAGGGCTCAACACACCTCTATTCACGTTGACGGGGCTGAAGTGGAGCATGTTCCTCAGTGTCCCCATCACTAAGAATCTATCATGGTCCAAACACACCAACACAGTTGTGAAGAGGGAATGACAATGCCCCTTCCCCCTCGGGAGCCTGAAAAGGTTTGGCATGGGCCCTAATATCCTCAAAAAGTTATACAGCTGAACCATTGACAGCATCTTGATTGGCTGCACCACTGCCTGGTATGGCAACTGCTTGGCATCCGACCACAAGGCGCTACAGAGGGGGAAGGGGCATTGGGGCCGAGCTCCCTGCCATTAGTACATCACTGGGGCCGAGCTCCCTGCCATCCAGGACCTCTATACCAGGAATTGTCAGAGGAAGGCCCTAAAAATTGTCAAAGACTCCAGCCACCCAAGCCATAGACTGTTTTCTCTGCTACCGCACGGCAATCTGTACTAATGCACCAAGTCTGGAACCAACAGGATCCCGAACAGCTTATACAAGGCAATAGTTAGTTAAATAGTTAACAAAATAGCTACCCAGACTATCTGCATTGACCCTTTTTGCACTAACTTTTCATACTCTGCTGCTACTGCTTACTATCTGTCAGATTATTCCGATTATTATTATGTAAGATTATTATTAATATTATTTTTATGTGTTTTACTTTTCTATTATTTCTCTATTTTCTTTCTCTCTGCATTGTTGGGATGGGCCCGTAAGAAAGCATTTCACTGTTAGTCCACACCTGTTGTTCACGAAGCATGTGACAAATAAAATTGTATTAGATTTAGGTAGTGACTGGGTTTCGGGTTGTAAAACATATAGAAAGAATTATATGACTTCTAGGAATGGACGATAATCGTCTCTCTTGGGGAAAGGTCGGCTTTGGGCCAGGAAGTCATCTCAGAGCCATTTCCCTTTCCAGGGATGGGATGTAGCGGTTAATCTCCTGATTACACTGAGAGAACTGGTCAAGTGATCCTGAATCTGTAAGGCTCTTCAATCAGAACCACAGCTCTCCTTCAAATCAAATCCAGCCAGGGATGAAATTCCACTAGTAATTAAAACTGAACATGCCTGTATCCAGTTATGCTGGGTCTTGTCAGCTAGTAACATATGGGATCCAATCATTATGTCTCCTTGGTCTCTGTCTCTGTCAATCTCTCTCTCTTTCGCTTCCCATCTCTCTCTCTCTCACACAGTAGAGTGGAGAAAGGCTCACAATGCAGATCAGGCCCGGTCTTGGCCGATATGCCGCCCTGGGCTAGACAAAAACAAATACCGCCCACCTCCTACCCCCCCAAAGTAGAATAGTAACCTAGACTATACAGTGTATGCCGCAATGCACTTTTATGAATGCCTATCATTGTGATTTGTAAAACAGGTAACATTGGCTTTATACTCCTGATACCTGACAAAGACTTAAGACAAATCATTTTGGCTATTCAAGCTCTCAATATCAGCTACCATAGGCGTCTTCTAAAGTAAATTTAAATACATTTGCCATAATTATATAATTACTTCTGTCTTTACTGAAATAAATTAAACCATTCAAAATACTTCACCAGAGAACACAACTAAGCTGCAGAGGACCATTATCTTCTTTTAAAAAATGCTGTGGATTGTTTCAAATCACAAGAGCAGACCTATGCCTAGTTTGGTAGCCCGCAATTTGGGTAGGACACGTGGCAATAGGCCTAGCTGATTATTGAATTGCATCTGTCAGTGAAAAGCATCTAAAATATGTGTGAAGATAATGTGTCTTGAGCAATATTCCCTCTAAGCTGCAGTTGCCTGAGAATGCAGTGCAGCTGCCCAGGACCTCTGTGCAGAGCAGAAGAAATATTAGCCCACGAAGAGAAGCACGAGATTGAACTTCACTCAACTTTCTAGAGTTTTCCCTGTTAGTTAACACTATCATCATTTCCCTTTTTACTGTGGCAATTGTGATCGAATCAATGCAATATTAGCAACTTTCAATGCAACATACCGAAACAAAATGAACTATGCAAGAGATTTTGTAGTAGGCAGAACGCATCAGAGTAGGATTCTATTGCTCACGACTCAGCCCGTACTCTACAAAAGTGTGGCATAACCATCAGAGCTGCAGTAGGCCAAAATCCAAATAAACCATTGCCATATATGAATCTGTGCCATTTACTTTGAACTGGACTGTGTTTACAGCTGTGGTCGTGAGTAGATGCACTTGTTTTGAGATCAAAGCAAGAGCTGTGTCACGACCGTTAACAGAAGAGGACCAAGGTGCAGCGTGGTGAGCGTACATTTTCTTTTATTTATAAAAATGACACCGAACAAAACAATAAACACCACAAAAACAAACCGTGAAGCTAAAGGCTATGTGCCCTAAACAAAGTCAACTTCCCACAAAGACAGGTGGAAAAAAGGGCTACCTAAGTATGGTTCTCAATCAGAGACAACGATAGACAGCTGCCTCTGAGAACCACACCCGGCCAAACACAAAGAAATAGAAAACATAGAAATAAAGAAACTAGAATGCCCACCCTAGTCACACCCAGCCTAACCAAAATAGAGAATAAAAGCCTCTCTATGGCCAGGGCGTGACAAGCTGCATGTAGCCATGTAGCCATATGAACATTTTGTTCATATCCTTTTCTAGTTAGTGAGTTATTAGCACAGTTATAGATCATTTGTAGTCAGCAATAGAGGAGTGATTGCTTCCTACAAGAGCACAAAACGTGTGCATTTCTAGACATCTTTGGAAAGCGAGTCAGGTAAATATATATTTTTGTCTTAAAGCACAGTTGTATTTTGAGACAGGCTTGAATAAGCTAAGTAGCCAATAGGCAGAGGGTAGCATCATTTTTATGATTTTCTGTAATGCATGTTTTTTTCCAAAAGTCTCATGGAAAGACCAATGGCTGGTACTGTAGGCTGAATGACAGAACAGCTATTTCCATGTTAAAATGTTATGGAATGCATTTTCTCCATTGCCTTTGATGGTAGGCCACTCTGGTAGGCCTACATTATGATCAAATAGCCACAGTAGCCTACTTGGCCACAGTTAAATCTGTAACTTAAAGTGGATACAGAATTCTCACAACATTCAAGTTTGTGCTCAGGACACCTGAAATTTGCTTAGTGCCGGAAAAAAATTGAGAGAACATTGGTCTTAAGTATACATTTAAATGTTGAGACAAGAAGAAGGGGAGTGGTGGGTATCAAAGATATAGGTGCATCTCTCTCCAGAATGCACCCAGCTTTCCAGAATGCACTCAGCTTTCTTCTGACAATCCTTGATGAATTAATTGTTTCTTTGTGTGAATTGTTTGCCCTTTGATTGTTTCTTTTTTAACAATTCCCCATTACATACTGTACCAGGCAAAAGTTTGGACACACCTACTCATTCAAAGGTTTTTCTTTATTTTTATTATTTCTACATTGTAAAATAATAGTGAAGACATCAAAACTATGAAATAACACACATGGAATCATGTAGTAACCAAAAAAGTGTTAAACCAATCAAAAGTACGACCAATTGATTACAGCATTACCCCAAAAACGGAGGAGGCAGGTGGCAGCAGGAGAAGGTAGGTTACTGGTCTGTCTCCCCAAAAAGTGTTAAACAAATCAAAATATATTTTATATTTGAGATTCTTCAAAGTAGCCACCCTTTGCCTTGATGACAGCTTTGCACACTCTTGGCATTCTCTCAACCAGCTTCATGAGGTAGTCACCTGGAATGCATTTCAATTAACAGGTGTGCCTTGTTAAAAGTTAATTTGTGGAATTTCTTTCCTTCTTAATGCGCTTGAGCCAATCAGTGGCTACTTTGAAGAATCTCAAATATAAAATATTTTTTGATTTGTTTAACACTTTTTGGGCAGACAGACCAGTTCCCTACCTTCTCCTGCTGCCACCTGCCTCCTCCATTTTTGGGGTAATGCTGTAATCAATTGGTCGTACTTTTGGATTGAGCAGACCTTACCGTACAATTCTGAAAACTTCATTAAGACATAACTCTCCATTCCAATTTACAATATAATATTTTTTTTTAAATACCCTTTTCAAACATCTTTCCCATAAATACTGATATTTTATCAACCAGCACATTTCAGTTGAGCCATAATATTTGCTGTAATATATGTTCTATCTTTTCAGGGGGATAAAATTGAAATTGTAACCAGCTCTGCAATGCTTGTTTGAAAAAGAGAGATACTTTGAAAAAAGTATCATTTTCAATTAATAGAAAATGAGACATGGCAATCTGCACAAAGGCAAAAAGGCAATTTTGAAACAATGGATGAGATTTTGTTAGTAATCTACTTGAGAACCATTTAGGGTTCAAGTAAAACTTTTGAATAAGTGAAGCTTTTAGAGAGAGGTTTAGTGCTTTTATATTTAATAACCTCAACCCACCCAATTCATATTCATTATATAGATAGGCAAGCTTTATTTTGTCTGGTTTAGCATCCCAGATAAGGCAAAATATTTTTTGCTCATAGTATTTGAAAAATGAGTCATCAGGAGTAGGCAGCACCATAAGTAAGTGAGTAAACTGAGATATGACTAAGAAGCTAATCAGGACAATTTTTCCATAAATAGACAGGTATTTACCTCTCCATGGTTGCAGGATCTTGTCTATCTTTACAAGTTTTCTATTGAAATTCATTGTGGAGAGCTTATTTATATATTTTGTGATATGAATACCAAGTATGTCTACTTCACCATCAGCCCATTTTATAGGTAAACTGCAGGGTAATGTAAAAGTTGTATTTTTTTAAAGATGCAATACGTAATATTGTACACTTATCATAATTAGGTTTTAGTCGAGAGAGTACAGAAACGTTAACTAGATCTTTAATGAGACATTGCAGGGATCTATCTTGCAGACTTAATATAAAACTTGAGTCATCCGCATACATGGACAACTTTGTTTTAAAGCCTTGGATTTTTAATCCTCTAATGTTACTGGATCTGATTTTAATAGCTAGCATTTCGATGGCCATAACAAATAAACTCCTCTTGACAATTCAAAACTCTGAAAAGTAGCCGTTATTTACTATTTTACACCTGGGGTTGCTATACATTATTTTTACCCATTTTATAAGAGAGTCACCGAAATTGAAAAGATCCAGGCATTTATAAATAAAATCAGTCTTACTTTATCAAATGTCTTTTCAAAATGAGCTATAAATACCAGGCCTGGCTTCCTATATGTTTCATGATGTTCTCTTATTTCTTGTAGTTGTCGTATATTATCTCCAATGTATCGTCCATGAAAAGAAACCTGTCTGATCAGGATAAACAATACCTGGTAAAACCCTTTTAATTCTGAGTGCTATGCATTTCGCTAGTATTTTTGCATCACAACATTGAAGTGTAAGGGGCCTCCAGTTTTTTAGATAGACTGGGTCTTTATATTTGCCATCTGGATCTGGTTTTAATAATAGTGAAATCAGACCTTCCTGCTGAGTACCTGACAGACTACCATTTCTATAGGAGTAGTTAAAATAATCTAACAATGGAGCTTTTAGTATATAAAAAAGGCTTGATATACCTCTACCGGTATGCCATCAAGCCCTGGGGTTTTTCCAGACTGAAAGGATTTAATACCCTCAAAAAGCTCTTCCTCTGTAATTTGGCATTCACACTGATCTTTCTGTTCATTTGTTCGTTTTACATTTTTTAAATTATTTGGAAAGAATTCCTTACCGTAATCTTCATTCAGTGGGAGAGGATGAGATGGAAAAGAGAACATCTGCCTAAAATATTTTGCTTCCTCTTGTAAAATATCATTCGGAGAATCATAGATGACTCTGTCTTCAGTAACGAGTTGCTGCAAATTCTTTTTTTTAGCGTTCCTGTATTGGAGATTCAGGAAGTATTTTGTGCATTTTTCTCCATATTCCATCCAGTTGGCTTTATTTTTGTAATATATTACATTAGATCATTCTTGAATAAGTTCCTCAAGTTCTTTTTGTTTTTCCTCTAAGTTATTATGTATCTCTGTAGTATCGTTTTAATTGCTATCTACCTGTACTATTAGTTCATGTACTTCCCTTGTTAGTCCTGTCTCTTTATTATTGATGAATATTGAATTGAATGACCTCTGAAGGTACATTTAAAGGTATCCCAAACAATAAGGGGATTTGTTGAACCTATATGATACTGGAAAAAATCAGTTGTAAATTATTTTGTCTTATTTAAAAATAAGTTGTCCTCCAGTAAACTTTGATAAAATTTCCAATATCCCTGTCCATGTGGAAATTCTATAAGAGTTATGTGAAGGCCAATTAGATGATGATCCGATCGCATTCTGTCTCCTATTAAAACTTTAACCTTTGATGCAAGAGAGAAAGATACAAGAAAGTAGTCAAGACGACTAGCTTAATTAAGTTGCCTCCATGTATATCCCACTAGGTCGAGGTTTTTTAGTCTCCAAATATCCACTATTTCTAATGTGTCCATAATATTTCATAACTCTTTCTCAATAGGGGGGCGCCATTTCGACTTTGTAAAAATTCGTTCCCAAATTAAACTGCCTCGTACTCAATTCTTGCTCGTACAATATGCATATTATTATTACTATTGGATAGAAAACACTCTCTAGTTTGTCTTGAAAACCGTTTGAATTATATCTGTGAGTAAAACAGAACTCATTTTGCAGCAAACTTCCTGTCAGGAACTGAAGAATCTCAAATCGGGGGCTCTGTTCCAGGGTCAGTTTATAATTTTCCATGTAATCTATGGGTCGACATGCACTGCATATGCCTTCCCCTAGATGTCAGTAAGCAGTGAGAATTGGAATGGTGTGTCTAGGTAGATCTGAGGCCGTATAAAAGCTCTTGGAACCGGGTGTGCACTCTTTTCAACGTTCATCATGACGCAAGACAGACCTCAGGATTGCATTCTGAAAAGCTCTCGTTATAGGCTTTAGATATATCCGGCTCTGATTTATTTCGATATGGTGTTAAAAACATCATATGTAGTTATTTTAAACCGAGTTATATCAGTTTATATCAGTATATTGCGATTTTTGGTATTTCATTTGTGCTGCGTTATAGTGAGTTGGGCACATCTTCGCCACATGGCTAATGTTTACTGCTAATTCCAAGTTGAAACGACAATCTACAACCGAGCAACGATTCTTCTGGACAAAGGACAACTTGCACAAGATCTGATGGAAGCTCATCAAATAGTAAGAACTATTTATGATGTTAATTCGTTGTTCTGTTGAAAAATGTTAAACTACTATTCCGGCATTAATTTCGGTGCGGTCTCACTTTAACGCACGCTGTATGTCGTAGTAACGTTAATTTTAAAATCTACACAAGCGGTTGCATTAAGAACTAATGTATCTTTCATTTGCTGTCCAACCTGTATTTTTTTGTCAAGTTTATGATTAGTTATTGATTAGATTAGGTGCCTCTCCCAAGATTTCTCCCGACATTTTGTTTGCAGCTTGCTGCTATTCTCATTGTATAACCACGATTTGTGCCTCTAAATATGCACATTTTCGAACAAACAATATATGTATTGTGTAATATGATGTTATAGGACTGTCATCTGATGAAGTTTTGAGAAGGTTAGTGAAAAATGTAATATCTTTTGCTGGTTTATTCGCTATCGCTAACGTGCATGAATCAATGATGCTGTGTGGTTGGCTATTGTAGTAAGCTAATCATAATCGGCTTCAATTGTGTTTTCGCTGTAAAACACTTAAAAAATCTGAAATATTGGCTGGATTCACAAGATCTTTGTCTTTCATTTGCTGTATGCTGTGTATTTTTCATAAATGTTTTATGATGAGTATTTAGGTAATTCACGTTGCTCTCTGTAGTTATTCTAGTTGCTTTGGTGAGAGTTGTGATGGTGGCTGCAATGTAAAACTATGATTTATACCTGAAATATGCACATTCTTCGAACAAAACATATGCTATACAATAAATATGTTATCAGACTGTCATCTGATGAAGTTGTTTCTTGGTTAGTGACTATTTTTATCTTTGTTTGGTCGAATTTGTGATAGCTACCTATGCAGTAAAAAAATGGTGGAGAAAAAAAAGTTGTGTCTTTTGCTATCGTGGTTAGCTAATAGAAATACATATTGTGTCTTCCCTGTAAAACATTTTAAAAATCAGAAATGATGGCTGGATTCACAAGATGTGTATCTTTCATCTGGTGTCTTGGACTTGTGATTTMATGATATTTAGATGCTAGTATTTACTTGTGGCGCTATGCTAGGCTATGCTAGTCAGCTTTTTTACTGATGAGGGTGCTCCCGGATCCGGGATTGGGACCAATTAGAAGTTAAGAAGAAATTCTTAATTACAATGACGGCCTTACAATGACGGCCACATATAAGCATGCGCATAGTATTTGTGGGCCATACACCCATTGGATATGAGACACTAGAACCATTACAATTGGAGTAATGTTATTTTTCAGACGGATTTTCATGATTTCTTTTTATCACAGTTGGCAAACAGCTGGTGGAGGGCACCAAAGCGGGTTACCCAGACAACACGCTGGGCTCAGACTTATCCCGTTTGAGACTCATGGACTCGGACTCGGGGGGCTTCATGCGGCCAAGCTCTTCCCAAATGACTGTATATTACTCTGGGCTGTGGGGTAATGGTACTCGGGCTGAGTCCACTTCGGCTTATCCGGCCCGATTCAGGAGAAGGTCCATTTGAGGTTTTCATCCAGCAGGTGATGAAATACCAATTTWAAAAAAAGAAGAAATGTGATATATTTCACCTCCAAATGATCAAATTCGGTAGGTAATTAGCAAGCAAAAATGTGTGACAGTCTCTGCAGTACTATAGTTATCAGAGATGGTCCCTAATTTAGAAAATCTATTATGCTATAAATACTTTTGATTTTACTACAGTTGAAAAGTGCACATTCACTTCCATAATATTTGTTCCAGGCTACCAGCATGTAAGATAAACATGCACAATAATACAGCACACCCTTTTGTTATTATTCTTTTTTTTTTACGCCCAATTTTGTGGTATTCAATTGGTAGTTACAGTCTTGTCCCATCGGTGCAACTCCCATACGGACTCGGGAGAGGCGAAGGTCGAGAGCCGTGCGTCCTCCGAAACACGACCCAGCCAAGCTGCACTGCTTCTTGACACAATACCCGCTTAACCCGGAAGCCAGCTGCACCAATGTGTCGGAGGAAACACCGTACACCTGGCGACCGTGTCAGCGTGCATGTGCCCGGCCCGCCACAGGAGTCGCTAGAGCGTGATGGGACAAGGACATTCCGGCCGGCCAAACCCTCCACTAACCCGGACGACGCTAGGCCAATTGTGCACCGCCTCATGTGTCTTGGATTTGAATCTGTGCCTTGCGCAACAATAGATACAAGATATGATCAAAACTATGTGACATCCCTTCAAATTAGTGGATTTGGCTTTTACAATCACACCCATTAATGACAGGTCTATAAAATCGAGCACACAGCCATGTAATCTCCATAGACAAACATTGGCAGTAGAATCGCCAGTACTGAAGAGCTCAGTGACTTTCAACGTGGCACCATCATAGGATGCCACCTTCCAACAGGTCAGTTCGTCAAATTTCTGCCCTGCTAGAGCTGCCCCGGTCAACTGTAAGTGCTGTTAAAGTGAAGTGGAAACGTCTAGGAGAGACAACGGCTCAGCCGAATTGGTAGGCCACACAAGCTCACAACCTTGTTTGCAACACTCACTACTGAGTTCCAAACTGCCTCTGGAAGCAACGTCAGCACAATAACTGTTCGTCGGGAGCTTCGTGAAATGGGTTTCCATGGCCGAGCAGCCGCACACAATCTGCCACTGTAGGCGGATGTCTAAACATGCCTAATGGGCGTGCCGGCCCTGCTGCAGATGATTGACATACAGTGCCTTCGGAAATTATACAGACCCCTTGACTGTTTTCCAATTTTGTTACGTTACAGCCTTATTCAAAAATTGATTAAAACGATCTACACACAATACCCCATAATGACTAAGCAAAAATAGTTTTTTTTGTGCAAATGTATTATAAGAAACTGAAATATCACATTTACATACTGTAAGTATTCAGAGCCTTTACTCAGTACTTTGTTGAAGCACCTTTGGCAGCGATTACAGCATTGAGTCTTCTTGGGCATGACGCTACAAGCTTGGCACACCTGTATTTGGGGAGTTTCTCCCATTCTTTTCTGCAGATCCTCTCAAGCTCTGTCAGGTTGGATGGGGAGCATTGCTGCATAGCTATTTTCAGGTCTCTCCAGAAATGTTAGATCGGGTTCAAGTCCAGGGACTGGCTGGGCCACTCAAGTACATTCAGAGACTTGTCCCGAAGCTACTCCTGCGTTGTCTTGGCTGTGTGCTTAGGGTTGTTGTCCTGTTAGAAGGTGAACCTTTGCCCCAGTCTGAGGTCCTGAGCGCTCTGGAGCAGGTTTTCGTCAAGGATCTCTCTGTACTTTGCTCCATTCATCTTTGCCTCGATCCCGACTAGTCTCCCAGTCTCTGCCGCTGAAAAACATCCCCAAAGCATGATGCTGCCACCACCATGCTTCACCGTAGGGATGGTGCCAGGTTTCCTCCAGATGTGACACTTAGCATTCAGGCCAAAGAGTTCAATCTAGGTTTCAGAGAATCTTGTTTCCCATGGTCTGAGAGTCTTAAGGTGTCTTTTGGCAAACTCCAAGCAGGCTGTCATGTGCCTTTTACTGAGGAGTGTCTTCCGTCTGGCCACTCTACCATAAAGGCCTGATTGGTGGAGTGCTGCAGAGAAGGTTGTCCTTCTGGAAGGTTCTCCAATCTCCACAGAGGAACTCTAGAGCTCCGTCAGAGTGACCACTGGGTTCTTGGTCACCTCCCTGACCAAGGCCCTTCTCTCCCGACTGCTCAGTTTGGCAGGGCGGCCAGCTCTAGGAAGAGTTTTGGTGGTTCCAGACTTCTTCCATTTAAGAATGATGTAGGCCACTCTGTTCTTACTCAAACTTCACATGATTGATTAAGAAAATATATTAAAGCCCTATATTCATGACATTCCATTAGTTGTACAATGGAAAAAGTTATTTAATTGATTGGATTTATATAGTTATTTTCTACCAACTGAGGTACTCAAAACGCTTTACATAGCAGGGAGAAACTCACCTCATCCACCACCAATGTGTAGCACCACCCTGGGAAATGAACAGCGACCATTTTTCTGCCAGAACGCTCACCACACATCAGCTATCAGGTGGAGAGGTGAGGAGTGATATAGGCCAAACACACTTCAGCCCAGCTTAAACAAAAAAGGACATCAGGTGCTTTACTGAGGTACTTGAAAATCCCTCCAAAAAATTGCCTTCATCATTGCTGCGATTCATGCTGAAATGTAAAAGTATTGTTTGTTTGTCCTATCAATAAATCTACCAGATTTATACAGAATTGCTACTTTTTCTTTATTCTCCCGAATAGTCATTAGTTGAAGAGTCCTGGGTTAAGGAATGTTTTTGGAATGGATTCCATTAGTTGTGTCATGTTTATAACCAGTCTGTCACGGCCGACGAAAGAAGTGGACCAAAGTGCAGCGTGGTGAGCATACATTTCCTTTTATTATAGAATGTCGCCAACAAAACAAGAAACAAAATAAACGACCGTGAAGTTTCCGAGGGCTATAGTGCCACTAACAAAGTCAACTACCCACAATCACAGGTGGGAAAAAGGGCTGCCTAAGTATGATTCCCAATCAGAGACAACGATAGACAGCTGTCCCTGATTGAGAACCATACCCGGCCAAAACATAGAAACACAAATCATAGAAATAAAGGACATAGAATGGCCACCCAAACCACACCCTGACCAAACCAAAAAGAGACATAAAAAAAGGCTCTCTAAGGTCAGGGCATGACACAGTCTCATTAAACAATAATGATACGTCAAGTAATCATTAAATCATCAAGCAATTACCAGAGTAAATATATAGCCTTATTCAGATAATGTTGTTAGTGTTATTCATTGAGGATTGTTATTCAGTTCATAAACTTCTGAGCAGATTACATTGAATGGCCCTGTATTCTAATGAAAAAAATAGGGCAGAAATGTAGTGATACAGGGCTAAATGTTCTTATAGTTTAATGGCAGCAGAGCGAGAGGACACTAAATGTGCCACCCTCCTCCCTCCCTGGGGGCCGGGAAGAAGGTGCTAATGAGAACACCTGGTCAAATGGCTGAGAGCGAGAAGTGTTCCCGAGACGTTCAGCAAGACTCCTCTCAGCTCCCTTCTCCAAAGTGGATCACATTTACTATTCACTCTGCTGTCGTCTTTCTGCTGCACAGTCTGAATGGTCAGTAAAGCCTGAATGAATTACATTTACAGCATCATTCATTAACCCCATCCTAATTTCCAGGTTCTAACCACAAACAAACAGGTCTTATTTTAATAAAGATAGATCTGGCTATAATATATATTTTATTTACTTAACCAGGCAAGTCAGGAATGTTACTTCATTGAGTAATACAGAATCAGATACCACTGACTTGACTGATTTGTGTACCGTAAACAATATAAAGCAAATTTGAGAAGTGCACTTTAGTAGAATAATTGCAATGCATTACTACTGTTTATTATCTATCTCATATCAAGACCCCTGCTTATTATTCATCTCACATATCAAGATCAGCACTTGCGTCATAGCTCAAAGATACAAAAACACAATGGAATACAAAACAGTTGATATTCCGCAGCAATGACCGGTACATTTATATTTTTTTCGCTACAGCAAGCATTAGTTCCGCTCCAAATTCTATCTGCTCCTGTTCTTAACACCTGGAGCATGAAGAAGCCTAATCCTCATACTGCCCAATGGCACCACTAACTCTCTTCTCATAATGACTCTTCTCTTTTACCAACCCAACAATGCAACAGGGAGATGTGTGTTTGGCATTTGGTCATAAAGAGTGGCATTTAAGACAAGCCTATTATATAAATGACATTGGAATTACAGACATTTAATGTTTTGACAGAATGAGTGAGTCAACATTCCAATCTGCCATGTTCAGAAAGGCCTTCCTCTCCTGTATCTGTCCACGGATCATAATCGCTGCACTATTGTATCCAGCTGTTGCCAAACTCTCCCTGGAAGTGGAGGCCAGAAGTTAAATGACTGTATTATTGGACCCATATCCTGGCTGTAGAACACATCAGTGAGTCCATAACATCATTCAGCCTTTCACTAGACCTCGATCATCACTTTAGTAGAGGACCCAGCTGCACTCAGATGACATCAGAAGAGCCTCCCAGGCCCAGTAAGTCTACAGTATTTAGTATTTTAGTATTTTATTAGGATCCCCATTAGCTACAGCCAGAGCAGCAGCTACTCTTCCTGGGGTCCACACTAAACATAAAGCATGACATAATAAGGAACATGAATAGACAACTACATAAAATGACATAAGACTGTACATAAGATGAATAGACAGGTACAGAACTGAATAGATGCAATTTACATAAATTACATTCCTACAGTACTGGGAAATGGGGCCAGTAAGTCTACAGTACCGGGAAATGGAGCCAGTAAGTCTACAGCACTGGGCAATGGGGCCAGTAAGTCTACAGCACTGGGCAACTGGGCCAGTAAGTCTACAGCACTAGGAAATGGGGCCAGTAGGTCTACAGCACTGGGAAATGGGGCCAGTAAGTCTAAAGCACTGGGAAATGGGGCCAGTAAGTCTACAGCACTGGGCAATGGGGCCAGTAAGTCTACAGCACTGGGCAACTGGGCCAGTAAGTCTACAGCACTGGGCAACGGGGCCAGTAAGTCTACAGCACTGGGCAACTGGGCCAGTAAGTCTACAGCACTGGGCAACTGGGCCAGTAAGTCTACAGCACTGGGCCAGTAAGTCTACAGCACTGGGCAACTGGGCCAGTAAGTCTACAGCACTGGGCAACTGGGCCAGTAAGTCTACAGCACTGGGCAATGGGGCCAATAAGTCTACAGCACTGGGAAACGGGGTCAGTAAGTCTACAGCACTGGGCAACGGGGCCAATAAGTCTACAGCACTGGGCAACGGGGCCAGAAAGTCTACAGCACTGGGCAACGGGGCCAGTAAGTCTACCATAGTGGGAGCTTACATCACTGCAAAATTAACCCCCAAAATAGTTTCTAAAAAAGATTAACATAAATTAGCCAACTCTGACTGAAGCTCTCAGAATGCATGGAAACAACTGAAGTACAGCATGAAATCATTGAACATAAGCATTTCAAAGGGCTATTTTATTACTTACCAGGGCAGACAGGGGACAGCCTTCGGTTTGTGTTGCCTATGTTGGAGTCGTTTTGGCCAGGGTTAGTAGAAGGCCCCTGGATATCACTGGTGGTGGATGGACACAGTTGCCCAGTGCACTGGCCTGCATTTGTTCATGTTGTCCTGCCAAATGTTTGCCTCCCTGTCAGTGTAAGTCCTGCAGGGCACTAGGCTCTGGAAAAGTCTCTCATTACATCATCCGTGTCATGTACAGTAGGTACTCCTGCCACTTTGTCTCCTGCTCTCAATCCCAATGTGATGATGAATGCTCGTTACTTATTAAGCGACAAATCATTCCTGAGAAAATGGAGAAAGGGAAAGAAAATAACATATTTAGTTCTGTTTCACAGGTTGCTCAAGCAGTTTACTGTCCTTTAGTTTGTTTTAATACAGAAGAAGACAATGTCAAAAACAAAAAATGAAACAAGAAATCCCCCATATCTAACAACATAATACACAATACATCAACATGTGTATTATTGTTATCTCTGAGCAGAGGGAATCCCAGAGGGCAATGCGCCACAAGAAAGATGGGTTGAGGGCATGGGGTACATCATATATCTTGCCATTCAAAATATCCTACAGTTGAAAGCCTCATAACCATTTTTTGTATTATTATTTAAGCTTTATTTAACTAGGCAAACTAGGCTTTATTTAACTAGGCAACTAGGCAAACTACAAGCCGGCCAAACCCTCCCTTAACCCGGACGACGCTGGGCCAATTGTGCACTGCCCTATGGGACTCCCGATCACAGCCTGATCACAGCCCAGGATCGAACCAGGGTCTGTTATGACACCTCTAGCACTGAGATGCAGTGCCTTAGACCTCTGTGCCACTCAGAAAGCCCTGCTTTCATTAGTGAGAGAAACATTTTCCTCCTTTACTGAGGAGCAGCTGGACCCCGATGCCTGTGATGGCCACCCGATTCACGTCTTCAAGCAAAAATTATTTTAAATTTGAAAAGAAATTTAAAATAATGAAGCACAAGAAAAAGGCATTTAGCAATAATGTCCCCATTTAAAAGATCTTAGCCCACAGTTTAATGTTTCAAAACCACAGACAAATACTGCATTCAATGTTCTCATCAATATGCTTCAAATCACAACAACAACACAATGACGTCTCTGTAGAACAAAACAGACCTTACATCATCACCCCTCAAGCAGAGAATGCAGATAGATTAGGTTTATGTAAATTCTCTGAAAGTTATTTCTGTTCTGTGTCATTACATTTACATTTACATTTAAGTCATTTAGCAGACGCTCTTATCCAGAGCGACTTACAAATTGGTGCATTCATCTTATGATATCCAGTGGAACAACCACTTTACAATAGTGCATCTAACTCTTTTAAGGGGGGGGGGGGGTTAGAAGGATTACTTTATCCTAGGTATTCCTTAAAGAGGTGGGGTTTCAGGTGTCTCCGGAAGGTGGTGATTGACTCCGCTGACCTGGCGTCGTGAGGGAGTTTGTTCCACCATTGGGGTGCCAGAGCAGCGAACAGTTTTGACTGGGCTGAGCGGGAACTGTACTTCCTCAGAGGTAGGGAGGCGAGCAGGCCAGAGGTGGATGAACGCAGTGCCCTTGTTTGGGTGTAGGGCCTGATCAGAGCCTGAAGGTACGGAGGTGCCGTTCCCCTCACAGCTCCGTAGGCAAGCACCATGGTCTTGTAGCGGATGCGAGCTTCAACTGGAAGCCAGTGGAGAGAGCGGAGGAGCGGGGTGACGTGAGAGAACTTGGGAAAGTTGAACACCAGACGGGCTGCGGCGTTCTGGATGAGTTGTAGGGGTTTAATGGCACAGGCAGGGAGCCCAGCCAACAGCGAGTTGCAGTAATCCAGACGGGAGATGACAAGTGCCTGTCATGATTCCGTCATGGCAATCAAATCAACCCACTGTCCATATTGAGTCAATACTAAGAGCGAAGTATATCAATCTGTAGCCATGGCGAGCATGAGTCAAAAGAATGCAGGTTCATTTGACTGAGGCTATTTAAATTCTTAGTAGAACAACCTAGATACCAGTGATGTATACGTCCTCAAAACACAGCTAGACCTCAATTTATTGTCTTCAAAACTACAGTTTGTAATTGATGCCTACCTAAATAGTGCAATGTAAACTCATCTAGGTTTTATTATCATAGAAATCTGTTACATTTTGAAGCTGATTTTATATCATTCACACCCCTTCCATTGGAGTGGTAGTGAGTGTCTGTAATGTTAGCTGGATGGGCTGAGCCTCACTGAGGAGAAAATTAAATAACACATCCCTGCTCTTAAACCGTGGTGCCACAGAAGAACTAAACATACCCTCAGATTCAGAAGGAGAACGAGTGAGTCATAGGCATGAAATGGAATCGCGGGTATTAAACCCAAATCTGAGCTGGAGGAGAAAAGAGGATGCTGCTGTGAGCGGCAGCAGGCAGCATCAGGGTTGTGATGGAGACATGGCTATTTTCAGAAGCTTTATCCTCAAGAATACCAAGCTCCACGTTACGGATGTCTGCCCTTCTGTTCACGTTTGTTTGGTTGCCATACCATGGATCTCAGAGGAGTGCCTCTCCCTGTATAGCCTACAAAGCAGTGGCATGATAATGACTACAGCGGCGATTAGGGCTTGGATAATCACTGCCTCATCAATATTAACTCCTGATCTTTGACTTACTCTGTAAATATATAGCAGATTCTAGACTACAGGAGGGTCCACGAGCAGACTTTCTGCCCTCCTCAAAGATATGTTACATAGCCCTTTCCTGCAGTCAAATTACCTAGTGGCCTCGTGTGGAATGTCATAAATATTTTTCATAATTAATCAACATTATTTGAAAAACCCGCCGCAAATCCGGTGTTTCTATGTCAAACGGTTTTCTTATATTTCAGTGTTCTGTGATGTATATAAAGTATATTATTAGGAGGCAAACTCAAAATTGAATACCTTTCAACTCTATATCTGTTGACAGATGTCTTCTTTTTTAAGCCCATAATCATGTGTGTGAGGTGTATACTTCTGTTTCAAAGTGGGTTGTTTAAGACTGCCAAGAAACACTCTGTGTGACCCTGATTTAGCACACGGCAGTAAAGGTTAAGAAGATCTCATTATGCGCACAATGAAAATGAATGAATGTTTCATGATTATATTTGAGTGGTTTTTGAATATGACATTGACTAGTACAGTATTAACTTAGCTTTCTGAGTTTAGATATTAAACCTAAAGTACTTACTGTAGTCATGTTTACTTAATTAACTTATTCATTCTTTCATTTCATTATTTTATATTTCCCCTTGATTTGGGTTTGATTTCAATCCCCATTAGGTGGCACCATGATGACAGCTAGTCTTCCTGGGGTACGACCAGTGGTGTAAAGTACTTAAGTAAAAATACTTTAAAGTACATCTGAAGTAGTTTTTGGTTTTTGTTTGTACTTTACTTTACTATTTATATTTTTGACAACTTTTACTTTACTACATTCCTAAAGAAAATATTATACTTTTTACTCCAAACATTGTCCCTGACAACCCAAAGTATTTGTTACATTTTGAATGCTTAGCAGGACAGGAAAATTGTGAAATTCACGCACTTATCAAGAAAACCCAGCCTATGGTCAGGCGGACTCACTAAACACAAATGCATCTTTTGTAAATAATGTGTGAGTGTTGGAGTGTGMCCCTGGTTATCCGTACATTTTAAAAACAAGAAAATTGTGCAGTCTGCTTTGCTTGATATAAGTAATTTGATATAATTGTTCTTCTACTTTTGATACTTAAGTATATTTAAAACCAAATACTTTTAGACTTTAACTCAAGAAGTATTTTACTGGGTGACTTTCACTTTTACTTGAGTAACTTTCAATTAAGGTATTTATACTTTTACTCAAGTATGACAATTGGTTACTTTTACCACCACTGCGGACGACACATAATGAAAAAGATAGTACAGAAAAAAATATTTTACAATTGAAATTAATCAAGTAAAGACAGAAAAATAAATAAGTGTTTATAGTTTGAATGTCCCTGAAGCAAATTAGAGTATTTTCTTTCCTTAAAACAGAAATGTTGCTGCATGCTTTCTCAGAGGTAAATGCCAATAAGTGAAAACACAAATGCAATTTTACTTAAACTATGTTGCAGAAATCAATTGTCTTTCTCAACGCATTTAATTATGCTGTAATATAATGTTTTAGTGAGTATCAGCCGAGATGTGTTTAGTGTGGTTTTGTAAAGTGGGCTTCCGAAGTTGGCAAGTGTAAAAGAGCACAGAGGGAATTGTTTACTATACTGGAGGACAGCAGTCTGGGGTAAAGATATACTTAGCCTGACAGCATGTCATCTTAACCCATGTAGTCATGGTTTCTCCCTCTTTCACTGCATCAAAGACATGGTAAAGCGCCATACAATGACTATGTAAAACTCACTGGGCAATACCCCAGTGTATTAACAGCACATTCACGCTTGTAATTCTCCCACGCACCCGCACAGCAGGAAAAGTGATGAGTAATCTCATCTGCAGCTATGTCCCAACACTGTGCACATAAAGATAAGCCCTCACACCAACAACTTGCGGTGATGAGTAATATGTCACCTCCCACCACCACCCACAACACCACCGCCTGTCCAGGTAAACAATGACTGACCCCTTCAGATCCCCATTCCTCCCAGCCTCGTGACTCCCAGGCCATGGCAGCTTTAGTGTAGGTAGTGGTGTTAGTGGATTCCCATGTAAGACGGGGGCGACCTGATGAAATAAGGCTGCGGTTTATGGAGCCACGCACAGACTCAAAGTGGTTCAATCACAGCTTCTGTGCCATGCGGGTGAATCAATGGAGAGAAAGAGTCTCACACTTCGTTCCCCCAGTGAGCAGCATTTAAACGTGCCCTGATGGGCCTGATTTAGTTTAGGGTTATATAGGCAGTAGCTGGGGGAGACACAGAAAGCCTCATCTCAAAATGGTGATGTATTGTATAGCTCAGATGGTATGATACAGAACATAAAAGGACGATCTGCAGCATATTCCTCCGAGCTTTTGTGACAATTAGAGCAGAGCAGCCATCTTAAATTTGGATGTTTATTTTTAGATTAAAGCCAAATGTTGCTAAACGTTTTCCGTTTGAGTGAGTCAAAACCACAAACATGGTCATTGAGCAATATATAACCCACTATAGATGGTTAAAATGGCTTACATAAGTTAGTTAGTGAGCATCTGCATCTGTGTCTCTCCCACATACTGTAACACGTGACTCAGTAGTCAAGTGGTGTCAGTCACGATGGCAAACAGATTCACTTAAGTAGTACTGTAGCTCCAGCCACTCAACTCAATCATGTTAGAATCCTGACCTCAAGACAAACATCAGACCCAAGAGGCAGGATGCATGGCCAATGAGCCAAAATCAGAAACATATCTCCTTTCTCTGACCTGTTGAGCACAAATCATTCCTTGCAACATGCCATTTTCCACAAAATGAGGTTGAAAAAAACTCAAATTTAATATACAGTTGAAGTCGGAAGTTTACATACACCTTAGCCAAATACATTTAAATTCCGTTTTTCACAATTCCTGACATTTAATCCTAGCAAAAATTCCCTGTCTTAGGTTAGTTAGGATCACCACTTTATTTTAAGAATGTGAAATGTCAGAATAATAGTAGAACGAATGATTTATTTCAGCTTTTATTTCTTTCATCACATTCCCAGTGGGTCAGRAGTWTACATACACTCAATTAGTATTTGGTAGCATTGCCTTTAAATTGTTTAACTTGGGTCAAACGTTTCAGGTAGCCTTCCACAAGCTTCCCACATAAAGTTGGGTGAATTTTGACCAATTCCCCCTGACAAAGCTGATGTAACTGAGTCAGGTTTGTAGGCCTCCTTGCTTTTTCCTTGCTTTTTCAGTTTTGCCCACAAATTTTCTATGGGATTGAGGTCAGGGCTTTGTGATGGCCACTCCAATACCTTGACTTTGTTGTCCTTAAGCCATTGGTGTCCTTAAGCCAAGTATGCTTGGGGTCAACGTCCATTTGGAAGACCCATTTGCGACCAAGCTTTAACCTGTCTCTTATACACATCTAGATGTGTATAAGAGACAGCGCCAGTACCTCCTGCAGCAAAGCACCCCCACAACATGATGCTGCCACCCCCGTGCTTCACGGTTGGGATGGTGTTCTTCGGCTTGAAAGCCTCCCCCTTTTTCCTCCAAACATAACGATGGTCATTATGGCCAAACAGTTCTATTTTTGTTTCATCAGACCAGAGCACATTGCTCCAAAAAGTACGATCTTTGTCCCCATGTGCAATTGCAAACCGTAGTCTGGCTTTTTTATGGCGGTTTTGGAGCAGTGGCTTCTTCCTTGCTGAGCGGCCTTTCAGGTTATGTCGATATAGGACTCGTTTTACTGTGGCTATAGATACTTTTGTACCCGTTTCCACCAGCATCTTCACAAAGTCCTTTGCTGTTGTTCTGGGATTGATTTGCACTTTTCGCACCAAAGTACGTTTATCTCTAGGCGATTGAACGCGTCTCCTTCCTGAATGGTATGAAGGCTGCATGGTCCCATGGTGTTTATACTTGCGTACTATTGTTTGTACAGATGAAAGTGGTACCTTCAGGCATTTGGAAATTGCTCCCAAGGGTGAATCAGACTTGTGGAGGTCTACAATTTTTTTCTGAGGTCTTGGCTGATTTCTTTTGACTTTCCCATGATGTCAAGCAAAGAGGCACTGAGTTTGAAGGTAGGCCTTGAAATACATCCACAGATACACCTCCAATTGACTCAAATGATGTCAATTAGCCCATCAGAAGCTTCTAAAGCATGACTTCATTTTCTGGAATTTTCCAAGCTGTTTAAAGGCACAGTCAACTTAGGTTATGTAAACTTTTGACCAACTGGAATTGTGATACAGTGAATTATAAGTGAAATAATCTGTCTGTAAACAATTGTTGGAAAAATTACTTGTGTCATGCACAAAGTAGATGTACTAACCGACATACCAAAACTATAGTTTGTTAACAAGAAATGTGTGGAGTGGTTGAAAAACGAATTTTAATGACTCCAACCTAAGTGTATGTGAACTTCCGACTTCAACTGTATATGTTCTTTGTGGTTATACGTTCTATAGATATTCATAGAGTTCAAATGCAGGGAAGCTTTATTGTGTTTAATGCCTATGTGGAGTACTACTGCTCCTCCATTGATTCTAACGAATGTACCAACACATAGGCCTACACTCTCCAATCGTAATGCAAGTACGCTACTCTGTCCTTGGAGAGAATTTAATGCTCAGCATTTTGATATTAAATTATAGGTTGAAATTGATATAAAAGCAGATAACAGGATTTACATATTGCATTCTATGCTGAAAGAATATTCACGTCTAAACAGTTTATCTATTTTCTGACTCACCTGTTGTTGGAATCTTCCAGGATCAAGGTGGAGCTACAGTGCACACTCCGTGGCCAGTTTATTAGGTACACCACCCCGTTCACGAAAATGGTTTGCTCCTACAGACAGTGAGTTGCTTGGCCGCGGCTTGCTATATAAAGCAGACAGACGGGCATCGACGCATTCAGCTGCTGATCGATTGAACGTTAGAATGGCCAAAATCAGTGTCCGAAGAGACTTTGAGCGTGCTATGATCGTCATTGTCAGTCGCACTGGTTCCAGTATCTCAGAAACGGTTTGACTCCACAGGTCTTTACACAGTGTCTAGGGTTTACGAGAATGGTGCGACAAAAAAAATAAAAACAAGTCAGCTGCAGTCTTGTGGGCGAATACAGCTTGTTGATGAGAGGTCAAAGGAGAATGGCAAGAATCATGCAAGCTAACAGGCAGGCCACAAACAGGCAAATAGTAGTGCAGTACAACTGTGGTGTGCAGAACAGCATCTCGGAATGCACAACTTGTCGGTCCTTGTCATGGATGGGCTATTTCAGCAGAAAACCACACCGGGTTCCACTCCTATCAGCTAAAAACAAGAAGAAGCAGCTCCAGTGGGCACCCGATCACCAACACTGGACAATTGAGGAGTGGAAAAACATTGCCTGGTCCGACAAATCCCGGTTCCTGTTGCAACATGCTGATGGCAGAGTCAGGATTTAGCGTAAGCAGCATGTGGCCATGGTCCCATCCTGCATGGTGTTAATGGTACAGGTGAGTGGTGGTGGTGTAATGGTGTGGGGAATGTTTTCCTGGCACACGTTAGGTCTCTTGACACTAATTGAGCAACGTTTGTATCTGGACATTGTTGCTGACCATTGTTGCTGACCAGGTGCATCCCTTCATGTCTACAGTGGGGTCCGACCCGAAACTAGATGGGTGTACCTAATAAACTGGCCACTGAGTGTATAACCAGCTCTCTGGCATTTTAGTAAAAGAAAGGGCAGTGTGGCTGAGGCCAACCTACAGGCCACAGCTAAAAGCTATTGTTATATTCACCTTCTGGCGAGGATGCCTATCTGGGCATAGTGTTCTGCAGGTCTTGGCAGTGTTTCTAGTCTTGATTTAAGCAACTGTTAATCTTAGCTTTGCTTTCGATGCTATTGCAACTTTATTTGAATTAAAGTTCCTGCAAACCTTTTCCCGCTATTGCTCACTGGAGCTCCGAAAAACAACCTAAACTTGGATTCCTGTTGTCACAACCCTCCTTCCACTCCACCAACATCTACTAGTCAACAGTGCTATTCTAGACTGAGGCCCTCGGTCTCTTTCTTACAATGCCATTCAACAATGTCATTCCTGCAGCCCATTGAGATGAACACATGTAAGTCCTGCTGCTCTTTCACTTAAAGACCATCTCACAGACATCAACCTCCCGTCCTCAGTCCAGACAGGCACAAATATTAGAGAGATTAATGAATAAACTGAGGGAGGGGAAAGTGGAACAGAAATCCCTTAGGTCTCCCTAAGTTCTAGACCTCAGCTGGATCTGGTAATGAATGGTGTGGCTGTTGAACAAGTTGAGGAGACTAAATTACTTGCCATTACCTTAGATTCTAAACTGTCATGGTGAAGAGATATAGATTCAATGGTTGTAAAGATTTTAAGAGGTCTTTTGTCCGTAATAAATAGATGCTCTGCTTTTTTGACACCACACTCCAAAAAGCAAGTTCTGCAGGCTCTAGTTTTGTCTAATCTTGATTATTGTCCAGTCATGTGGTCCAGTGCTGCAAGGAAAGACCTAGTTAAGCTGCAGCTGGCCCAGAACAGAGCGGCACGTTTTGCTATTCATTGTAATCAGAGGGCTGATATAAATAATATCCATGCCAGTCTCTCTTGGCTAAGAGTTGAGGAGAGACTGACTGCATCACTTCTTCTTTTTATAGAAACATTAATGTGTTGAAAATCCCAAATTGTTTGCATAGTCAACTTACACACCCCACCAGACATGCCACCAGAGGTCTTTTCACAGTCCCCAAATCCAGAACAAATTCAAGAAAGCGTACAGTATTATATAGAGACTTTATTGCATGGAACTCCATTCCATCTTATATTGCTCAAATAAACAGCAAACCTGATTTWAAAAAAAACAGATAAAGCAACACCTCACAGCACAACGCCTCTCCCCTATTTGACCTATTTTTTTTATGTACTTCTGTCCTTGAGCTGTTCTTCTCTATTGATGTTCTGTACTATGTCATGTTTCATGTTTTGTGTTTTGTGTTTTGTGTGGACCCCAGGAAGAGTAGCTGCTGCTTTTGCAACAGCTAATGGGGATCCTAATAAAATACCAAACAGCAAATACCATTTCTGGGACGCATATTAACATTGCTCACATGGAAGTGTTGAAAACACACATTATCACAGAGATGAGAAGGAGAGCGAGGCAGAGCACAATCCATACATCCTATACATACAGCCTATGTTTGTCACAGTCAGGATCCGGGTGAAGGGAAGAAAGGGGAGGGATGAAAAGTGTTACCATGTGATAGTGAAAATCACAGCGTATTTTGAATAAGTGCACCATAAATCATTCATAAATATATTCCCTCACCTGCCTGTATTATCTATGTGTCTTTAATCTGCTTTCTGAGGTAAAATGCACTGGCAGTGAACTCAGACAACATTGTTCTCATGATACCTTTTCAATGCATATCAATGATATTCAGAATTCAGCATTTCTTCCGTCACTGCATTCTACATTGTAGAGGAAATGTTACCTTCTGTCAGTGTAAGAAACCTTTCCTAATAACTGTAACTTCTTACATCATCTGTGCTCATTTGGCCCAAAGACCTAGAGCTCCTTTCTAATACAGTGAATTAGTTAACTATTTTTTTGTTCATTATTGTCAGGACCCGGTGCGAGAAACAGTCACTAATAATTGGCAGAACCCAGAAGATGAGGCAGACACAGCAGTACTAGAGATGGAGGTTTAATAAAGGAAAAATCTTAAGGCCAAAATTATAAATCCACAAAGTGGTAAGAACAGCAGGGAAAAAACAAACCTCAAAAGACTAATCAAAAAATAAACAAGAACAAAACCAGAGAACCTCTGGAAAATCCAACTAGAGAATATATGTTCACAAAGGCTGGGGCTGGGTGCTAACATACAAACACTGAGCAAGGAACTGAGGAACACACAGGGTTTAAATACTAACAAGGGAATGACTTACATGTGCAAACAATAATTAGAGCAAGAAAAACAAAAGGTACAAAAAAGGTGCAATGGGGACATCTAGTGACCAAAACCATAATAGTCCTGGCCAAAACCTGACAATTATGTCTCTCTATCACTGACGTAAAATGAGAGGGGTCTTCTTCCTCAGAGAACAACATACGTTGTACTCCTATTCACATTCCTGAATAAAACAAATTGCAGGCAAGGAAACATTTGGATAAGTAATATTGGGTTAACAGAGCTTACATTTTACAATATCAAATCACAAGATGGATTAAATTCGATTTTTTATTGTTAATTTTTTCCACCTTTATTTAACCAGGTAGGCTAGTTGAGAACAAGTTCTCATTTACAACTGCGACCTGGCCAAGATAAAGCAAAGCGACACAAACAACCACACAGAGTTACATATGGAATAAACAAACATACAGTCAATAACACAATAGAAAAAAAAGTCTATATACAGCGTGTGCAAATGAGGTAAGATAAGGGAGGTAAGGCAGTAAATAGGCCATAGTTGCGAAATAATTATAATTTAGCAATTAAACACTGGAGTGATAGATGTGCAGAAGATGAATGTGCAAGTAGAGATACTGGGGTGCAAAGGAGCAACAAAAAAAAACTACCTCATCCCCATAACAGTATGGGGATGAGGTAGTTGGATGGGGTATTTACAGATGGGCTGTGTACAGGTGCAATGATCTGTGACCTGCTCTGACAGCTGGTGCTTAAATTTAGTGAGGGAGATATGAGTCTCCAGCTTCAGTGATTTTTGCAATTCGTTCCAGTCATTGGCAGCAGAGAACTGGAAGGAAAGGCAGCCAAAGGAGGAATTGGCTTTGGGGGTGACCAGTGAAATATACCTTCTGGAGCGTGTGCTATGGGTGGGTGCTGCTATGGTGACCAGTGAGCTGAGATAAGGCGGTGCTTTACCTAGCAAAGTCTTATAGATGACCTGGAGCCAGTGGGTTTGGCGACGAAAATGAAGCGAGGGCCAGCCAACGAGAGCATACAGGTCGCAGTGGTGGGTAGTATATGGGGCTTTGGTGACAAAATGGCACTGTGATAGCAAATTAGATGCAGTCTGAGTAGAGTGTTGGAGGCTTTTTTGTAAATGACATCGCCGAAGTCAAGGATCGGTAGGATAGTCAGTTTTACGAGTGTATGTTTATTAGCGTGAGTGAAGGATGCTTTGTTGCGAAATAGGAAGCCGATTCTAGATTTAATTTTGGATTGGAGATGCTTAATGTGAGTCTGGAAGGAGAGTTTACAGTCTAACCAGACACCTAGGTATTTGTAGATGTCCACATATTCTAGGTCAGAACCTTCCAGAGTAGTGATGCTGGACGGGTGAGCTGGTGCTGGCAGCGATCGGTTGAAGAGCATGCATTTAGTTTTACTTGGAGGTCACGGAAGGAGAGTTGTATGGCATTGAAGCTTGTCTGGAGGTTCGTTAACACAGTGCCCAAAGAAGGGCCAGAAGTATACAGAATGCTGTCGTCTGCGTAGAGGTGGATCAGAGAATCACCAGCAGCAAGAGCGACATCATTGATGTATTCAGAGAAAAGAGTTGGCCCGAGGACTAAACCCTGTGGCACCCCCATAGAGACTGCCAGAGGTCCGGACAACAGGCCCTCCGATTTGACACACTGAACTCTGTCTGAGAAGTAGTTGGTGAACCAGGCGAGGCAGTCATTTGAGAAACCAAGGCTGTTGAGTCTGCCGATAAGAATGTGGTGATTGACAGAGTCAAAGGCCTTGGCCAGGTTGATGAATACAGCTGCACAGTATTGTCTCTTATTGATGGAGGTTATGATATCGTTAAGGACCTTGAGCGTGGCTGAGGTGCACCCATGGCCAGCTCTGAAACCAGATTGCATAACAGAGAAGGTACGGTGGGATTTGAAATGGTCGATTATCTGTTTGTTAACTTGGCTTTCGAAGACCTTAGAAAGGCAGGGTAGGATAGATATAGGTCTGTAGCAGTTTGGGTCTAGAGTGTGTCCCCCTTTGAAGAGGGGGATGACCGCAGCAGCTTGCCAATCTTTGGGGATCTCAGACGATACGAAAGAGAGGTTGAACAGGCTAGTAATAGGGGTTGCAACAATTTCGGCTGATAATTTTAGAAAGAGAGGGTCCAGATTGTCTAGCCCTGCTGATTTGTAGGGGTCCAGATTTTGCAGCTCCTTCAGAACATCAGCTATCTGGATTTGGGTGAAGGAGAAATGGAGGAGACTTGGGCAAGTTGCTGTGGGGGGTGCAGGGCTGTTGACCAGGGTAGGGGTGGCCAGGTGGAAAGCATGGCCAGCCTTAGAAAAATGCTTATTGAAATTCTCAATTATCGTGCAGTAGGCAGCTGGGAGGAGGTGCTCTTATTCTCCATGGACTTACAGTGTCCCAGAACTTTTTGGAGTTTGTGCTACAGGATGCAAATTTCTGTTTGAAAAACCTAGCCTTTGCTTTCCTAACAGCCTGTGTATATTGGTTCCTAACTTCCCTGAAAAGTTGCATATCGCGGGGGCTATTCGATGCTAATGCAGTACACCACAGGATGTTTTTGTGCTGGTCAAGGGCAGTCAGGTCTGGAGTGTTCCACGGGCTATATCTGTTCCTGGTTCTACATTTTTTGAATGTGGCATGCTTATTTAAGATGGTGAGGAAAGCACTTTTATATGTTTAATCTATTCTATGCAGTCATAACGTTAAACTGAAGTATTGACAGGATGTAAACATGCTTTAATTTCGAGAATTTACCTGTAAAATGAAAGAATGTGGAATAAATGGAAGCTATATTAAATAGATGTCTTCTTCTGTAGAAGCCCAGGGGGTGTCCTGGCATCCCAGAATGCCTCACACTGGCCTACTTTTGTATTTCTGTTCCTGCATTTTGTCACCGCAACACAGTGAAAAATGAAGACCACTCAATACACCAGTGAGTATAGCCTATCCATAAGTCCAAGAATGTGATGAATATGGTCAGCACTATACTCAGAAATAAAGAAAAATAAAAATGCATCAAGGTCTGATACCATATCTACGAACAATAGACGAGGAGCTACAGGAACATTGTGAACAAAGTCAATTCCACTTTTCTGTGGAGTTATAATGAGTTGTCCTTGATGTTTTGTTTTGTTCCCCCCCCCCCCCCCCCCTCCGAATGACAATTTGTCATGTGATCTGGTTTCAGGAGCAGCATTCCATCAAACCAGAGAGCCTCAATTGCTTTTATTGCCAGTGTGTTTCACTTTTATTGAGACCATTAATCTCGCATCACAGCATGTGAATGGCTTTATAATACTGAATCAGTGTGCTGAACACACATTTGCATTAGGGCCTGAGAGGAGAGGAGACAGACGAGACACATTGTCTCATCTACGTCTTATTGCAGAGCGGGGGCTCAGGATATTTCTTGCTTTGTCAAACGAGAGGCTCTAAATGCTAACTCACTGACCCTACCCTTGTAAAAGTTTATCTTCTTACAGTAACAGGATCGTAGAACTGTCGTCTTCCATTATCATGCTAGGGAGAGGAGATGCTATTGAAATATGACCCCTGTCTGACTCTCCCAAACAGGATCCAACTCAACCATCCTCTGCTGGTTCTTGTTAAGGCAGTCCTGATGCATAACCTCCTGTAAAACCATTGCATTATCCATTATATTTCTTTTCATCTTAATTATCTCCACAACTCACAGCAGGCTATTACTCTCTAATCCAGATCCAGTGTCTTTAGTGCTTTACTTCCTTTCCCATTGAAATACACAGCCTTTTCAGGATGTCTTGTTTGTAGTGAACAAAGCATAAAACTTGATTTGCTTCGGAGGGTGAGGTTCAGGGTTATATGGTCTTAGTTAATGAGGTCAGTGCCCATTGATATACAGTAACTATGCCTGTGTTCATAAAAACCTAGGCTCCAACTCACCCAGGGTTTGGAGGGCTAAAGAGAGAATGGACTAGTATGAGCTCATAGCAGTGAGATGGGACACATGAAGTCTGAGGGTTGAAGTGCCTGGGTCTCTCTCTCTCAGCTGTTGTGGTGGTGAGATGGTGTGATGGTGAAATGAACGGAGGGAATGTTTTATTTCTGACTTCACACTAAGAGTACTGCGCAGTACTGCATTGCCTGAGTGGGCTGACAACCAGTCATGCAACACAGAGTTGCCATGGAAACTGCAGGAAAGACGAGGGGAAAAGTGTAAGACAGTGGATGAGGAGAAATTCTGTCTTTTTCACCTAGAATGTTGACTGTGCAACGTATATCTGGCCTCAGTGTAGCATGGGGTGAATTTCTGTAAAAAAAACGTCTTTCGCCCATTCTTGAACTAGTGTGTGTTACATAGGCAAGGTTTTGAACAGTTGGTTTGTTCCACATCTGCTTTTTTTAACCCAACAAAACAAACATGGCCATGACACACATCAACACCATCATCCAAGACACCCTAGACCCACTCCAATATGCATACCACCCCAACAGATGACCCTATCTCAATTGTACACACTGCCCTCTCCCCTGGACAAGAGAGAAAATAACTATGTGAGAATGCTTTTCATAGACTACAGCTCAGTGTTCAATACCATAGTCCCTTCCAGGAACATCACCAAGCTAGGGACCCTGGGACTGAACCCCTCCCTCTGAAACTGGATCCTGGACTTCATGACAGGCCGGCCCAAGGTGGTGTTGGTAGGCAACAACACGCTGACCCTCAACACGGGGGCCCCTCATGGGTGTGTGCTTAGTCCCCTAATGTACTCTCTGTTCACCCACAACTGCGTGGCCACGCACGGCCAACACCATCATCAAGTTTGCTCACGACACGACAGTCGTCAATCCATTACATGATTGACCAGGTGAATCCAGGTGAAAGCTATGATCCTTTATTGATGTCACTTGTTAAATCCACTTCAATCAGTATAGATGAAGGGGAAGAGACATGTTAAAGAAGGATTTTTAAGCCTTGAGACAAATGACACATGGATTGTGTATGTGTGCCATTCAGGGAATGAATGGAAAGACAAAAAATGTAAGTGCCTTTGAACAGAGTATGGTTGTAGGTGCCAGGCGCACCGGTTTGTGTCAAGAGCTCCATGGCTTTTCACGCTCTACAGATTCATGTGTGTGTCAAGAATGGTCCACCACCCAAAGGACATCCAGCCAACTTGACACAACTGTGGGAAGCATTAGAGTCAACATGAGCCAGCATCCCTGTGGGAAGCTTTAGCGGTGGGCGGAGGGAAACTCAATATCAGGATGGTGTTCCTAATGTTTGGTATACTCAGTGTATACACACCATATACAGTACACACTCACTCACACACACTACATTGACACTCCCACACCAAACCCACACACATAAACTACATACGCACACACACAAAATACACACGCATACCGACACAACACACACACATGCATACACATTAGACATACACGCTTTTACACTCATCATTTGCTGCTGCTACTCTGTTCTTTATTTTACTTTATAATTATCTATCCTGATGCCTAGTCACTATACCCTGCCTTCATGTACATATCTACTTCAAATACCTCGTACCTCTGCACATTGATCTGGTACTGGTACTCCCTGTATATAGCTTCACATTGATCTGGTACAGGTACTCCCTGTATATAGCTCCACATTGATATGTTACAGGTACTCCCTGTATATAGCTCCACATTGATATGTTACAGGTACTCCCTGTATATAGCTCCACATTGATCTGGTACTGGTACTCCCTGTGTCACGTTCCTGACCTGTTTTCTGTTAGTTTTGTATGTGTTTGTTGGTCAGGACGTGAGTTTGGGTGGGCAGTCTATGTTTTCTGTTTCTATGTTGGTTAATGGGTACCTAATATGGTTCTCAATTAGAGGCAGGTGGTTTTCATCTCCTCTGATTGAGAATCATATTAAGGTAGGTGGTGTCACATTGTTTGTTTGTGGGTGGTTGTCTCCTGTGTCTGTGTCTATGTTGCACCATACGGGACTGTTTCGTTCGTTCGTCGTTTTGTGTAGTCATTTTCCTGTTCGTTCGTTCTGCGTTACATGTAAGTCCTTACGTTCAGGTTTGTCTACTCCGTTTGTTGTTTTGTTTTAAGTGAAGTTCGTGTTTTCGTCTTTACTTTAATAAATATAATGTCAAATCACAAGTCTGCATGTTGGTTCGATCCCTGCTCCTCCTCTTCGTATGAAGAGGAGGAGGAACGCCGTTACACCCTGTATATAGCTCCACATTGATCTGGTACAGTTACTCCCTGTATATAGTTTCACATTGATCTGGTACAGTTACTCCCTGTATATAGCTCCACATTGATATGTTACAGGTACTCCCTGTATATAGCTCCACATTGATCTGGTACTGGTACTCCCTGTATATAGCTCCACATTGATCTGGTACTGGTACCCCTGTATATAGCTCCACATTGATCTGGTACTCCCTGTATATAGCTCCACATTGATCTGGTACAGTTACTCCCTGTATATAGCTCCACATTGATCTGGCACAGTTACTCCCTGTATATAGCTCCATTCTTGTGTATTTTATTTCTCTAGTGTTACTATTGTTATTTTTTTTAAACTCTGCATCGTTGGGAATGGCTTGTAAGCAAGCATTTCACGGTCAAGTCTACACCTGTTGTATTTGGCATATGTGACAAATACAATCCGGTTTGAAGTATCTAAAAAGGTTTTCAAAAAAAATGTAGCCTATTCATGAAATATTTCACAGTTGCAACATGGAATGTTCAGGCCAGTGATGTGATTTTAGTTAGTTATTACATAGCCTCAACCCAATACACCAAATATTGATGTTTTAAGAGCAAAATTAGCACATTCTTGCTCCAACCGTTCCAAAGCTGCACCAGGGCTCCACCTGCTGAACAGAGAAGAGCAACAGACAGGGACCTCAGACTGGGACTTAATAGCATTATGTAGCATATACAGTATCTTCCGTATTTGATCTGCCATCCATACCAGTAGGTCACAACAGTGGAAGGAATAAGGAGGGATAGAGTTTTCATTGGTAATGTATCAAATTAAGCACTAAATCTTCAAGAAGAGACACCAAGAGCATCTCTTTGTAGTCCACAAAGTCCTTCCTCATGACTCATTAATCCATACGGCACATTGGATACATTTGTTTGACCAGTGTAACACAGACGCTGGGAGTCAGGAAGCAAGTACAGGGGGTGAATTTAATAATACAAAAAAACATGGAACAACACAAAACAAGAGTAGCGTCTAGACATGAGAAACATAACTAATACTGCCTGGGGACAGAACCAAAGGGAGTGACAGATACAGGGGAGGTAATCATAGAAGTGATGGAGTCCAGGTGAGTCTCATGAGGCGCAGGTTCGCGTAACGATGGTGACAGTTGTGTGTAATAATAAGTAAACTGGCGACAACGAGCGCCAGAGAGGTGGAGCAGTAGTAGAGTTTTGACAATCAGAGCAGGTTGGCCTCTACTTCAATTAAAAACTCTGCTGATTTATGTCCAACTGCTCCAAAGGATTAGCCAGGGCCCATGCAGAAATGTACAGTCAGGCAGAGTTAAAGAAAAAAAATGATTTTTATGTATGTAACTTGGCTGACTAAACTTCTAAATGTCAACTGAAACATTCTTAGTTCCTATTACAGGATTTGAAAGTACTGTAACTGTTGGATGTTGTTTTTAGATCCAAAACACTGCTAGATGATGCAGAAAGCGATTGATAAAGTTATTTAATTGGATATTTCTAGTAAATAGATCACATATTGTGAAACATTCCATGTAGGTTTAACAAGCAAAGCATTGCCATATTTTCCCTACAAGCCTACCGATGCAGTTTGAGATGTGGATGTTCTTTTCTTTTGGCCAGTATCAAAGACTGGAGCTGTCTCCATTCGGTTTCGCCCTACAGTTGAAATAAATGACGATATTGAGGAATAAAATATTAAAGTAATCGCTCATTTCAATTCAGGAGTGTTAAAGTAAAAACCCCATAAGAAAGCAGTATATTCTTTTCTGAATGATATTGAAGAATGAATCTAAAAAGTAATATTGATCATCAGGGAGTAAACAATAGCTCTCCAGTGATTTAATACAGAATAAAATATAAAGTGTTAATTAACATGAATGCCAATATAAAGGCGATTTCAGGTACGTTACAGAATAGTGTAAATGTTGATGAATATGGGAAAAGAGTACCTTATAATTTATGAGTAGACTTGCTCAAGCTTATGGTCAAAGTTTTAACATATTAATATGGTTCGCATCTAATGCAAAAAAACTGATAATCTGAGTTAAATGAAATACGTTCTTCTATGTATTTCTCTAGCCAGATTGATTGTGTGCAAATTATATCCTCTGCCACCAAGCAAGGAAAGCTGCAACTAGCTAGCATAATATAACAATGTTCTACAACAGAGATCTTCTGGTAACCTTAATCATAGCACGCCAGAGTGATTTGCTACAACAAAGACTTCAAGACTATTCTCACACACGCTCCTGTGAGAAAATTGCCAGTGTTGAACTCTTCCGAATAATTCTCACAGCATTTGTGAAAGTTAAGTAAAACACTTGCTTCAATTAAGGAATACTTGCGAGGAGTTCATAGAGTAGGCCTACAAATAGCTATACATTCATTGCCAAGGGCTGTGACTTTCATTACATGTACGTTTTTTTTATTGTTTTTTTATTTAACTAGTCAAGAACAAATTCTTATTTACAATGACGGTCTACCCCAGACGACACTGGGCCAATTGCCACCCTATGGGACTCCCAATCACAGCCAGATAAGATGCAGCCTGGATTTGAACCAGGGACTGCAGTGACACCTCTTACTTATCTCCCCTCTTGACACAGTACAGTACAGACTCCACAACCTCCCTTCACACCTCAGGCATACAGGTGCCAGAGGCCACAGCAGTCATTCCTATCTAAATTATATGACTTCCATCCACTGAAAGCAAACACAGATAAGAAAGTAATTCTTTCATTGCTCCCCCAACACGACAGTCATTGTTTATAACATAGCCAGGGAAGGTGATGCTGAGGTGAGAGACACTTATTGAGCTGTAGGAGACACACTCCTCTCTCCTCCCTCTACACACTCCCTGTCAATGCTATAACATTTAGAGACAAAAAAATGTCCTGTGTTATTACCTGCTACGCATGTATTATTATGGTGTTAAGTTATTACACATCAAACATGTATTTTCCTATTGGATCAATACACTGCGACAGCAAATCAAATCAAATGATCTTTCAAAGTCACTGCATTCAGATATGAGGCCACACAGACTAAAGGGTCATTAAAAAAGCTACAGGTGATTTCATTGAACTTTTCTAGCAACAGCCCCATAGAGAGCAGACCCTAGTCCTATGTCACTCAATTTAATTTCAAATGCATATTAGTCTGTGAAACATATAAAGGCAGCTACATCTGCATCTGTTGAATACAAATCTGCTGGACAGGTTATTACAACTTATGATCTTTAATAATGTAATCCTATTAGCCCAATAAACTCGTCACACATTTCATGATTCATGCATTTAAATTACAGCAGTGTCATTTGAATGACCAAGTATTATCACTTTGGCAAGATCTAATATCTCTATAACGAATATGTTCATTATGAAAGTATCAATTACATTAATGCTCTTTCTTTCCTGGGTATTCCTGAGAGGAGCATTTGAATTACACTGCCACTGTCTGCACAGAATTCAAGGATTTGGCTCCATGGCAAACAAGGTTTTGAGAATTGATGTGTCTCAGTAGCCAAATGTAAATTGGCCTTCTCCTGCTGGTTGTATGATTACGCGACATCATCATAAAATGTGAAGTGATTGAGATCCGGCTTGTATCATCGAGCAATCTAGCCGTTACACATACTACAGCATTTTTTAACTCTCAATTTCAAAACTTCTGACAGAATAAAACTGTCTTTATTAAATCAAACTCTGGAGGTTACTCCAGGACCAATGTGGCAGAAACTGTTCAAGCCTTTTACCAAGGCCTGCTCTGACTCTGTACCTGGAGTAGAATCTTTGATTGAGAATGGGCTTACTACAGTAAAAGTCACAAGAACATTGTCCTTCCCACCCGCATGCCATGATGAAACCTGCTGCATGAAGAGCCAACACTGTGTTACATACAGCCGGCTGCCCTGACTCACAACTGAAGCACTTGACATTTTGTCATGGGAACATTTATTAGAGCAAAATGAATACATTAACTCCGCTGGGCAAATTTAGCAGTCAGATTGTTTAATGGGAGGGTAATAAACAAGGAAATTCCTTTTGCAGCATTCACACAAAAAAAGGCATTGTGGGAACTCTTAGATGAGTGGAGCTGACTAGCGACAGCAAACACAGCACTTTACTGCTGGGGACCAGGAGACAAGTACATGTCTTTACAGTGAGCTGCCCACTGATAATTAGTTTGGGATGCCGTTCTGGTGCAGTTGGCTAAAGAGTGTCCATATATGAGCTAAGCTATGATTCAACCCCAGTGCTCAGGGTTGAGCAGCATGTCATGTCCCTTTCCTGTTGAGCTGTCTCCCCCTAACACCACTACGGCCCCCCAACACCTTACGACCCAGACACTGGGTTTAAAGGTCAAGGATTATGTTGCGATGTGTTAGCAAAGCAGCACTGATGGCATCAGGTACGCCTAATTAGCATGCTATAAACACACACACACACACACACACACACACACACACACACACACACACACATGCATGGATGCACACACACACCTTCCTGCATTATCTGCTGCTGGTTTGCATGAGAACAGAGTGGGTATTTAAAATGGATAACACAAACAATTAAGAAAAACACAGAAACGAAATGTTATTACCACCTAAATCTAATTTATGGGGAAATGGAACTGCTGGGTGACATTTACTGTACATACAAATGAGGACAAACCTCTGATGAGAAGTTGATATTCCTTTAACTCGGCATCAGGTAAAATGAGCATTTAGAAAAATCAATAGTAGTCAGATTAAAGTCGGGGTGTTAAATCTCATTATAGTTTAACATGGCTGCATTTAATTGTACAGCAATGCACAATTACAGGCAACTTTTTGTACAGACGAAAGCAGCATGTTTTGTTAACTTTTCACAATATTAATGAACGCAGAAAAGCAACTGCTCACAGATAAAATATTCTATACTATTCCCTGAAACAAGAAGACACTGCAGGGAAAACAGCTTCCAGTGATCTATGCGCATTCTGCTGTAGTGTGAATACTTTGTGATGAGGCCATGCTACTCAATCTGCACACCAATGAAAGAGAATGGAGAGACAGAGAATGATAGAGAGAGGAAATGGAAAGTGAGTGAGAGACAGGGGGAGAAAGAGACAGGGAGAGGGCAATAGAAGGAAGAAGAGAGAGAGATAGGGGGGAACTCTGGCATCAGTGTGTATTCTACTCATCCCACAGCGGACCAGGCTCTGGAGTGCTGTAATAAGGAGCTGTGAAATTGGAAAATGGAGGATTGCTTTACCCTGCTGCGTTACACTCAAGCTTGACGTATACAGCTACAAGACACAATGGCCTAATGGCCTACATGGGACCATCACTAACAGGCTAGGGGTAGATCAATCCTAAAATCTCCAAAAGAGACATATCGGTTAATATTGATTGTTGTACTGTATTTAGCTCCTCACAGCAAAATCTGTTCAATCTTGAAAGGAATGTGGGTAATATGACACGTTCGGGTATACAATGTATGTCACGTTTCGGAACCACACAAAGTGTAGTTTCCAATTTTCCTAAAAGCAGCTCTCACACAGGCCTGGGAGAGAGAGAGGCTCATGCTGTGGGAGATGAATGTAACTCTGTGTGTCCTCTGCAGCACCACAAACCGAGGGCCCAGAACACAGTGGAATAGGGAAATGGTGCTGCATGCAGAATATCTCTCACATGCACACAGACACACACACACACACACACAGAGCCAGTTTCCCATCCTGCAGCAGGCTCTCTTTACTTTCCCCGCAGCAGGGGCCATTTTTGGCTTGCTGCTCTCGTCGGCAGCAGGGGCCTGTAGGGGCCCCCACTCGGTTGCTGCCTGAGTAACTGTTCAGAATGAAGACACCCACGCTTTGTTACAAGCAAAAGCTTGTCACAGATTTTGTCTGTGGGCGGACAAGCCAGAGCTGCAGCCATATTCTGGAGTAGCGGAGAGATCGGAGATGGACTCTGCATATTCATGACCTACCCAGTTAAAGCCAGTCAAGGCACCAGCTCAGGAACCTCAGCATGGCACACCCGTATGCACTCAATGAGCCCACAAGTACAACTGACTTTTTCTCTGTTGAAGTATTTACAGATATTACCATCATCCGTAAACTGGAGATTAGAGGGCATACCGCCCACATGAGTCAGATGAGGAGATCATGCAGTCTCTATTGCACACGACTATCCTACCGATCCTCGACTTCGGCGATGTCATCTACAAAATAGCTTCCAATACTCTACTCAGCAAACTGGATGCAGTTTATCACAGTGCCTTCCGTTTTGTTACTAAAGCACCTTATACGACCCACCACTGCGACCTGTATGCCCTAGTCGGCTGGCCCTCGCTACATGTTCGTCGTCAGACCCACTGGCTCCAGGTCATCTACAAGGCTATGCTAGGTAAAGTGCCGCCTTATCTCAGTTCACTGGTCACGATGGCTACACCCACCCGTAGCACGCGCTCCAGCAGGTGTATCTCACTGATCATCCCTAAAGCCAAAACCTCATTTGGACGCCTTTCCTTCCAGTTCTCTGCTGCCTGCGACTGGAACGAATTGCAAAAATCTCTGAAGTTGGAGACTTTTATCTCCCTCAACAATTTTAAACATCTGCTATCCGAGCAGCTAACCGATCGCTGCAGCTATACATAGTCCATCGGTATATAGCCCACCCAATTTACCTACCTCACCCCCCATACTGCTTTTATTTATTTACTTTTCTGCTCTTTTGCACACCAGTATCTCTACTTGCACATGATCATCTGATGATTTATCACTCCAGTGTTAATCTGCTAAATTGTAATTATTCGATTAACTCCACACTGGCCTTTCCCACCGGGACAGAAGGAACACCTATGTGAGAATGCTATTCATTGACTACAGGTCAGTGTTCAACACCATAGTGCCCTCAAAGCTCATCAATAAGCTAAGGACCCTGGGACTAAACACCTCCCTCTGCAACTGGATCCTGGACTTCCTGACGGGCCGCCCCGAGGTAGTAAAGGTAGGTAACCACACATCCGCCACGCTGGTCCTCAACACAGCTGCCCCTCAGAGGTGCGTGCTCAGCTCCCTCCTGTACTCCCTGTTCACTCATGACTGCACGGCCAGGCACGACTCCAACACCATCATTAAATTTGCCGATGACAACAACGAGACAGCCTATAGGGAGGAGATCAGAGACCTGGCTGTGTGGTGCCAGGACAACAACCTCTCCCTCAACGTGATCAAGACAAAGGAGATGATTGTGGACTACAGGAAAAAGAGGACCGAGCACGCCCCCATTCTCATCGACGGGCTGCAGTGGAGCAGTGTCCACATCACCAACAAACTAAAATGGTCCAAGCACACCACGACAGTCGTGAAGCGGGCACAACAAAACCTTTTCCCCCCAGGAGACTGAAAAGATTTGACATGGGTCCTCAGATCCTCAAAAGGTTCTACAGCTGCACCATCGAGAGCATCCTGACTGGTTGCATCACTGCCTGGTATGGCAACTGCTTGGCCTCCGACCGCAAGGCACTACAGAGGGTAGTGCAAACGGACCAGTACATCACTGGGGCCAAGCTTCCTGCCATCCAGGACCTCTATACCAGGCTGTGTCAGAGGAAGGCCTTGAAAATTGTCAAAGACTCCAGCCACCCTAGTCATAGACTGCTCTCTCTGCTACCACACGGCAAGCGGTACCGGAGCGCCAAATTTAGGTCCCAGAGGCTTCTAAACAGCTTCTACCCCCAAACCATAAGGCTCCTGAACATCTAGTCAAACAGCTACCAAGACTATTCACATTGCCCTCCCTCCCCTCCCCACACCACTGCCACTCTCTGTTGTCATCTATGCATAGTCACTTTAATTAACTCTACCTACATGTACATACTACCTCAACTAACCGGTGCCCCCGCACATTGACTCTGTACCGGCACCCCCCTGTATATATTGTTACTTTTTACTGCTCCTTTAATTACTTGTTACTTTTATCTCTTATTCTTATCTGTATTTTTTGAAACTGCACTGTCGGTTAGGGGCTCGTAAGTAAGCATTTCACTGTAAGGTCTACACGTGTTGTATTCGGCGCATGTGACTAATACAATTTGATTTGTTGCTGTGTAGCTCACTGAGCCAGTGTGGATACTGGGAGGAAACTGTGTGATGATATACAGTATAATAAAGGGGAATGATAACAAGGTGTTGAAGAGCACTGCAGGAGGAGGAGGGAGAGTAGATCTGTGTGCGGACTGGCGTCTCTCCTCATCTCTCTCGCTCTTTCGCACAGATGATGCAGCACCATTGAAACGTGCAGATATCTGCAGCCAGTGGGGTAAAGTACTCAAGTAAAAATAATTGTAAGTACTACTTATGTCGTTTTTTGGGGTATCAGTACTTTATTTTACTATTTATATTTTTGACTACTTTTACTTTACTACATTCCTAAAGGATATTATGTACTTTTCACTCCATAAATATTCCCTGACACCCAAAAGTACTCGTTACATTTTGAATGCTTAGCAGGAAAGGAAAATCGTCCAATTCACACACTTATCAATTGAACATCCCTGGTCATATCTACTGTACTGCCTCTGATCTGTGTTGGAGTGTGCCCCTGGCTATCCCCACCAAATTATAATAACGAAAATTGTACCGTCTGGTTTGCTTAATATAAGGAATTTTAAATGATTTATACTTTTACTTTTGATACTTAAGTATATTTTAGCAATTACATTTACTTTTGAAACTTACGTTTATTTAAAACCAAATATTTTTTTACTTTTAGTAGTATTTTACCTGTTGACATTTTCTATTAGGGTATCTGTCACGGATCCCCCCCGGTACTGCTGCTCATTCCGTTCACCAGCTCCAGAGGTCTATGTCACCGGCCTTCTATGCATCACTGAATTACGGACTCCTCTTTAAATATGCGTATTCCTCCAAAGCTCAGTTGTCCTGAGTCTGCACAACTCTGCCAGGACCTAGGATCAAGAGAGACACTCAAGTGTTTTAGTACTAAATCTCTTGACACAATGATGAAA
>NC_036853.1:15402529-15475012 GCF_002910315.2 Salvelinus sp. IW2-2015
CAAGGTTTGGCTTTTCAAGAGAGGCTTTATTACTGCCACTTTTAGTAAGTTTGGTACACATCCGGTGGATAGAGAGCCGTTTATTATGTTCAACGTAGGAGGGCCTAGCATAGGAAGCAGCTCTTTCAGTAGTTTAGTTGAAATAGGGTCCAGTATGCAGCTTGAAGGTTTAGAGGCCATGATTATTTTCATCCATCTTGGCCATGTTCTGTTATAATCTCCACCCGGCACAGCCAGAAGAGGACTGGCCACCCCTCATAGCCTGGTTCCTCTATAGGTTTCTTCCTAGGTTTTGGCCTTTCATGGGAGTTTTTCCTAGCCACCGTGCTTCTACACCTGCATTGCTTGCTGTTTGGGGTTTTAGGCTGGGTTTCTGTACAGCACTTTGAGATATCAGCTGATGTAAGAAGGGCTATATAAATACATTTGATTTGTCTTCACCTGGAATGCTTTTCCAATAGTCTTGTTGAGCACTTCTTGGCTGCTTTTCCTTCACTTTGAGGTCCAACTCATCCCAAACCATCTCAATTGGGTTGAGGTCGGGTGATTGTGGAGCCCAGGTCATCTGATGCAGCACAACATCACTCTTCTTCTTGGTCAAATAGCCCTTACACAGGCTGGAGGTGTGTAGGGTCATTGTCCTGTTGAAACACAAACGATAGTCCCACTAAGTGCAAATCAGATGGGATGGCATATCACTGCAGAATGCTGTGGTAACCATGCTGGTTAAGTGTGCCTTGAATTCTAAATAAATCACTGACAGTGTCACCAGCAAAGCACCCCCACACCATCACACGTCCTCCTCCATGCTTCACGGTGAGAACTACACATGCGGAGATCATCCGTTCACCTACTCTGCGTCTCACAAAGACACAGCGGTTGGAGCCAAAAATCTCCAATTTGGACTCATCAGACCGATCTAATGTCCATTGCTTGTGTTTCTTGGCCCAAGCAAGTCTCTTCTTCTTATTGGTGTCCTTTAGTAGTAGTTTATTTGCAGCAATTCGACCATGAAGGCCTGATTCTCCTCTGAACACTTTTTGGGTTACTACATGATTGTCCATATGTGTTATTTCATAGTTTTGATGTCTTCACTATTATTCTACAAATGTAGAAAATAGTAAAAATAAAGAAATACCCTTGAATGAGTAAGTGTGTCCAACCTTTTGAATGGTACTATATATTATACTATAGTATTTTTTCATGTGGGAGCTCAGTGAGCCTATGGGTCCTTTCCATTCCTCTCCTCTCTGTTCTCCTCTCCTCTCTGTTCTCCTCTCGTCTATGTTCTCCTCTCTTCTCCAAAACTCCCCCCTCCCCAAAGTAATCCGAGGGGTACAACAGGGCTTGTGTCAGCTTGTAAAACCCGTCTCACTAAAGTATACAACTATATTAACGTAAATAACAGAGTCAGAATACATCCCTACATACAATATGAGTGATTTACACTTTTATGCTGTGTTGATCCAGTACACTGTTGCTATGGTGATTGGAAGAGGTGGCCAGTCCACTGGCAAGTTGTGCAAAGCTCTGTCTGAAGCGTGAAGGGAAGTGATTTACTGGTCTGACTACACATAGTGGTAATTGGGCCTCGCCAATAGTTTAATGAGGTACCGTAGCTAGAAAGATGTCTTACCAAAAATAGGGGCACTTCTATGTCAGGCAATATTTTATATCATTACTCTTAAGCAGAGCATATGGTGAATCTTCATTGCAAGGAAAATAGGGCTGAAGATATGTTAATTGGTGCTAAAAGTTGGCTTAAAGATCACGGAATGAACAGTTACTAACGTTGATCAAACCATTTCATTCCCATGTTTCCTTGAACCTTAACGGAATATCTTTCGACAGTTTGCTTAATTTACAACAGTTTGTTCGAGGAGAAAAGGTTTCTTGTCTCCTTGTAACAAAAATTTTGGGGTGGAAGTCTGGAAGAAGGGGTTTCCACAAATGTTGTTTGTCTAAGAAATGTGATTACGTTAAATGTGCCTACGGTAAATGTGCCTACAAGACATTTGATTGTAGAGCAGAACAAAGTCAATATACTTAATCAACTGCATCAAGTGAATGACCTTGCTCTGTTTGTATACTGTGCATGATACTCTATACCAGGCGGTGTCAGAGAAAGGCCCTAAAAATGTTCAAAGACTCTAGCCACCCAAATCATAGACCGTTCTCTCTGCTACCGCATGACAAGCAGTACCAATGCACCATGTCTGCAACCAACAGGACCCTGAACAGCTTCTACCTCCAAGCCATAAGACTGCTAAATAGTTAACAAAGTAGCTACCGGAGTATCTGCACTGACCCTTTTATGCATTAATTATTTTGACTTGCCACATATGCTGCTGCTACTATTTATTATCTATCCTATTGCATTGTCACTTCACCCTTACCTGTATGTACATATTTACCTCAATTACCTCGTACCTCTGCACATCGACTTGGTACTGGAACCCTGTGTATATGGCCAAGTTATCATTACTCATTGTGTTTATTTCTTGTGTTATTTTATTTTCCAATAATTTTTCAATTTTTCTCTCTGCGTTGTTGAGATGGGCCCATAAGTAAGCATTTCACTGTTAGTTTACACCTGTTGTTTACAAAGCATGTGACAAATAAAATGTGAGTACTGCTCTAAAGTACTCACTTTAAGGGACAGGGAGCAGCCAGGGTGAGGAGGGAGCCCTTTTTTTACCCCATTTTCTCACCAATTGGTAGTTACAGTCTTGTCTCATCGCTGCAACTCCCATACGGACTTGGGAGAGTCCGAAGGTACGGACTTGGGAGAGGCGAAGGTTGAGAGCCGCACCAATGTGTCAGAGGAAACACCGTGCACCTGGCAACCGTGTCAGCGTGCACTGCGCTCGCCACAGGAGTCGCTAGTGCCCGATGGGACAAGGACATCCCTGCCGGCCAAACCCTCCCCTAACCACGACAATGCTGGGCCAATTGTGCGCCGGCTGCAACAGAGCCTGGACTAGAACCCATAATCTCTAATGGCACAGCTAGCACTGCGATGCAGTGCCTGCCTTAGACCACTGCGCCACTCGGGAGGCCATTGAGGGACCCTTTTTTAATGACAAGATGGAGCTCCATCAAGTGCATCAAGGCAAGGCTATATTTAGACTGAATGCAATTCCAGAAAGCTTCTGTTCATCTTGAGGGAAGACTATGAGGAAACTTGACTTATTGAATCATTTATCAGTGTTGTGGATCTATCTCTCTTCAATCATCACTGACTCCACCCTCTACAATACTATCACCTTCAGATGAAAGCAATGACCAACAGAATATCAATCTGAAGTCAACGTGTCTGTATAGTCATAAGAAGTGTACGATATTACACTTTTGATTAACACATCAATAGAACTCTTTGCAATTCCTTGAATCCTTAGCCAAAGGAAAAGAGAGACTTGAAAACCAGAACTGATGTTGAGAGTGTTGTGGGGATGTCAAAGGTGAAAGTTTGAGATGGTGCTGGAATAAAGTCTGCAACATGTAAAAACCCATACACAGTTCTCTGTCCTTAACAAAAATCTTAAAATGTATTGAATTTCATAATCGAAGAGTAAATGATGCAACAACTGAGTAATGCTCACATAGGCTATGTCTTTGGCCATATTGAGCATGTTCTGAATTGAAAACTTCCCTTTGCCTTTTGTTATGAAAAAGAATGGGAAAATCAGTCAAGCTATTCCATGGGACGAGTGAATGTAGGCCATAGTGACCTAGATGACATAGGACCTACTTTCATCTGATTGGCTTTATCAAGCTTTATCCACTACCAGTTCCCAGGCTTAATCCAAAACGGACCTGTCTCACAGCCATATCCTCCTCCTTCCCCTGCAGATCCCAGCTGAAACGTGACATGTCACAGAAAGTAGCAGTACCCGGCCTTAATGCTCAGCATCAGCAGTACATATCAGATTCCCCCACTGTGGCAATATGTTCGCTATTCAAAGTCATGTTTGCCATCACTTTATTAATCTCTGTAGAGGTATTGTGGGGAACAACCTCTGGATTGAAGAGAGTGAAAAAGCATATATTATACATAAGTCATATATTTAGTCATACACTAATGCTTGTCATCTATCTCATGGTAAAGACAGTTCCTGCTGAATTGTTTTTTATTTTATTTAACTAGGCAAGTCGGTTATGAACAAATTCTTATTTACAATGATGGCCTACCCCGGCCAAACCCTCCCCTAACCCAGACGACGCTGGGCCAATTCTGCGAAGGCCTATGGGACTACCGATCACGGCCGGTTGTGAGACAGCCCAGGATCGAACCAGGGTCTGTAGTGACATCTATAGCACTGCGATGCAGTGCCTTAGACTGCTGTGCCGCTCGAGAGGATAAAAGTAACGGCTAGCAGACATTCTGCTTGTTTGTCCCAAATGTGTCCTCTTACAGTTACCCACATGAAAAAATACTAGTGTATACTATGGTAGAATAATATAGTATTATTCACTGTAGTGTTTTTGCGGACGTTACTGTTGTTTTCCCTGTAGTGTTACAGTGAATATTGTAGTATTTACTGCAGTATACTGTAGTATTTACTACAGGATGTAGTAAAAAAAATGTAGAATATATTGTAGTAATTACTGTAGTGTTTTGGGGGATATTACTGAGTGTTTACTAAAGTTATTTTGTTTTATTATCTTTGACCATAAGGAACACAATATATGGTCTATACTTGGCATGTAGGTTTCTCACTTATGGGTGGCACAAATTGGGATAAGGGCGAGGGGAATGGGCAGGGTTAGGTATATGCAAATTGTATACTGTTGTATTTACTACAGTTTAAAAAAGTATGTGTATTTGCGGACTGTAGTATTTTTGACATTTCTGTAGTATTTACAAGTGTTTTGTGGATAATACTGTAGCATTTACTATAGCATTCTACAGTATACTACACAATTCTATACTAAGTACTACACATGATCGAGGGATACTACAGCATGTAGCATAGTATTCTACAGTACACTACTGTTTACTACAGAATTCTATAATAAGTACTGTAGTAATCCATAGAAAATGGTAGTATATTTTATGTGGATAGTTCCACCATGATTTCCACAATAAGACAACAACTCTGACATATTTTACTCCAAATGTTATACAGTACACAATGACAACAACTAGCCTCATGGGCTTTTACTAGAAAGTATACTACTTTTGCTTCATTGTCTTAGTTATGTAAATGGTGATGCCAAGGCCTAGAACGAAAAATGATGACACACACACACACACCCACTCAATGAAAAACTGTGATTTTAATGAGGGTTGGAAAATTATAATTGAAAAGGAAGTCTATAAAAACGGTCTATATCTCCTCCTCATACTTTGTATTGTTACAGTATATGCTTGATTCTTTTCAACAAACCCTCTCTGTCTCTCTCTTTCTCCAGCAGAAAACCAGATGTTAGGCTATGGCTCCTTCTTCTTCTTGGCTAGTTGCCAGGTCCACTGGCTCTCCAATGACTTTGAAAAGGAAAACCATTCAGGGATGTGACCTTTGGCAGGAGAAACATCAAACCCTCCAAGGCATGAATATCATCCCTCAGAATAACTGGAGACGAATTCAGATACTTCCAAGGAATTACATCAAAATGATCAAAGCTTGGATAGTCCAAGTGGAAACTAAGGACATCTGTATGGAACATAAATTTATAGTCAATATACTGGACCAAACAATGTATTGCTTGAAAAGTGAGTAATTTTATGAGATATGTCTGATATCTATACAATGGCTCTTTTCTGTCAGACCAAAGTATTCTGTTTGTGGGCTGAGTCTGAAAGAAGTTTAGAAAAACTGTGCTTGATAGCTTGAAATGACAAATTAACAATTATTTCACCTGAGACACCTGCCATTTTGTTGTATTATAACAGTAGGAGTGTAGCTGAACTTACGAATCATGAGCTTCCAAAATAATGGAGGCAATGTGAAGGCAAGGGGACAAACAATATAACTTGTCTGGAGGAAGGTCATGAATCAACTGAGAGGGTAAGTATAAGGCAGTCTGCTGAGGTTGCTGTGCAATCCTCAAAAATATATATTTCTTCATGGTGAGGATAAATGCATGAACATCAGATATGATCGCATCCAGAGCAATGAGACAGATAACTGATGGCTCTTCATTTATTCCAGTGGTTAAATAGAAAGGCTTGGTGCTGAGAGGGTACATTTTACACTGAGCAACCAAATCTCTCTCAGCCAGAGGCCATAACGCCACTCCATACTCAGTGCCTTAGACTGCTGCGCCACTCGGGAGGCCCAAAAATGTTGTTTCTAAGGAAACACAGGGCTCTATTTTAACAAACCTAACACAATGGTAAATCTTAGAGCTGGCGGTAGCATTATAGGTTCGGGGGGGTGTCATAAATATTTTTGCTATTTTCACAACTGGAATATGGGCGCAGTAGCTGTCAGAGGTGCAAAGGGGCTGAGTTTTGATGAATAAACAAGTTGTGGGTATGTCGAGGATTGGTCCATCACTGGCCAATCAGAACGTGCTCCATGGCTAAATATGTGTTTGCTTCAAGTTGTCTATTTATGGTCTTTTATGTATTTTGCTTGTAATCAATTCCAATTCGAATGTTAGTCCGTTATGGCCTCGTTCATTAAAATAGCCAATCCCATATTTTCTAAATATGTTGAACATGTTTGCAGTCCACATTGTTCTAATTGAATTGCTTCAATATGGAAATACATACTTAAACATAGGCTATAGCATTCACACTGATATAGCGGCTAGGCCTACTGTAAATTGCAGTCTGGACAAAACCTAGTCAAGAAGCAAGATTAAATTCCCTAGGCTACTGATAAGGCCTAAAAAGACAGTATATCAATCTAATCAAATGCTAATAAAAAGGAAACAACTTGTTTGAAATAAGTTATGTCTAATGCAGATACCAGCATCATAATTGCTCCCCGTGGGCGTATAATACAGACAAGGCAACTTAAAGTATGGACGGTTTTACGCACATCCAAACTTTTCACAGGAGCTGGATAAAGATCCAATATAAAGAGAATGGGGAAATGTCCACTCACCATTATACTGCTCACAACAAATTGAATGTTTTATAAACATCATGGAACCATCTTATTGGCACTTCTCCAGAAATATCAGATGAAATTGCATTCGAGCAATGTACATTATCACCATAAACCCATGGATGGTGTATCTTTCTAATTTTGTTATAATCAAATTAAAAACAATCAAATTGTTTTTTAAACCAAAAACAATATTTCTAAATAGGATCGGGTCTGAAGCATGATATCATAAGTCGCTTCTCTCGTTCCATGGCACTGTGGGCACACATAGGCCTAAATGTCTTTACGCATAACATTCGCACATCTATACAAAATACTTGTCTCCTGTCAATTGTATCATTGCCTATGTGCGGGGCAGAAAAAAAGGAACATCTGGCGTTTATGGTATTATAGGAGGACTGAATAGTTTGGAGGAGCTTGTCTTTGGTAATAGGACAAGGGGCACTCTGAAAATGGGGATGGATAGCCTATGCACAAGCGAAATGCAGGTATGTGAATTGTGAATACAATGTGAACGCACTCTCAGTAGATCATTTAAAACCCCTTTATGTATATAGGCTACTTTTTGCTAATGGCCAGGATAAAACAACGCACCTATGCGACGCTACTAAACTAGCCTTGAAGTATGATATGCTTGGTTTTTAATCAAATTAAACGAAATTATGGGAAACCAATCTTGTTATGTTTCTACTCACTGGGCACAGACTTCATTTATACGTAAAATTTTGATTTACATTAGATTGAGTTGTCAACTAACGTGAATTCAACGTGAAATCCAATCCAATCAGTTTTCCATGTTGATTCCTACATTGTCACAGTGAGTTTTTGTTGTTGAAATAACGTGGAAACCACATTGATTCAACCAGTTTTCGACCAGTGGGTAAATACGAGATTCACGACACAAAAGGCACATCTATCCTTCCATGCCATTATCAACTGCGTTACTAAGAACTGCTTATTGTGTGTCTTAAAACTTCCAATTAGCGCTGCATGAAATTGTCACTTTTCCTCTTGTTTTTAAGGACACACCTCAAATATTGCCACCACTCCCACCTCCTTAGCGCCAGGCGAAAATAAAGCCAACAGTGAAAATAGCCTTAAAATTTCACGACACAATCAGAATGATTATGCTGTTGTCTTTATGCTTGTTCCCTATATCATGGGTAAGAAACAAGCAGTGTGCTGCAATAATGCCCAAAGCCAAACCATTCAAGCCATGGTACTCTCTGTCAAAGTCATTATTGACAAGGCAGTAATGGAATAGCATTTAGCATTACATAAATAACCTGATTAATGTATTTCAGATCATACTAATTGGAATATACAGAGCTCAACAGGCTATCCTAATACTGTACACTCCTTGGGGCACTAATGGAAAACATCAATATTCATAAATTTCATAAGGATAATATCCAGGCTGCATCACATCCGGCCGTGATTGGGAGTCCCATAGGGCGTTACACAATTGGCCAAGCGTCGTCTGGGTTTGGCCAGGGTAGGCCATCATTGTAAATAATATTTTGTTCTTTAACTGACTTGACTAGTTAAATAAAGTTTAAATAAAAAATACAAATAACAAATATCAAAACATGTTTAATGTATGAAATGAAGAATGGACATCCATTACTTGGAGAGGTATCAGGTTAATGTTATTGACCTGCACTGCTTGCTTATTGAAGATTGTATTACATTTTACAACTAGTGTTTTTTTTCACCAAACAATAATAGGCCCTATTTTATTTCATGATTTGTTTGTGCATTAGGGAAAGGTTCATTGGATTTGATTGGAAGTAGCTGGAACTTAACCCAGATTGCTTCCAGTTTAAACAGGCTTTGCAATGTAATTAGGAATGTCATTACAGGTTATGCATGGGTACATCCCAAACCTATTTTATAACTGTCTGAAAAAAAAAAAAAAGTGTTTCTCTGTTTGTCCTTATAATGCTGTGTTCATGTCATGTCGGAAACTCAGGACCTCTGAGTTCAAATAAGCGTAAATTATTTGTGTAGAGTTTCCCATTGGTTGATTCTGATACCTCGCAAGTGGGAAATTCGGAATGCGACATTTCCTTCGGAGTTAACAAGTTGGAAATGTCAGAGTTGCCGATATGACGTGAACGTGGCATAAACCTCTACACTACCATGTGCACTGGAGAGTGCCCGTCACGTGGGACATTTCACTCCGCTATCCCCAGTATAATGCCTCGTTCACGTCATGTCAGAAATTTGAAAACTCAGAAATGTCCGACTTGCTTACCTAGGCGGAGGAGTCGGATTCTGAGGTTCCCACTTGAGAGGTATCAGAATCAACCAATAAGAAGCTCTAGTCTACGTAATTAACTACCGTTAATTTTAACTTGGTGGTCCCAAGAATCCGACATGAAGTGAACATAGCATTATACACGAGCCATGTTCAACCAGTTAGCAATCGAACATTTTCGAATTTCCTGATTCCGAATAGTACGTGAACCCAGCATTAGCACAAAACACAGATTCTAAATGGTTGCAAATGTTTGTTCATGATGCTAGCGATTACAAACATTAATTGTTATACAAAATTTCACACGCTATTAGAACTGTTAACATTGTTTAAAGTTAGGCTACTAAGTATACAGTTGAAGTCGGACGTTTACATACACTTATGTTAGAGTCATTAAAACTCGTTTTTCAACCACCACAAATTTCTTGTTAACAAACTATAGTTTTGGCAAGTCGGTTAGGACATCTACTTTGTGCATGACACAAGTAACTTTTCCAACAACTGTTAACAGACAGATTATTTCACTTATAATTCGCTGTATCACAATTCCAGTGGGTCAGAAGTTTACATACACTAAATTGACTGTGCCTTTAAACAGCTTGGAAAATTCCAGAAAATGATGTCATGGCTTTAGAAGCTTCTGATAGGCTAATTGACATCATATGAGTCAATTGGAGGTGTACCTGTGGATGTATTTCAAGGCCTACCTTCAAACTCAGTGCCTCTTTGCTTGACATCATGGGAAATCAAAAGAAATCAGCCAAGACCTCAGAAAAAAAATTGTAGACCTTCACAAGTCTGGTTCATCCTTGGGAGCAATTTCCAAACGCCTGAAAGTACCACGTTCATCTGTACAAGCAATAGTACGCAAGTATTAACACCATGGTACAAAGCAGACGCCATACCGCTCAGGAAGGAGACGCGTTCTGTCTCCTAGAGATGAACGTACTTTGGTGCGAAAAGTGCAAATCAATTCCAGAAGAACAGCAAAGGACATTGTGAAGATGCTGGAGGAAACAGGTACAAAGTATCTATATCCACAGTAAAACAAGTCTTTGTCGACATAACCTGAAAGGCCGCTCAGCAAGGAAGAAGCCACTGCTCCAAAACCACCATAAAAAAAAACGGTTTGCAACTGCACATGGGGACAATATCGTATGTTTTGGAGACATGTCCTCTGGTCCGATGAAACAAAAATAGAACTGTTTTGGCCATAGAGCCGGCACCATCCCTCCAGGCTCGATGCCCACTCTAGCCCGGCCGATGCGAGGAGCTGTGATATAGCGCACCGGGCTATGAGTGCGCACTGGGGACACCTTGCGCGTCACCACATAACATGGTGCCTGCCCGGTCAATCTCTCCCCACGGGCAAAAGCGAGGAGTTGGCTCAGGTCTATGACCTGACCCCGCCAATCTCCCCGTGTGCCCCCCCCAAAAAAATAATTCTGGGGCTGCCTCTCGTGCACGCCTCCTCGTAGTGTCGCCGCTCCGCCTTAGCTGCCTCCAACTCCTCTTTTGGACGGCGATACTCTCCCGTCTGTGCCCTGGGTCCCTTGCCGTCCAGGATTTCCTCCCATGTCCATTCCTCCAGAAAACGCTGCTTGGTCTTTTTGTGGTGGGATCTTCTGTAACGGGTGTCGTCGGAAGGAAGAGACCAAGGCGCAGCGTTCTTAGAGTTCCACATAATTTAATCACGAAGTGAAACTAAAACAGGACAAAACAATAAAGAATACAATGACCGAACAGCTTCGATGTGCAAACTCCCTGCACACAAACAAAGAACAAGATCCCACACAGAAAGAGGGAAAAGGGCAGCCCAAGTATGATCCCCAATCAGAGACAACGATAGACAGCTGCCTCTGATTGGGAACCACACTCGGCCAGAAACAAAGAAATACCAAACCTAGAAATACAGAACATAGAATGCCCACCCAAACCACACCCTGACCAAACCAAAATAGAGACATAAAAAGGATCTCCAAGGTCAGGGCGTGACACCTCCACAAGTCGGGTTCATCCTTGGGAGCAATTTCCAAACGCCTGAAGGTACCACGTTCATCTGTACAAACAATAGTACGCAAGTATAAACACCATGGGATCATACCGCTCTGGAAGGAGCGGTTCTGTCTCCTAGAGATGAACGTACTTTGGTGCGAAAAGTGCAAATCAATCCCAGAACAACAGCAAAGGACCTTGTGAAGATACTGGAGGAAACAGGTACAAAAGTATCTATATCCACAGTAATATGAGTCCTATATTGATATAACCTGAAAGGCCGCTCAGCAAGGAAGAAGCCACTGCTCCAAAACCGCCATGAAAAAAGCCAGACTACAGTTTACAACTGCACATGGGGACAAAGATCGTACTTTTTGGAGAAATGTTCTCTGGTCTGATGAAACAAAAATAGAACTGTTTGGCCATAATGACCATCGTTATGTTTGGAGGAAAAAAGGGAGGCTTGCAAGCCGAAGAACAACATCCCAACTGTGAAGCACGGGGATGGCAGCTGTGTTGTGGGGTTGTTTTGCTGCAGGAGGGACTGGTGCACTTCACAAAATAGATGGCATCATGAGGTAGGAAAATTGTGGATATATTGAAGCAACATCTCAAGACATCAGTCAGGAAGCTCAAGCTTGGTCGCAAATGGGTCTTCCAAATGGACAATGACCCCAAGCATACTTCCAAAGTTGTGGCGAAATGGCTTAAGGACAACAAAGTCAAGGTATTGGAGTGGCCATCACAAAGCCCTGACCTCAATCCTATAGAAAATGTGTGGGCAGAACTGAAAAAGTGTGTGTGAGCAAGGAGGCCTACAAACCTGACTCAGTTACACCAGCTCTGTCAGGAGGAATGGGCCTAAATTCACCCAACTTTATTGTGGGAAGCTTGTGGAAGGCTACCTGAAACGTTTGACCCAAGTTAAACTAATTTAAAGGCAATGCTACCAAATACTAATTGAGTGTATGTAAACTTCTGACCCACTGGGAATGTGATGAAAGAAATCAAATCTGAAATAAATCATTCTCTCTATTATTATTCTGACATTTCAGATTCTTATTAAATTAAAGTGGTGATCCTAACTGACCTAAGACTGGGAATTTTTACTCTGATTAAATGTCAGGAATTGTGAAAAACTGAGTTTAAATACATTTGGCTAAAGTGTATGTAAACTTCCGACTTCAACTGTATATATTGTATCGCCGAGCTGTAGGCTTTGCCWCCGCGGAATCAGTACACTGATGTGTCAGGACCCGGTGCGAGAAACAGTCACTAATAATCGTCAGAACCCAGAAGATGAGGCAGACACAGCAGTACTAGAGATGGTGGTTTAATTAAAGAACAAAATCTTCAGGCAAAGAAACTAAATCCAAAATGTCCAAAAATAAAGCCAAGAGGCACAAAATGGAAATCCTCCAAAATACAAAAGAAACTCCACAAAGTGGTAAAAAACAGCAGGGAAAAACAAACTTCAAAAGACTACTCAAATAATTACACAAGAACTAAACCAGAGAACCTCTGGAAAATCCAACAAGAGAAATATCTGTATAAAACAAGGCTTGGGCTGGGGCTGGGTGCTAACTTACAAACACTGAGCAAGGAACTGAGGAACACACAGGGTTTAAATACTAACAAGGGAATGACCTACAGGTGCAAACAATAATTAGAGCAAGAAAAACAAAAGGTACAAAAAAAGGTGCAATGGGGACATCTAGTGACCAAAACCCGAACAGTCTTGGCCAAAACCTGACACTGATGTAGCCCTTTCCTGCAGTCAATGACCAAAAGTGCCCTCTTTGGTCTCATGGGTGGGATGTTAATAATATTTTTCCTAATTTAATCAATAATTAAGTTTTCTTTTTTTTTACCACAAAAATCCAGTGTTTCTATGTCAAACAGTTTTTGTTATATTTCAGTCTCCTGTGGTGTATAAAAAGTGTCATATTGGAACGCARACWAAAAATGTAATACATTTCAACTCTATATCTGACACCGTACAGGTGTCTTCTTTTTTATAAGCCCATAACCATGTGCGTGAGGTGTATACTTTTGTTTCAAAGTAGATTTGTTTAAGACTACCAAGAATCACTCTGTGTAAACCTGATTTAGCCCACTGCAGTAAAAGGGAAAGGGGAATGCCTAGTCAGTTGTACAACTAAATGCCTTCAACTGAAATGTGTCTTCCGCATTTAACCCATCCCCAAAAGTTATTAAGGAGTAYGCTCGGGTGAAGTCAGCATACTTATCCAGCGGGTGAGCACGCTCAGTAATTAGAATGTTCTACGTTGAGGGGTGTTGTCCCAATGTCTTCATTAGTGATCCTAAAATGTTGGAATGTTTAGGCCATTGATATTGAAACTAGTGTAAAGGATATATTATTAAGCGAGATACTAAACTCATCTGTGTGAGCAAATATTGACACTTTGTAAAAGTTAAAGACACTCTGTCTAGTTTGAAGGCGCTCTGCCTTAGAACCAGTTGTAGCTTCAGTGAATTGGCCATTTAGGTTATTCTCTGTTATTTTGAAGGTGTACATTTATGTCATTGTTCATCAATGTCTTGTAAATATCCATGGATCCAACTCTCCTTCGGCACCTGTAAATATACCTCCATTTTGCTCCTGATTTCATCTGACTCATAATGATTCGCACCCCCTGACAAGACCACCTAGGGTCCACTATCTTACACATTGGTACCTGAGAGGCTTTGGTAGCTGACACATTTTCCAAATAAGGGTCCGTTTTTCTAAGGTCTAAAAAGATACCATATCCGGTTCTGTGAGTACCAATAACATAAGTAAAACCACCTGCGTTACCGGATATTGTTTTACTGGTAATAATTCAATACATTGCCTTTTGATTTCAGCTCTGGTCTGTGAGTGGTGTCTCAGCCCAACTGAGCTGGCAAGGACATGGAGAACCCCTCCCCTCCATAAGAAACAAATAGCTTAGGTCAGCAGGCATCAAAGATCATTTTAGAATGTGAAAAATATATTTCTTACAAGGGCAAAAAAAGTTAGAGCACTTATAGCACAAAAACATTTGATATGATCATTGGTATTCGGCTGAGAGCTTGGAGTGGGTTTTCCAGGGCAAATATTTTGTTCTGGAAGTTTCTGATGGAAGTTTCTGAGGCATGAAGTCCATCCAGTACAGGAGTTATGTACATGTGCTCTTAAGTCTCAACTGTACTAGTACAAAAGTGCTAGTAGTGATAGTCAAGAGAGTGGCCAAACACAAAACATACACAAAGCGGATGATATAAAATGACAGAGTGCTTTCCAATCAATCCTTTCATAGCCTCAGCCTACTGGAATACAGCCTGATGAATTATATTATTATTTCAGTCTCGTTGACGTAATGTAAGGCATCAGCAGCTTTACACAGCACTGTGAATGGAGTTTTTAGAGTCAGAATGGATGGACTTCAGAAATCATATAATTTGGCATAGTAGGGATGAGGTCAAGTCTGTATAGGCATCCACTCTAGTATATGCCTATTCATAGGAGGCACCGCTCAGGGCACATAAGCAAAGCTGTCTAAGAGCTGGTGATGTTTACATGCAACATTGTAACCTGCAATGTAACCAATGTAAACTGCCCATTCACGATTGATGACAACCCTCATATGCAAATAAAGCGTTGCTGGAGTTTGTGATGAAGCTAATGTAATTCCTTGAAGTTGTGTATCATTGTATCGGCTCAGAGTAAATATTAAATAAACAACTGAGCCAAGACACTCGCTTTACTAAATACAAGTGTTTACCTGAATAGACATCTGCTTAATTCAGTAGGTGTAGTTTCTCCTCCACAATGCAGATACAGTACAGTAGACTACAGCACTGGACCCGTACAGTAACATGATGTAACGAGCCTCCTGCATAGCGTAGAGAACATTCACATGCATAATCACTTGTTTAAAAAATGACCTACCTTATTGAGCAGGTCGTAGGATACCTTTTCATAAAACCTTCACAAGGTTAGTAAGCTTTCCCTCTGTCAAATCCTCTATTTTACGAATGAATCACGTTCTTAATAAAATTTTCCCAAATACCTCCTTTCGGATTGTGACGGTTGGAGTAAATGTAGGTATGTGTTATCGCTACTTCCTCGCATGGTCTTTAGATTTCTTAATCATTTATCTACATATTTAGCTGTGAAATATTTGCTGCGATTGGCACAGTGCGCTGCGCTATGGACTTTCAAAGTCAATCACACAGGTTCATTGGCAATTGGAGCTCCCACCCCTATAACGCGGATTGGCTCATTATGTTTGATTGACATTCATTTTAACGTAACTGCACCGATGTTCACATACTGGAAGCCAGATTGTAAACTCACAGGGTGCAGGTTGTTGATACAGATGGTTACATTCCATATTTTATTATATTTATCCACAATGTATGCATACATTTTCTGATGCACATATTTTCTAATCACCTCGGATAATTGGAGGAAAATTACGTTTTATGATATTGTAGCGATCCTCGCTATATGAGTCACGTTACAATTCCCATCAAATATATAATTATATTTGCGCGATGCGTAGGGTGTTTGCCTTTCACCCCAGCGACCCCCGGTTCGCTTCCCTGACCTACCGTTCGCTACTATAACTACCTAGGCCTATAGGTGTACTTACAACAATACCTGTTTGTGTTATTACACAATTACATTTATTATGTATATGATTTACAAAACAAAAAACATCTATGGTGTTAGAATCAATACACAGTAGGCTTAATGCATATTGTGAGTTTAGCATAGTTGTAAATGTGCACCTACACTTGAATTGCACTGTACTTACATGGGTATTATTACAGTGTTATAATAGCATTGTCAATAATAGAATGAATTAGGATAGGCTATTCCAGACCCAACCCAGGTATCCCCGTGTGACAGAGCAAAAGTAGCACCCTGTCACATAAACCTATAACATAATTACTTAAGATAACACAAACTCTTTTCATTATCCACATGCAGGGGATCAGTAGGCTAGGAGGAATCATATCGAGGAACAAAGACTAGACCTATGCCACATGAAGGAACTGATCAAACTTTTATTTAGAGAATTCCATTAAGTGTATAGACTTCAACAATCTATAAAGACATTTCTTCTAAATATAATTGTATGTTGCTTGTGAAAAAGGCCATCATAATCACTCCCCTCAAAATCCTCCCACTCCTATGTAATAATCGAAAGGCCCATATCTATGCTGTGAATATGAAGTGGAGGGTGATTGGTAGGAGGCTATCTGACTTCAGAGGTTTTCTGCTTTATTTTACAGTTGCCTAGCAACAGACTGATCTGTGGAAAGTGAAGCAGAGAAGGGATGTGAAAAAAAACTGTTAAGAGCTGATGGTCTTTAGTTATCAAGTTGTTGACTCCAGGGCCGTTTGAAATGTTTTTATTTAGTCGGAATTTAGAATATTTCAAGAACCTCTGTATATTAATTGTTGTTTCTTTCTTTTCTATGTAGCGCCTTGAGAGGAGATATGCATGAATTAGGCTACTCATTGGATATGTGCTATTCAAAGGCAATACATTATACTACTGTATCATATGCTTGTATTACGCATGCCTCTTCATTCATCACAGCCAAAAACATAGTAAAGCTCTTATTCCAACACAATTTATTGGCCACACTTGAGGCTGAAAAGATTTGCATCCACCCTCAGATCCTCAAAGTTCTATAGCTGCACCATTGAGAGCGATTTGACTGGCTGCATCACTGCTTGGTATGGCACTGCTTGGCATCCGACCGCAAGGCGCTACAGAGGGTAGTGCGTGTGGCACAGTACATCACTGCGGCCGAGCTCCCTGCTATCCAGGTCCTCTATACCAGGCGGTGTCACAAGAAGGCCCTAAATCATTGACTGTTCTCTCTGCTACGGCACGGCAAGCAGTACCGATGCACTGGAACCAACAGGGCCCTAAACAGCCCCAAGCCATAAGACTGCTAAAGACTTTGTTAAATAGTTAACCAAATAGATACGCAGACTATGTGCATTGACCATTTTTGCACTAACTTTTTTTGACTCATCATATACACTTCTGCTACTGTTTATTATCTATCCTGTTGCCTAGTCACTTTATTCCTAGCTACAGTTGCAGTCGGAAGTTTACATGCACTTAGGTTGGAGTCATTAAAACTAGTTTTTCAACCATTCCACACATTTCTTGTTAACAAACTATAGTTTTGGCAAGTCGGTTAGGATATCTACTTTGTGCATGACACAAGTAATTTTTTCAACAATTGTTTACAGACAGATTATTTCACTTATAATTCATTGTATCACAATTCCAGTGGGTCAAAAGTTTACATACACTAAGTTGACTGTGCTTTTAAACAGCTTGGAAAATTCCAGAAAATGATGTCATGGCTTTAGAAGCTTCTGATAGGCTAATTGACATCATTTGAGTCAATTGGGGGTGTACCTGTGGATGTATTTCAAGGCCTACCTTCAAACTCAGTGCCTCTTTGCTTGACATCATGGGAAATCAAAAGAAATCAGCCAAGACCTCAGAAAAAACCTCAGAAAAAAGTCTGGTTCATCCTTGGGAGCAATTTCCAAACGCCTGAAGGTACCACGTTCATCTGTACAAGCAATAGTACGCAAGTATAAACACCATGGGACAAAGCAGACGCCATACCGCTCAGGAAGGAGACGCGTTCTGTCTCCTAGAGATGAACGTACTTTGGTGCGAAAAGTGCAAATCAATCCCAGAACAACAGCAAAGGACCTTGTGAAGATGCTGGAGGAAACAGGTACAAAGTATCTATAGCCACAGTAAAACAAGTCTTTGTCGACATAACCTGAAAGGCCGCTCAGCAAGGAAGAAGCCACTGCACCAAAACCACCATAAAAAAAACGGTTTGCAACTGCACATGGGGACAATATCGTATGTTTTGGAGACATGTCCTCTGGTCCGATGAAATAAAAATAGAACTGTTTGGACGGGGGTGGCAGCTGTGTTGTGGGGGTGTTTTGCTGCAGGAGGGACTGGTGCACTTCACAAAATAGATGGCATCACGAGGGAGGAAAATGATGTGGATATATTACAACATCTCACAGACATCAGTCAGGAAGTTGAAGCTTGGTCGCAAATGTGTTCCAAATGGACAATGACCCCAAGCATACTTCCAAAGTTGTGGCGAAATGGCTTAAGGACATCAAAGTCAAGGTATTGGAGTGACCATCACAAAGCCCTGACCTCAATCCCATAGAAAATGTGTGGGCAGAACTGAAAAAGTGTGTGCGAGCAAGGAGGCCTACAAACCTGACTCAGTTACACCAGCTCTGTCAGGAGGAATGGGCCTAAATTCACCCAACTTTATTGTGGTAAGCTTGTGGAAGGCTACCTGAAACGTTTGACACCAGTTAAACAATTTAAAGGCAATGCTACCAAATACTAATTGAGTGTATGTAAACTTCTGACCCACTGGGAATGTGATGAAAGAAATAAAAGCTGAAATAAATCATTTGTTCTACTATTATTCTGACATTTCACATTCTTAAAATAAAGTGGTGATCCTAACTGACCTAAGACAGGGAATTTTTGCTAGGATTAAATGTCAGGAATTGTGAAAAACTGAGTTTAAATGTATTTGGCTAAGGTGTATGTAAACTTCCGACTTCAACTGTATATGTACAGTATATATCATCCTCAGTTACCTCATTACCAGGCACATCGACTCTGTACTGGTACACCGTGTATATAGCCAAGTTATCGTTACTAATCGTGTATTTATTACTTTTATTATTATGTGCTATTACTTTTCGTTTATTAAATTATTTTCTTTCTCTCCACATTGTTGGGAAGGGCCCCTAAGCATTTCACTGTTAGTCTACACCTGTTGTTTACAAAACATGACAAATACCCATTTTTTTCATTTTATATGAGACTGAAATCGTCCACTGCTGACCAAGAGCTGTCGAACAGTGATCCTCAAATTAAATGATCGGCATCACAGCCTCATGCCCTTTCTCCTCTGCCTTTACATCACTTTCACTCAGTGGCGGACTTACCATTAGACAACTAATGAAATTGCCTGGGGCCTCACACCATCAGTGGGCCTCGTGAACTTGGCATAATTAGTTTAATAATAGTGTTTATGTTATCCTATCTTCCTCCTCTGTTTGAGGCCCCTCCTCCACTCTTGCGTAATCTCCAATGTGCGCACACTCAACGTCAACAAAACAAAGGAGATGATTGTGGACTTCAGGAAACAGCAGAGGGAGCACCCCCCTATCCACATCGACGGGACAGTAGTGGAGAAGGTGGAAAGTTTTAAGTTCCTCGGTGTACACATCACGGACAAACTGAATTGGTCCACCCACACAGACAGCGTTGTGAAGAAGGCGCAGCAGCGCCTCTTCAACCTCAGGAGGCTGAAGAAATTCGGCTTGTCACTAAAAACATAAACTTTTACAGATGCACAATCGACAGCATCCTGCTGGGCTGTATCGCCGCCTGGTACAGCAACTGCTCCGCCCACAACCGTAAGGCTCTCCAAAGGGTAGTGAGGTCTGCACAACGCATCACCGGGGGCAACTACCTGACCTCCAGGACACCTACACCACCCGATGTCACAGGAAGGCCAAAAAGATCATCAAGGACAACAACCACCCGAGCCACTGCCTGTTCACCCCGCTATCATCCAGAAGGCGAGGTCAGTACAGGTGCATCAAAGCTGGGACCGGGAGACTGAAAAACAGCTTCTATCTCAAGGCCATCAGACTGTTAAACAGCCATCACTAACATTGAGTGGCTGCTGCCAACATACTGACTCAATCTCTAGCCACTTTAATAATTTAAAATTGGATGTAATAAATGTATCACTAGTCACTTTAAACAATGCCACTTTATATAATGTTTACATACCCTACATTACTCATCTCATGTGTATATACTGTACTGTATACCATCTACTGCATCTTGCCTATGCCGTTCGGCCATTGCTCATCCATATATTTATATGTACATATTCTTATTCATTCCTTTACACTTGTGTGTATAAGGTAGTTGTTGTGAAATTGTTAGATTACTTGTTAGATATTACTGCACGTTCAGAACTAGAAGCACAAGCATTTCGCTACACTCGCATTAACATCTGCTAACCATGTGTATGTGACCAATAACATTTGATTTGATTTATACAGAGATGACCTGTTTACAGAGGAGTATACAGCGCAGTGATGTGTCCTATAAGGAGCATTGGTGGCAAATCTGATGGTCGAGTGGTAAAGAACATCTAGCCGCTCGAGAGCACCCTTACCTGCCGATCTATAAATGATGTCTCCGTAATCTAGCATGGGTAGGATGGTCATCTGAATCAGGGGTGAAATCAGCAGCTGGGGTGAAAGAGGAGTGATTACGATAGAAGAAATCAAGTCTAGATTTAACTTTAGACTGCAGCTTTGATATGTGCTGAGAGAAGGACAGTGTACCATCTAGCCATACTCCCAAGTACTTGTATGAGGTGACTACCTCAAGCTCTAAACCCTCAGAGGTAATAATCACACATGTGGGGAGAGGGGTATTCTTCTTACCAAACCACATGACCTTTGTTTTGGAGGTGTTCAGAACAAGGTTAAGGGTAGAGAAAGCTTGTTGGACACTAAGAAAGCTTTTTTTGTAGAGCATTTAACACAAAATCCAGGGAGGGGCCAGCTGAGTATAAGACTGTTTCATCTGCATATAAATGGAGGAGAGAGCTTCATACTGCCTGAGCTATGAAAAGTGACGTGGTGATGAAAAGGTTGTTACTAGTAAAAAAGCATTTAAAGTATTTTCAGTTAGCCTTTTCATTCTGCTTAGTTCACCTAAAAGAGATGGCTCAGAACATCTCTTCATTCAGTAGCCATGAATGTGTTAAACATGGGTGGGGGGCCTCAGACTGGCCTCTGCCTGAGTCCTCCAAATCACTAAAGGCGTCGGCATGCCTCAGTACGGCTGGCGCCTAGCCAAGTGGCCAGCCGAACTGAACAAGTGTGCTTGCATACTCCCTTAAAAGACCTTAGCTACAAAAATGAGAAAAAGCGGCAATAGTACTGTTTGTCCATTTTGAGACGCCGTAGCCAGTATGCGCTAATGCGTTAATTTTGACATTTTTGCCGAAGAGATCTTTTACATCTAACTAAGATGCTTGGTGCAGTATTTTTCAATTAAAACATTTGCAGGAAAACTAGTCGTCTCTCGTTGAATGACAACAAAGACTTTATTGAAGAATCCCTGCTGTTGACCAATCACCGAGGAAGGTGCGTAGACTTCGCCCCCGAACTTCGGGTTGCCTCCAGAAAAAATGTTGTGTGCCCAAAATGAACAAAAACGTCACAAAATGTCGTCATAATATATGGAGGAACTGTTTCGGCTGGGAAGCATGGGGACGCCTTAATTCCGCCCCTGCCTTCACTTATGTCATATACCTCTCTTACTGCAGTAGACTGTGCTCTGCTGCAGATCTAAATCACTGCTAAAGAGAGTCTGGTGGCTTGTGGGGGATGGTTGCAGTGAGTAATATATCTTACAATCAGTACTGACATTAGCAAATCTAAAGCACTACCCTAACCTTTTTTTGACCATGTGTATCTAATCTCCTTTTATTTACTTTCATATTTTGTGTCACAGCAATGCCTAACTGGATAACATACAGCAGGAGGTGGTTGTTATGAGCCTAGAGAAAACCATTTATATAATATCACTCTTTTCTTTGTGCTATTTTGCAAAAAAGAAGGAAAAGAAAAAACAAGTCAAAATTGCTATACACATTCATTAGAAAATGTTAGAAGCAATGTTCAGAAACATTCCTAAAGAGAAAAGGAGAGGGCCTCATTAGATGATTTACACTGTAATTTAACTAACCCAGGCCTTTTGTTATACAAAGTAGAGCGACTTGCTTTATTTTCCACCCATCTGTCAAACTCTCCCCACCCTCATCATATTGTTTTTCAAAGGTTTTACGAAGATCTATGCAACAACAAATTATTACCATAATACCCAAATAACATATTGTTATCCTGATATTACACAGGGGTAAAGATATTCTATGGCTTTATACACACGATTACAGTTGTTATTCCCACACGACAGTTCCCTGCTGTGTTACTACCTTTCCCATGTCCTGAGGAAAGGTGCGCCAATAATTAAATATTGCAGAATATGATTAGAATCCAGAGTTAAGTTGTAGAATAATATTACTATTAGACAAGGGAGGACTTGTCTACAATATGATTAGAATCCAGAGTTAAGTTGTAGAATAATATTACTATTAGACAAGGGAGGACTTGTCTACGGGAACCAGGCAGTAACCCTGGATAATGGAGGCCCTCGGTGATGAGATGATAGTATTAGAGGTTCCTGTCCTGCACAACTCAGCAGGAGGGACTGTATGTAGTTCTGAAGCTGCCTCCTCCGAAGATCTGATCAGAGAGAACCACACTAGTACGCTTTCAGCTCAGCAGATCTGTTGCCTAAAGCCCATTTCTTAAAATTCCAATACAGCCATTTTAATCTCAATGTCAAATAATTTCTGGATAACAATGAAGTACCTTACTGGGATTGCTACATACATTACTCATACATTTCGAAGAAAGTATTCATATCTATATTATTTGAAAAGACAAGTAGGTGAAAATGTTCATGTATTTGAAAAATTGTAATACACTGACTCCAATACATTCCCATGCATTTAACCCAGGTATTTGAAAATCCTATTAAATACAATTTCATCAACTATTTGGTTTCTACAAATAACCATTAAAATGTAGGCCGTCATTGTCAATAAGAATTTGTTCTTAACTGACTTGCCTAGTTAAATGAAGGTTAAATATAAATAAATAAATAAAATAAAATACTCATAACTGTACTGATTTTGGGTTGTGTAATTGAAAATACTCAAATAGACAGAAAAAAATATTTTTAATAACAGATACTCAAATACACATGCATTTGAAATCAGGTCTTATGCCAACTTCATAGTGTGGAAATATATATAAAACACAGGAAAATCACGTTTGACTGTACAGGGCCTTTAACACCTCATTTTCTTCCTTCTTTCAATAGTGGAGTTTTCATTTCCAATGCAATATTTATGACCATCTGCAGAATTTAGCCTGCAGCTTTTAATGAACAGCTTTATTGTAGACAGTTTAGACAAAAAAAAAACTCAGTACCAAAGTTGGATGCCAATCACATCTAACTTGGGCTCCCGAGTGGCACAGTGGTCTAAGACACTGCATTCCAGTGTCACTGCAGTACCTGGTTGAAATCCAGGCAGCATCACATCTGGCTGTGATTGGGATGCCCAGTGTTGTCTGGGTTTGGCTGGGGGAAATAAGAATTTGTTCTTAACTGACATGCCTAGTTAAATAAATAAAACATCAAAGAACAGTAACTACCAGACTGTTTGTGATCAGTTACTGAATGTGTCATGAATGGTAACATGTCATTCAATAAGTTATTCCTGCAGGCATATAGTTTATATATGCTAATGTTTACAGTACTGGCTCACTGTAGGTATGTTTAGGCTATAACTAAATGTTGTTAACTAAACTAAGCCAAAACAACAGCTTGTAGTGGCTTACTGTATGTACTGCTTTGTTGGTTGTAGGATCATAGTGCATGCACCAGGTGGCAGTCTACATTCAATGTTTCACTATAAATTCTGGTTCTCAGAATTCACTGCTACATGATTTAATTTTGATAATCTCTGATGAGATTTGATACATTGTTGCCCGTGTTAGCATAATCACTCATGAGTCTTGTCAAAGGTCTCACCTATTTGTACAGTACTGTTTTATTTAATTTGTCTGCCTATGGATAGTCACGTGACAAATGTTGTTCAATCAGCTGCCCCCAGAACAAGGCTCATCATTTAAATATTGTGGAACGCCAGTGTACCCTTAATTTGATCTGTGATTTCGGCGCCGTTGAGAATGTGGCAAATTGGCCCCTGCTAGCAACAAACTAAGACAATGTGTATTTTTGCATGTTGATTGTCTTCGTTTCTAGCTTCAATATTATGAGTTCGCATGTCACTCCCGGTCCTTACAGGGCGACAAAACTGGTAATMTTTTCTTGTTATGAAGTTAACTTAACCGTTAGCTTGCTAGCCAGTACAATGTGGTGAAATAATGTTGCAAGTTGACTGGGAAGTAGCTAACTAAGATCTGTGCAGATCACTCAAAATGCAAAATAACTGTCTTTTATGTTTAATTTTTAGCCAGACAGCCCCGAGCCAAGAATATGTTAGGATTAGCAGTAAAGCTCTCGATACAGAGCCTTACGAATAATTAGGCGTTCTTTTAGAATGTTGAATATTGTTTTATTTCTAAACATGCAGTTACATAGTCAAGCAATACGGCGGGGCGGGGGGTAGTAGTATGTGGCCAATCTACCATGGCTGACGCTTCGAACACACCGACAGTATCATTGCGCAAATAGTACCAACATCATCCGGATATGTATGCTATAAAAGTTCGACATTGACTTTCTGCTACCATTTCTGTCAAAGCATACAGTTTGACTCATACGTTCCGTATGCACCACACCGAACGCAATGCAAACGCAGCGTTTCATTGGAAATTAATGTAATTCTGGTGTACCAAAATGCAAAGAGTTGTCGATGTGTTCGAAGCGTACGGGTTGTTCTTTCGTATGACGCAACGCTGATTACCTGGATACATTAGCCGTGGTATATTGGTCAAATACCACGAACCCCGAAAATATCAGCACGTTTCAGTTCGGCTGGCGGCCGAACTTAAAGGGAGTGTTTCCATACTCCCTTAAAATAACGCTTGAAAAATAGAAAAAAAACGAACAGTACTGATTGTCCATTATGAGACATCCTAGGCAGTATTCACTTCCTCAAAATAGTCCGAATTAATCTAAAGTAACTCAAGAATTCGGTCATTAATTGGTATGTTTTTGTCGTAAATATTAGTTGCGAAATTTTACATCTAACTAAGATGGTTGGCACAGTATTGTCTCGTTGAATCACTACAGTTGACCAATCATGGACGATGGGGTGTTGACTTCGGCTCCCGAACTTCGGGGACACAATTTTCTTGAGGCAAGCCGAACAGCCGAAAGTCACAAAGCCCAAATCCAACAAAGGTGTCTTAGTATATTCACTTACTCTACCTTACTGTTTTCTCTGGGGAAACATGAGGGCACCTTTTATTGCTATTATAAACTAAACTAATATAATTAGAACACTACAAATAAATGTTTTGTCATACCCGTGGTATACGGTCTGATAAACCAAGGCTGTCAGCAAATCAGCATTCAGGGCTCGAACCACCCAGATTATTGTTTAAATATTTCCCATGTAATGTTAATGGGGAGCTAACATGGCTGCCATAGAATGTTGAAGTGTAAAGTAAATGCATCATAATGCTCATTCTAGACATGCGGGTACATTACATGGGGAATATTTTCATGCTAATTGGGAACGCTTTCAACACCTTGTAAAGTCCATGCCCTGATGAATTGAGGCTGTTCTGAGGGCAAATATACTCAATATTAGGAAGGTGTTTTGTATACTGTGTATATGCCTCTGTCCCGATAGTTTGTTTGCTTGCCAATGTTTTAGAATGTTCCTTAATCAGCTTAACTACATAGTTTAAAGGTCCAATGTAGCTGTTTTTATCTCTATCAAATCATTTCTGAGTAACAATTAAGTACCTTACTGTGATTGTTTTCAATTAAAATGGTCTAAGGCACTGCATCTCAGTGCAAGAGGCACTACAGTCCCTGTTTCGATTCCAGGCTGTATCACATCTGGCTGTGATTGAGAGTCCCATAGGGCGGCGCACTATTGGCCCAGTGTCGGCCAGGGTAGGCTGTCATTGTGAATAAGAATTTGTTCTTAAATGACTTGCCTAGTTAAATAAAGGTTACGATAAAAATGTACTATTACTGTCTGGGAGTGGTCTGAGTGGGGAGGGGGAAACTAGCTGTTAGAGCTGCAACGAGCGATTCCGGACATGGATTCTCAATCCACGAAACCCGTAGTGATATCAAATATTAGCGATATTACTCTGCAATGTAGACCTTTGCTAAACAATTTGTATGTTGATGTAGTGCCCATCGGTTATGAGAGTTCCAACCTCTGTGTTGAGAAATCATGTTTTTACTGTCAGTTTCTGTTTCAAAGAACACCAAAACCTACACTAGCATGAGCTTTGCAGTCTATTGTCCAACGATTTGTTGTTGAACACATGAAGTGACATGACCTGTTCGCTAACAGGTTTAGTGACTTGTATCTGCTGTGATTGGACGATACAGCAGCTATTGAGTGCCGTCATGTGTTCGCAGGATGAGTAGTTTGTACGACAACTAACTCTGGTATCTACATAGCCTTGACTTTTCTTTCATATCGGTTAAAAAAAATATATGTGTGTATTATTTTTGTACACATTCAATGTTTGGAAACACGCGACTACATGTTGTTGAAATTAGTATGCTATAAATGAGTGAGTGTCAGTTCCAGAACCGAAATTGTGGAAAGAGGGGCGTGTCTTTTCGGAGCCCTATAGGCAGAGTTTTGGAACTGTTTTTCTTATTGGTCTATTAACTAACTTATGTCCCCAGGCAGGCCAAAACTCAGTCTTTTCAAACAGCTCTTACACTAAAACGGCATTTTTTTCACAGTAGCATTCCAACCTCCTAGTGTGTAAAAATTAATATCACACAAATCACGTTTTTGACTGCACTGGGACTTTAACCCAAATGCAATGTTACAGATAATTAGCTAATCATTTAGAAAGTACTGTAGGCATGCATGCATACAGCTATTTACATTTTCCATTTGCAGTGGAATGAAGTTGAAAAGCTTTTCCGAGCAGGGATGCCTCTGCGAAAACATCGGCAGCACTTTAGAGTGTATGGGAACTGTTTTACTGCTGTGGCAGCTGTCGACTGGTTGCATGAACTGCTTAGGAACAATAGTAACTTCGGACCAGATGTCACCAGGCAACAGACTGTCCAGCTGCTGAAGAAGTTCCTCAAGAATCATGTGATCGAGGATGTAAAGGGCAGATGGGGTTCAGAAGATTTAGAGGACAACTGCCATCTCTACATGTAAATTTATCTATTTGGGTTGTTTCTTTTGAATTGTAGAATCTGTAAACATGCAATATCAAAGCATACACTTCACTTGATATTTGTCTGACTCTTTTCCTTACTGTGTATATGATTTGTTTTCACAAATGTATTTCACCTTGAATGTCCTAGGTTCCCTTCTCTTTTGAAGGGAATTCCCCATTGCCCACTTGCGTCAGGGCCTGCATCAGTAAAGAAGAGTTTCTCAATGAGGGAAAAGGAAGGCTTCTTCAAATGTAGGAGTTCCAAGAAACTGGACAAAGATACTGTAGTAAGTACTGTTGATGATGTTATAAATGTACCCCTATTATAGCCTGACGACTCATCCTGAGTTTAATTCCGCTGGACACTCCTTCAAATTAGTGGATTTGCCTATTTCAGCCATACCCGTGGCTGACGGGTGTATAAAATTGAGCACACAGCCATGCAATCTCCATAGACAAACATTGGCTGTAGAATGGCCTTACTGAAGAGCTCAGTGACTTTCAATGTGGCACTGTAATAAGATGCCACTTTGCCAATAAGTCAGTTCTTCAAATTTCTGCCCTGCTAGAGCTGCCCCGGTCAACTGTGAGTGCTGTTATTGTGAAGTGGAAAACGTCTCGGCAGCAAAATGGTCGGCCACATAAGCTCACAGAACCGAACTGCCGAATCCTGAAGCGCGTAATAATCGTCTGTCCTCGGTTGCAACACCCACTACCGAGTTCCAAACTGCCTCTGGAAGCAACGTCGGCACAATAACTGTCAGGAGCTTCATGAAATGGGTTTCCATAGCCGAGCAGCCGTACACAAGCCTAAGATCACCAGGCGCAGTGCCAAGCGTTGGCTGGAGTAGTATAACGCTCGCAGCCATTGGACTCTGGAGCAGTGGAAACGTGCTCTCTGGAGTGATGAATCACGCTTTGCCATCTGGCAGTTTAAAGGATAAATCTGGGTTTGATGGATGCCAGGAGAACGCTACCTGCTCGAATGCATAGTGCCAACTGTAAATGTTGGTGGAGAAGAAATAATGGTCTGGACCTGTTTTTCATGGTTGGACTAGGCCCCTTAGTTCCAGTGACGGGAAATCTTAACTCTACAGCATACAATGACATTCTAGATGATTCTGTGCTTCCAACTTTTGTGGGAAAACAGTTTGTGGGAGGGCGGCAGGTAGCCTAGTGGTTAGAGCGTTGGGCCAGTAACCGAAAGGTAAAAATCTGTCGTTCTGCCCGTGAGCAAGGCAGTTAACCCACTGTTCCCCGGGCACCGAAGACGTGGATGTCGATTTAAGGCAGCCCCCCGCACCTCTCTGATTCAGAAGGGTTGGGCTAAATGCAGAAGACACATTTCAGTTGAAGGCATTGTTGTACAACTGACTACGTACCTGTTTCAGCATGACATTGCCTCCATGCACAAAGCGAGGTCCATACAGAAATGGTTTGTTGATCAGTGTGGAAGAAGTTGACTTGCCTGCAGAACCTTGACCCAATCGAACACCTTATGGATGAATTGGAACGCCGACTGCGAGCCAGGCCTAGTCACCCAATATCCGTGCCCGACCTCACTAATGCTCTTGTGGCTGAATGGAAGCAAGTCCCTGCAGCAATGTTCCAACATCTAGTGGAAAGCCTTCCCTGAAGAGTGGAGGCTGTTATAGCAGCAAAGGGGGGACCAACTCCATATTAATGCACATGATTTTTGGAATGAGATGTTCGACAAGCAGGTGTCCACATACTTTTGGTCATGTACATGAAGTCACAAAACAAAACAAATTCATCAGCGATTGGATCGTCTCTTAACATCTGAGAATGAGTATAAAAGTTGATAACGTCATCATGTAGGCCAGTTATGGCCCAACCCATTGGTTTCCGGGACCAATCAGAACGGTCAGTGTTTCGCATTCCAGAAGTTGTCAGGGAAGGAGGCAAATCCAGACTGTTGAATGATCAATGACTGCATCTGTCCCATTATGGTGTCTGAGCGCACGGGCAGCGCCATTGAGGCCATCTCCATTTTTGAAGTAGTCCATTTTCTTCTACTTCTGAGTTGGTAAACAAACTGAAATGGTGCATACTGCCACCTGGAGTGTGTTTGAACAGGTATAAAGTCAAGTTTGGCGATTTTACTGCCACCTGCAGATATGGAATGTTTGCTCACGAGTGTAATTCATTGGCTGATCCGTCCTGATGACCTGGATGGAATTATCAGATCCATAGGAAGTCTCACCCAGTTGAATAATTTAAAATTGTGGAAGTCCTCAATGGAGCTTCTCCTGTTTAAACAAGCTTTTGAGCACGAGTCCTCTATCATTCGTTTGGCCGGAGCGCTGTGGATGGGTAGCCGGCAACCGCAGTATCTCTGGTATGACTTCCTCACTTGTCTACATAATTGACAGATGCATTATTATTTTTCACAGGAAAATGTGGATCCCTCAAAACAAGATATGGAGACTGAGCCTGTGATAGAAGTGGTACAGCCCAGAGTACTAACAGAGGAATATATCCAGGACGTTTGGAGAGGCATCACTCTCACACAGTAAGATCCACTCTTAAATAACTTTAAATCCTTCTCAAAAGTTTGAATGATTAGATCCTTAATCCATTGCCATTTCATGTTTTCAGCCTGCAGAAAACATTGGGATTGACCTCACTTGAGGATGTTTTGGATCCAAGACACGTCAATCCTCAAAACATTGTGTACAACATGACCAATGTGAACAAGCATGGGGTTGTTACACTTGAGGATAAGACGGGTAGGTCTGATTTTTGTATCTGTCTACACAGTGTAGACCAGGGGTATCAAACATACTGCCCGCAGGCCAGATCCAGCCCGCTAGGGGGTCCAATCCGACCCGCGGGTGTGTAGAAATGATAAAGGACATACATTCATAGTTTCTTGACTGTGTCCAGCTCGCTAATAATCACCGAAATGAAAGCTAGACCGTCAAAGAGCATTAAATTCCAAAAACAATAAATGGGACCTAATTTGCGAATTTCGACGGCGAGGAAATGTAAACAAATTCAGTGCGGCCCGCCAGACCTCATTGAAGCTTTTTCCCCACAGATGACCTCCCACACTGGGTTTTGTCTGCAATGAAAGGTCTTGCAAACTGTAAGTTACTTTTTTTGTTTGTATTGTATGAATATTTCCCCTCATACGAAACAAGACTCAATATGAGAGCTTTGGTTTCAGACCAACATGTCAAATATCACCCATACCATTCTAGGGCCTAAGTATGATGCCAGCCAGCCATCCTATCCTTGGTTTGAGAGGGATGTGTTTAAAACGGTCTCTGACTACTTCTATAGCCTCCCTCGGCCAATTCTCACATCTGAATACTACAAGTTGTTTGTCAACATCTTGGGTATGTATACATTTGGCAAGCTTTTGAATTGAATGCATTATTGTTAAAGGTGAAATTGTATTACACTCAATTTCAATGGTTTCTCTGTTCCTCCCTAACCTAAGGTGTTACTAAAATCTGGTTTAAATGTACCCTTCTCTAAGCCCTGCCCCCTTTGGTTACTGTTGAGCTCAAACTCTGTTCAATTTCATTGTGTATTAAAAAACCGACTACCCCTTGCTAATCAGGAAATGGGATATGTTGTGGTGGACTGTCATTACAATTGCTTCACATGAACCTGGTATAATTATGTTTGTAGTGTGGCTAGCCATTGAATGGCTCTGAATTCACTGTCAGCATGGCGCTAACTAGCTAGAGCGCTCAAATCATACCCTGATGTTGACAGCAGATGGGAGTTGTATTCATAACTTGGCTCGCTAACATGCATTTAGAGAAAACAAGTTATATTGAGTGGCTGGCTAGCATTGGCAATGTATGGTGGTCTATGAGACTGGGCTAGCTAACCAGCAGAGCTAGCAAACAATGTAACAAAAGTTCAGATTGGAAGAATACTCCAACAGACTCTGCATTTCAGGAATCACAGTAGCAAGTGCTCTTGGTTCACTGTTAAAGAACTCCACCCCCCGAGGTGTCTGACTTGAAAACCGTTGCTATCCATTTGAGTGCTGCCATTGGTTGCCCCAAATTCCGGGGTGGGCTTAGCAAAGGGTAAATTCACCTGTAATGTCATTTGCACTCCATCTTTAGCAACTTGGCTATTAACATTTGCAGTCACTTCTAAATTAGAGGACGCATCTCAGGTTTACATTAGTTAATATGAGTAATGTGAATGGTGTTTTACATTTACATCCTTCTCTATGAAATGCCTCTGTAAATGGGGAAAAAAACTTATTTTGGATGAGATATTGTTTGAGACATATCTCCAGTTGAACAATAAGATTGACCATATCTAATACAAGCAGCATGAAACTGCAACTGGTTTATTTGCCTCATAACAGAGGATGTCTCGACTGCGCTGTGACTTGTGTTATTACTAACTCGTGTGTCCAATTAGGCTCCTACCCCCCCCCCCCCCAATGTGTTTTTTTGTTTATGTCCTGCCGGCTTCACAAGTTTTGTTTTTGTCTGGTACCTTGCTAGTTTTATGTGGCTACATTTTGGCTCCTAAAACTGAGGAAAGCGAAAAAACCAAGAGGAGCCCAGCTACAAAAAAAACCCACATGAACAGTGCTGTTAACCAATTCAAATCTACCGAATCTCTGCTGTTGAGCTTAATTCAGAAGGAGGCTTTTGATGAGGGCGACTCACCAATGAGAGAAGTGTTCAGCTCGATGGCCCAGTCCACGTTTGCAGCTTTGAAGACAGGTTGTACCAGGAGGGTCCCCCAGATGGGCCTGCCAGGCTGAAGGGCCAGTTCTGGGAATCCCCAGAACTCCTTCCGAACAGTTCTGAGGATGTCCTTGAAGGCAGCAGTCTGAGCCTGTCCCGGTCAGAGAGCAGTGGAGCCTTGTCCATTAGGCTCAGACCCAGGAGCTGTTCCCTGGAGAGAATCTTGGATGAATTGCCAGATTCCAACTTATGCTCCTGACTCAAGTTGTTCCAGTCTTCAGAGAGTCTGGCGTCCTGCAAAAGTAACAATGGCAGCAAGTACAGCACTCCACCTCAGAGTAAAACACTCTCAGCCAGACAGCTGCCCTAACTCTGAATCCCAAGGCTTTGTCACCATGGGAACTCCTCCTAGTTCTGACACCAGTTCAGGTGTGACGTCAGTAGAGGGTAGCACTCACTGCGCCAGAATTGGCATCTCCCTACCAATGGACAACCCCTCATCAGTCAGATGCCCAAGGAGCATTGGTACCTGTTTGGATATAGCTAAGCAGTTTTGGTGTTAATGCCCCTATAGCAGACATCACCATGAAGCCAGACTCCATTATTGGCAAGAGGGGCCCCAGTCTGTTCAACTTGAGGGCCAGCAGCATGGACCTCCAACCAGAGCCCTCTGTTAGCAGGCGCTGTCAGAGCTCTGGACCTGTCTAGGCCGACCCTTGCTCTGCCTTCGGTGTCCACTTATGCACGGTACCGGAGTCCCGAGCAAAGTAAGCCTGCGTCTGCAAATCAAACTTTATGTCTCGTGCCGAATACAAGTGTAGACTTTGCTGTGAAATGCTTACTTACAAGCCCTTAACCAACAGTGCAGTTCAAGAAGAAGAAAATATTTACCAAATAAACTTAAGTAACAATAACAGGGCTATTTACAGGGGGTACCACGTCAGTGTGTTGGGGTACAGGTTAGTTGAGTTAATTTGTACATGTAGGTAGGGATGAAAGTGACTGCATAGATAATAAACAACGAGTAGCAGCAGTGTACAAAACAAATGGAGGGGGGAGTGTCAATGTAATAGTCCGGTGGCAATTTGATTAATTGTTCAGTAGTCTTATGGCTTGGGGGTAGAAGCTGTTAAGGAGCCTTTTGGTCCTAGACTTGGTGCTCCGGTACCGCTTGCAGTGCGGTAGCAGAGAAAACAGTCTATAGCTTGGGTGACTGGAGTCTCTGACAATTTTATGGGCTTTCCTCTAACACCGCCTATTATATAGGTCCTGGATGGCAGGAAGCTTGGCCCCAGTGATGTACTGGGACGTACGCACTACCCTCTGTAGCGCCTTACGGTCAGATGCCGAGCAGTTGACATACCAGGCGGTGATGCAACCAGTCAGGATGCTCTCGATGGTGCAGCTGTAGAACTTTTTGAGGATCTGGGGACCCATGCCAAATTTTCTGTGTCTCCTGAGGGGGCAAAGGTTTTTTTCGTGCCCTCTTCACAACTCATGGTGTGCTTGGACCATAATAGCTTGTTGGTGATGTCGACACCAAGGAACTTAACGCTCCACTACAGCCCCGTTGATGTTAATGGGGGCCTGTTCAGCCGCCTTTTCCTGTAGTCCATGATCAGCTCCTTTGTCTTGCTCATATTGAAGGAGAGGTTGTTGTCCTGGCATCACACTGCCAGTTCTCTGACCACCTCCCTATAGGCTGTCTCATCGTTGTTGGTGATCAGGCCTACCACTGTTGTAACCAAACTTAAGGATGGTGTTGGAGTCGTGTTTGGCCACGCAGTCGTGGGTGAACAGGGAGTACAGGAGGGAAATAGTACACACTCCTGGGGGGAATGAGCTTGGCAGATGTGTTGTTGCCTACCCTTACCACCTGGGGGTGGCACATCAGGAAGTCCCAGGATCCAGTTGCAGAGGGAGGTGTTTAGTCCCAGGGTCCTTAGCTTAGTGATGCGCTTCGTGGGCACTATGGTGTTGAACGCTGAGCTGTAGTCAATGAACAGCATTCTCACACAGGTGTTCCTTTTGTCCAGGTGGGAAAGGGCAGTGTGGCGTGCGATTTGAGATTGCGTCATCTGTGGCTCAGTTGGGGCGGTATGCGAATAAGAGTGGGTCTAGGGTGTCTGGGAGGATGCTGTTGTGAGCTATGACCAACCTTTCAAAGCACTTCATGGCTAGTGACGTGAGCGCTACGAGGCGGAAATCATTTAGGCAGGTTACCTTCGCTTCCTTGGGCACAGGGACTATGGTGGTCTGCTTGAATCATGTAGGTATTACAGGAAAAGGTTGAAAATGCCAATGAAGATACTTGCCAGTTGGTCTGCACATTCTATGATTACACATCCTGGTAATCCATCTGGCTCTGTGGCTTTGAAGGTCTTGCTCACATCGGCTACCGAGAGCGTTATCACACAGTCATCCAGAACAGCTGGTGCTCTCGTGCATGCTTCAGTGTTGCTTGCCTCTACGCGAGCATGAAAGGCATTTAGCTCATCTGCTAGGCTCGCGTCACTGGGCAGCTCGCGTCTGGGTTTCCCTTTTGTAGTCCGTAATAGTTTTCAAGCCCTGCCACATCTGAGTGTCAGAGCCGGTGTAATAGGATTCAATCTTAATCCTGTATTGACACTTTACTTGTTTGATGGTTTGTCTGAGGGAATAGCGGGATTTCTTATAGGCGTCCAGATTAGTGTCCCGCTCCTTGAAAGCTGCAGCTCTAGCCTTCAGCTCGATGTGGATGTTGCTTGTAATGCATGGCTTCTGGTTGGGATATGTACGTATGGTCACTATGGGGATGACGTCGTCGATGCACTTATTGATGAAGCCGATGACTGAGGTTGTATACTCCTCAATGCCATTGGATGAATCCCAGAACATATTCCAGTCTGTGCTAGCAAAACAGTCCTGTAGCATCCGTGTCATCTGACCACTTCCGTATTGAGCGAGTCACTGGTACTTTCTGCTTTAGTTTTTGCTTGTAAGCAGGAATCAGGGGGATATAATTATGGTCAGATTTTCCAAATGGAGCACTTTGTATGCATCTCTGTGTAAAGCTGGTCTATTTTTTTTTTTTTTTTTTTTTTTCCTCTGGGTGCATATGCTGGTAAAAATTTGGTAAAACTGATTTACGTTTGCCAGCATTAAAGTCCACGGCCACTAGGAGCGCAGCTTCTGGGTGAATATTTTCTTGTTTGCTTATGGCCTTATAGAGCTGGTTGAGTGCTGTCTTAGTGCCAGCATCGGTCTGTAGTGGTAAATATACTGCTATGAATAATATAGATAGTGTGGTCTACAGCTTATCATAAGGTGCAATACCTCCAGACTTCTTTATTAGATATCGAGCACCAGCTGTTATTGACAAAGAGAACAGAGAAGCTACGTCTGGTAAGACGAGGGTACATAAAATAATTTATGAACAATTCAAAAAAGGAACAAAATGGCATAATTTGGTTACGGGCATGTAAAACGTCAGCCATCCTCTTCGGCGCCATCTTAACTGAATGCTTGTGTGTTGTGCTTTTGCATGTCTTAACACCTGACTAACATTACTCATTGGGCTTTCACTAATGTGGGGTGAGAATCTAATTGTTCTTTAAGGTTATCACTGGAAGAATTTCAAATGTATCCATATGGATGCTCTCCATAACTTTAAACTGCTCTGTTTAAAGTCTGCCTTGATKCTCCTTATGCCTAGATATTACATTTAGTAACTTGTACAAGTAGTTATTACTGTAGTGAGAAGCAATTGCTTTTTGCCATTGCAATATACATGTATTTCTTCCAGTTAATCACACGGATGCTTCAGTCACTAGAATGTATTTCATTAGCCTCAAGTCCTAGTGGTTGTGTGTATCGTGATCTGATGTGTACAAATGGCCAACTTCACACACCCATTCTGTGTGTGAAGGTCTCCTCCAGTCTCAGTTGGAGCAGGTGGCCATTGAGGCTCTGCAGCTCTGCACCCTGTTGCTGCCTCCTGCCAGTCGAAGGAAGCTCCAGCTGCTGATGAGAATGATCTCCCGGATGAGTCAGAACGTGGACCTGCCTCGGTTCAATGACGCCATAGCAACACACACACTGGTGAGGAGAAACAGGTTTTACAATTATGCGTGGTCTGAACATGGTAAACCTAAAAAGAGCATGAAATGAACATGTCTTCAACTCCATTATTCAATCCCATTACGTTTTCAGATGGAGCATATGTTCTCTCACTGCGTGCTGGGCTGTAAGGAAGAGATGGACCTGGATGAGCTGCTGGCCACCAGACTGGTCTCCTTCCTCATGGATCATCACCAGGAGATCCTCCAGGTGCCTGTCTATCTGCAGAACGCAGTCCAGGACCACATCGCCTACCTCAGGAAAGTGCAGGTACAGTACTACTGTCGCTTTTATTTTTATAAGGCTTCCATGATCAATTTTCTATGATTTCTTTTTTTTTTCAACTGTTTACATTGATGTGTATGAGATTTGAGCCTGTTTTCTTTCCTCCCCTAGATAACATACCCAGGCATTGTTGGTGCCCCTGTGCCCGTTTACTCCTTTTGTAGACGGATCAGCACCAAAGAGTTTGAGGAGCAGAAGCTGAGTTTGTCCCAGGCTGCGATCGCTGACCTACTGGAGAGCCTGGTCAAAGACAAGAACATGTCGATGAAGGACAGGAAGAAGAAGCTCAAGCAGGTAACAAGTTAGATGGCATGTTGTCTGAACGCTTTCATATTTTTCATCAAACTTTGTTTCCACTTTATGATTTAAAATTCTAAGGTGTTAAAAAATATATAAAGTGAATCAAAGTCTAATAAATATTTCTATGATTAGTTTCAGAGGCAGTATCCAGACATTTACTCTTGCCATTTTCCAACCACAGAGTGAGGCGCAGCTTTTTGAAGATTAACCAAAGATCAAGCCACCATTGCTGATAAGTATGAAGAAACCACAAGCTTTTAGTATTAGAAACTGAAGGTACATTTTGTTCTTGCAGCTAAATGAAAGGTGGGAGGAATATACAGGTGAGACCACCTCCCAATTTAGACTGCAACTATATAACAATTGTCTTTATGATTGAATTATGCATATTTTATGTTGAGTAATGTGTTTTTGTGTATGTTATTTTGAAAATACTGCAGTAGTTATCTTTAGTGCACCAATGAAGTTACTTTGATATCTTATGGAGTATAATAAGAGACTAAAGCAAACCAAGATTAGATTTGGTGTTTTTCTGTCAATGTTCCAATTGATCTACATTCATACACTACCATTGACAGAGTATACAGTATTCAAACTTTTAAACGTTTGAGCTTTTTTAGCGATTATTTGTTACTAAGTGTGATTTGTCTACCTAGTTCATTWGGTTTGTATGAAGTGCTCATAACATTTTGTATCCATGTTTCACATTTTTCTGTGTATTTTGGCATTGCACTTTTCTATAGTTCTTTTATTTAATGTATGTTTTTTTTATTCCAATACATTCTCTTAAAGTTAAGCTCAAATTGCTTTATTTTATATTTTGGGCTTGGGATTTGTCTATTTTCTTACCTGGCAAGTTATGTTCAGCCTTTTGGGATACAGAAAAGTTTTGCACTATTTTCTGTCATTTTCAACAAATGGTAGCTTTGACCAATCAATACAATTGTTAATATATATACCTGCCATATTATATATTTTTATGCCATCGATGAAGTATTAATAAACCTTTTGGAATCCGTTTGATGCATTTTCTGAATACCTCTATGGCTGTATACTTACCTCAAAGGAAGAGCCAATTACAACAGTTATAACCTTTTGTGTATTATTTCCTTGCCAAAAATCTGTTTTATGCTACATTCTTAGGAAAATGTCCAACTGTAAAACAAAATGTTTTCTCCTTACTAATTATGCAAATGTATGGCTTAATGTTCTGACGAGAGAGCAATGGTTGCTACTCAGACAGAATAACTGCCTTGCATCACTAATTACTTTTTAAAATGCACAAATTCCACAGTATCGTTGCACTATCCCTGGAAGGATGTGGCAGAAATCTGTTACAATTCCAAGTGCATTGCAACCCAAGTCTGACCAACTGACAGCTTCATTCATCTAGATCAGGATGAAGAAAAGGAAGACAGCATTAATCATACTCATCCATAACAAACACCCTCTGTGTGGGTGCCTACAGAGAATATTGATTAAATATAAACTTGTTTTCATCTGGACTCCATCAAATTAGTTAACTAGTGTCGGAACATCTTTCTCTGACAAAACGTGTAGAACAAATATTTGAAACCAAAGATATTGCATAATGAACTGCATTACGTTCCTGTTCACTTCAGTTAAGTGTTTGTTGTTTAGCCCCTCTTGTAACCTTTTGGGGCTCTCAGGTTAGCAAATGTGGTTCTGGTCTTAATTAGGCTGAGAAATTCCTTGAAGGGGTAGAATTGTGTGGTGGCAGTGGGCTAAACTTCACTGGAAACTGAATGGTCTGGACACAAAGGAACTTTTGTTTCAGAGACCTCTGGTTTGGGGGTAGGTTCTCAGACTCCCGGCGCTCTGCATGGGAATGGAACTGTCTATAAAGGCTGCTGCTCACTCCGCATTTCAGACTGGGCTTCCTCAACACAAGCCGTGTTTATTCTCTAAAGGAAAATGGTTAGTCGGTGAGTAACTCCTTTTTGTACATTTTCCTTCGCTTCGCATAACTTTCCCATACAAGAATATAGTAAGTTGGTGAGTAACTTTCCGTGTTGCATAACTGACAGGAGTATGTCAATTGTTGATTAACTGTTGTGCTAAGTTTTTTTTTTTTAATGTACCTTCTCATTACTGTTTTACTGCACGCTATTGTCAAGCAGTTGAACACATTCTTTTTCTGGTCAAAGATTAGTTTTGATTAAGTTAAACTTCACATTTAGGGCAGAATTAGGTACCTCATTTCGATTTTTAGGTTGGGCCAGAAAAGTCAGATCAGCAGCCTATGCTTTTGTGAATGGATGTTTATTTTAACTTTTGTTAAATTTTCAGAATTCAGCATCCGGCTGGTGGGTACAAGAAAATATTTGAGACGTGTGGAGAATTGAATGAACCTATTCCTGCTATCGTTGTAGGTAGGTGAGGAACAGGTCTTAGACTCCACTCCCCTTTGGTTTATAAGCAAGAAGGTTTGGTGTTTTATCATGGCTGAGTGAGAATTGAGCACGACAGGGTAACATGGATAATTTCATGCTGTGTTCAGGTGTGATTCCAGAATGGCTGAGTGGCAGTCTATTGCGTCTGGGACCCGGCCTGTTCGAGGTGGGGGCTGAACCTTTCTACCACCTTTTTGATGGCCAGGCCCTCATGCACAAGTTTGACCTAAAGAATGGCCATGTGACCTACTATCGGAAGTAAGTCCCTGCGTGTGGACTTCAGTGATGATGCGTAACACGTTTACACACTGAAGGTGGTGAAATCTATATTATGAGGAGGAGGGCTTGCAATAATTTTACAGTAACACACTGGTAGTAGTTGTGGAGTTTTGTGAAATGTTCCCCTCAGCCAATAAATGTGACTGGAATGTTTTGGGCAACCTCAGCGTGGGCTGTTTCTAATTAAAACAGTGACTAAAGCACAGAGACCTTCTGTTCTCAAAGGCTTCTGAAAGCTAAAACAGAAGTGGGCTTATCAATTACCAATCTGTATGTTCCAAGCTACATGTTAATTGTTTTTAAAGGTCCAATGCAGCTGTTTTTTTTTTATCTCTATCAAATCATTTCTAGTTAACAATTAAGTACCTGTTTTTTTTGACTGTTTAAATTGAAAAAGTAATTTCTCATGCAAGAATTTTGCTCGGACTGTCTGGGAGTGGTCTGCGTGAGGGACATAATTGGACGAGCCTAATGGGGGAGAGACCGTATGTATCCTGAAAACGACTGTTATTGGCAGAGGTTTAAGTCTTTGTTATTGGTCAATTAATTTATACCACCTGGTGATGTCGCCAGGCAGGCCAAAATTCCATCCCTCCAAAACAAGCTGAAATTCCAAGTTGTTTTTTCCCCTTCTTCCCCGCCACCTACTCTTACACTAACAGGGTATTATCATTTTCACAGTATTATTTAAACTTCAGAGTCGATGTCCGCGCACCCGTGCAAATCTAATTGGCATAATAAAAATACCCATAAATCAGTTTTAGCTAGAGCTATATTTTTTTTGCATTGGATGCGTCTCAATCCACCGCATCCGCCAAAGTCGCATTTCCGCATCTGCGGTGACAGAGCTAGAGCGGGGTTTGTCAGACCATGAGACATCCCGAAAATTGATTTGATTTGAAATTGGTCCTCTTACAAAATCGTCTGTAGTGTCCGCAAATGGGACTCTCACGAAAACGATCGTGTTCTCCGGTTTGCTTTACGACCTCCACAAGCATCTTGGGACATGTCTGAAGTGGGTACAGCTGATCTGCCAACTTCTGTCTGGAGCGTGTGAACAGTTTAGGCTACGTGTCATACATGTTGTTTTGCTCTAGGATGCTCACAAGACTCGTCTGAAGGTCCCCCGGTACCAGTTGTGGGGAAAAAATTAATGGAAGTACAGTGTATATATGGAGACCGTTTAGTGCCAAAAATAAGCACTAAATGTAAAAAAATAAATATGTCCTGATCTTATATCGCTGATAAAGGACAGACACTTCAGAACGAACTTTCTTTTGATTTTTTGGGGGGACTGTTGTTCATTGCGTTTGGATGGGCAAATAAGGTAGTAAGGCCAAAAATGACAAGGCTTAGACTGTTAAGTTAACCCTTATGTTCCTCTGTAGATTTGTCAAAACAGATGCCTATGTGCGAGCCATGACAGAGAAAAGAGTGGTCATCACTGAGTTTGGAACAGCAGCCTACCCAGACCCCTGCAAAAATATTTTCTCAAGGTCTGATTTGCTCTAATTTTATGATAAAGTAAAACAATGTCCTCACAATTCAGTTATTAGGCATTACATAAATTATCCATGCTTTCCTCATTTCATAAACCCTTTTCTTCTGTCTTTGTAGGTTTTTCACCTACTTCAAAGGGATTGAGGTGACAGATAATTGCTTAGTGAATGTGTACCCTGTTGGTGAGGATTTCTATGCCTGCACAGAAACCAACTACATCACCAAAGTTGACCCAGACACACTGGAGACTCTGAAAAAGGTATGTGCTGCTCACCCTGGCTAACATCAGATAGATTGAACATAAGATCTGTCGTACGTCACAAAGGAGAAGTCTCTCAAACTGTTTCTCCAGGTGGACCTGTGTGATTACCTCTCGGTCAATGGGGTGACGGCTCATCCACACATTGAAAGTGATGGAACGGTGTACAACCTTGGGAACTGTTTTGGGAAGAACATGTCATTGGCCTACAACATTGTCAAAATTCCTCCCACACAGAAAGGTTAGTTCTGCATACAGCATTGAGACTATTTTCTTGAAGTGAGATGTCCCTAAATTAAGTGCATTGGGTCTTGTCTGTCTTTTTCTGATGCTTGTTTTCAGACAAGTCAGATCCCATTGCGAAGTCCAAGGTTCTTGTGCAGCTACCCAGCAGTGAGAGATTCAAGCCCTCGTATGTTCATAGGTTAGTGACATCGTTGATTGAGTTCACATTCTATATTGGAACATTCGTGCTTATTACATTTATTTCAATGCTTTTTCTGTGTCGTCCATCAGCTTTGGAATGACAGAAAACTACTTTGTCTTTGTTGAGACTCCAATAAAGATCAACCTTCTAAAATTCTTGACTGCTTGGAGCCTCTGGGGCACAAATTACATGGATTGCTTTGAGTCAAACGAAACCATGGGTGTAAGTAAAGAAACTTGTAGACCACTATTCTCTAACTGTATACAAAGCCTGTTAGCGTTTCACTTTTGATTATTGATATATTGGCACTATATTAATCTCACTATTACAAATGTCTTCATCACCAGATAATAGTATTTTTCTTATATAGACATGGTTCCATCTGGCTATGAAGGACCCAGCTAAATACATAGAGCATAAATTCAGGACCTCTGCCTTCAATCTCTTCCATCACATCAACAGCTATGAGGATGATGGCTTCATCGTTGTTGACCTGTGCACTTGGAAAGGGTAGGTATTGACCAGTTGTTGTAATGACTTGAGAATAACATATGTACCAGACACTTATCTAGTGCCCCTTTCTTTTGTTTGGTTTCAGTCATGAGTTTGTCTACAACTACCTATATCTGGCCAACCTGCGGGAGAACTGGGAGGAAGTGAAGAAAGCTGCTATGAGGGCACCTCAACCGGAGGTCCGGCGATATGTTCTGCCCATAGATGTCCACAGAGTAAGCTTTGTGCCCTTATTCTTGTAATTTCTGAAACAAGTAGTAATCACTGCTTTGATGTTATCATCTCAGGATAGAGGACTATATCAGTGAAGTCTTTCCCTTTTGTACTTGCAGGAGAAACAGGGGAAGAATCTGATATCCCTTCCGTACACCACAGCCACTGCAGTGATGCGCAGTGATGGAACCATCTGGTTGGAGCCTGAGGTTCTGTTCTCTGGACCACGACAAGGTAACCCACACACAGCGTGTTTCATTTAACTTTGATGGTTCCCCTATTCTTATACCATCTAATGCCACTAACTATCTGTTCTTTCATGTCGTAAGATTTTCCTTATTCGGTAGAATCAGTCATTGAAAATCCTTTATCATTGCAGCATTTGAGTTCCCTCAGATCAACTACAGTAAGTTCTCTGGGAAGAACTACAGCTATGCCTATGGACTGGGTCTGAACCACTTCATCCCTGACAGGGTAAGTATAGCACACAGACGAGAACTAGTAGTACATTATCCAACTCTGATTAGGTTTATGATTAAACTAACCTGATGATAGTCATTCAGGGAGTGAGTTTGATTGTGTCCTGCTCCAGATTTGCAAACTGAACGTGAAGACCAAGGAGACGTGGGTGTGGCAGGAGCCAGACTCGTACCCCTCAGAACCCATCTTTGTGCAGACCCCAGACTCTGTGGAGGAAGATGACGGTAAACAGAAGGGTTTTAGGCGATTCTATAATATCACAATCTGTTGTCTAACATTTCACCTGGATCAGGTGGCATGAATTACCATACCTAAGCAGTGTTAGGTTCAAAATAACAGTATAAAAACTGCCGGACAACTATAAAAGCTCAAACCAAGTTTATTCACTAAATGTGTCAGACAGCTGAACAGACAGACATGTTCCCACCAGCACAAGTGTGTGTGTGTGTATATACAGTTGAAGTCGGAAGTTTACATACACCTTAGCCAAATTCATTTCAACTCAGTTTTCACAATTCCTGGCATTTAATCCTTGTAAAAATTCCCTGTTTTAGGTCAGTTTGGATCACCACTTTATTTTAAGAATGTGAAATGTCAGAATAGTAGTAGAGATTTATTTCAGCTTTTATTTCTTTCATCACATTCCCAGTGGCTCAGAAGTTTACATACACACTCAATTAGTATTTGGTAGCATTGCCTTAAACAATTTAAACTTGGGTCAAATGTTTCGGGTAGCCTTCCACAAGCTTCCCACAATAAGTTGGGTGAATTTTGGCCATTCCTCCTGACAGAGCTGGTGTAACTGAGTCAGGTTTAGGCCTCCTTGCTCGCACACGCTTTTTCAAATTTTCTATAAGATTGAGGTCAGGGCTTTGTGATGGCCACTCAATACCTTGATTTTGTTGTCCTTAAGCCATTTTGCCACAACTTTGGAAGTATGCTTGGGGTCAGTGTCCATTTGGAAGACCCATTTGCGACCAAGCTTGAACTTCCTGACTGATGTCTGGAGATGTTGCTTCAATATATCCACAATTTTACTTCCTCATGATGCCATCTATTTTGTGAAGTGCACCAGTCCATCCTGCAGCAAAGCATCCCCACAACATGATGCTGCCAGCCCCGTGCTTCATGGTTGGGATGGTGTTCTTCGGCTTGCAAGCCTCCCCCTTTTTCCTCCAAACATAACGATGGTCATTATGGCCAAAAAGTTATATTTTTGTTTCATCAGACCAGAGGATATTTCTACAAAAATTACGATCTTTGTCCCCATGTGCAGTTGCAAACCGTAGTCTGGCTTTTTTATGGCGGTTTTGGAGCAGTGGCTTCTTCCTTGCTGAGCGGCCTTTCAGGTTATGTCGATATAGGACTCGTTTTACTGTGGCTATAGATACTTTTGTACCCGTTTCAACCAGCATCTTCACAAGGTCCTTTGCTGTTGTTCTGGGATTGATTTGCACTTTTCGCATCAAAGTATGTTCATCTCTAGGAGACAGAACGCGTCTCCTTCCTGAGCGGTATGACGGCTGAGTGTTCCCATGGTGTTTATACTTGCGTACTATTGTTTGTACAGATGAACGTGGTACCTTCAGGTGTTTGGAAAATGCTCCCAAGGATGAACCAGACTTGTGAAGGTCTACAATGTTTATTTCTGAGGTCTTGGCTGATTTCTTTGGATTTTCCCATGATGTCAAGCAAAGAGGTACTGAGTTTGAAGGTAGGCCTTGAAATACATCCACAGGTACACCTCCAATTGACTAAAATTATGTCAATTAGCCTATCAGAAGCTTCTAAAGCCATGACATTTTTTCGGGAATTTTCCAAGCTGTTTATTAGTGTATGTAAACTTCTGACCCACTGGAATTGTGATAGTGAAATAATCTGTAAATAATTGTTGGAAAAATTACTTGTCAGGCACAAAGTAATATCCTAACCGACATACCAAAACTATAGTTTGTTAACAAGAAAAGTGTGGAGTGGTTGAAAAACAAGTTTTAATGACTCCAACCTAAGTGTATGTAAACTTCCGACTTCAACTGTATTTGTGTATCTATCTCCAGCCCACAATATGGGTGAAATCTCCTCCTTCCCTCTAAATATTACATATTTATTGCTAGGCAGGAAGTTAAGTGATGTGGGTAATAAACTGTTCCTTCTCGCTTAATGGGACCTGAACTAAACTCGGCCCCCATTCCTCACTAATCCACAGCTCTCCACCCTTATCAGTGACCGCAACCATATACGTTCCTCCTACAGATAACCATTAACTTCTGTTTTAGAAACCAGACTGTGGCCCTTCTCCTTTCCATAGGATACCTGATGATTTAACAATATTTCAGGTTTATAAGTCAGAACACATCAGTAGGATTCACCTTAGTGTGATGTAAAATGCTGACATACCGGTAGTATACAACTTGAAATACAAATGTAGGTATGCCTCTCTCGCACACTTCTGATTTTGTGGTTGTGATACTGCTCTCTTTTCCTCCTGCTAGGGGTGTTGTTGAGCATCGTGGTGAACCCTGGAGCAGACCAGAGGCCAGGGTACCTCCTCATCCTCAATGCCAGAGATCTGACAGAGATAGCACGGGCTGAGGTGGAGGTTATCATCCCTGTCACCTTCCATGGAATGTACAAGCCTTAGGACTACTTTCTCAACACATCTACAGAACAATCATAATACTAAAACCTTTGTTGGGATTATACTTTACATAAGACATCTAGTTACAGTGCATTTGAAAATTATTCAGACACCTTCTCTTTTTCCACATTTTGTTACAGCCAATCTAAGTTCAATCTACACACAATACCCCATAATGACCAAGTGACATATTTTAGACATTATTGCAAATGTATTAATCAAAATACAAATACCTGATTTACAAAAATATTTACATTTTGCTATAAGATTTGAAATTGAGCTCCTGTTTCCATTGATCATCCTTGATGTTTCTGCATTTGATTGGAGTCCAACTGTGGTAAATTCAATTGATTGGCCATGATTTGGAAAGGCACACACCTGTCTACCTAAGGTTACACAGTTGACGGTGCTTGTCACAGCACAAACTAAGCCATGAGATGGAAGGAATTGTTCTGAGAGCTCCGAGACAGGATTGTGTTGAGGCGCAGATCTGGGGAAGGGTACCAAAAACTGTCTGCAGCATTGAAGGTAACCAAGAACACAGTGGCCTCCATCATTCTTTAATGGAAGAAGTTTGGAACCACCAAGACTTCCTAGAGCTGGCTGCTCGGCCAAACGGATGAATCGGGGGAGAAGGGCCTTGGTCAGGAAGGTGACCAAGAACCCGATGGTCACTCGGACAGAGCTCTAAAGTTCCTCTGTGGCGATGGGAGAACCTTCCAGAAGGACAAACATCTCTGCAGCACACCACCAATCAGGCCTTTATGGTAGAGTGGCCAGACGGAAGCCACTCCTCAGTAAAAGGCACATGACAGGCCGCTTGGAGTTTGCCAAAAGGCACCTAAAGTACTCTCAGACCATGAGAAACAAGATTGAACTCTTAGGCCTGAATGCCAAGTGTCACATCTGGAGGAAACCTGGCACCATCCCTACGATGAAGTGCGGTAGAAGCATGATGTGGGTATGTTTTTCAGCAGCAGGGACTGGAAGACTAGTCAGGATCGAGGCAAAGTACAGAGATCCTTGATGAAAACCTGCTCCAGAGCGCAACAGGACAACAACCCTAAGCACACAGTCAAGACAACGCAGGAGTGGCTTCGGGGCTTCTTTGAATGTCCTTGAGTGGCCCAGCCTGAGCCCGGACTTATCATATCAAACATCTTTGGAGAGACCTGATAATAGCTGTGCAGCAACGCTCCCCATCCAACCTGACAGAGCTTGAGAGGATCGGCAGAGAAGAATGGGAGAAACTCTCAAAATACAGGTGTGCCAAGCTTGTAACGTCATGCCAAGAAGACTCAAGGCTGTAATCGCTGCCAAAGGTGCTTCAACAAAGTACTGAGTAAAGGGTCTGACTACTTATACTTGTGATATTTCAGTTTTTTTTAAATTGCAACAATTTCTACAAACCGGTTTTTGCTTTGTCATTATGGGGTGTTAGGTTCTAATTCTCAGAGTAAATAACTCAAGGACACTAGAGAAGCTTAGCCAAGTTTAATTCTTCCCAAAGGGTCGATACAGCTGTAATTCAGACTCAGACATGGCTTCCCCCGTGGTGGTATTCATACCCCACTTTGGGTGGAGTCTCCTCCTTATCGCTAAACATTGCATCATTCTTGCTAAGCAGGGAACTAAGTGATATGAGCCTTTAACGGTGTCTCCCCTTATCAGTACTGTCACATGCGATTGTTTTCCCTGCACTCAGCCCCTCCCAAGCTTCATTATGGCACCCCGCATTTCTCTTTTGTAACTAATGTTCCTATACTTCTGAGTATAACAATGTTCCAAGTTTAACCCCGAATCCAAAAGGGGTATTGTGCGTAGATTGAGGTGGGGGAAAAAACAATTAATCCATTTTAGAATAAGGTTGTAACGTAACAATGTGGAAAAAGTCAAGGGGTCTGAATACTTTTCAAGTGCATTGTCATTTGAGTATCTATTTGTTGAGGCATCGCTGGTGTTGCCTATGGAATGTACTGTGCGATCATGTAGCCTGTTCATTTGCTTAATGTAAACTCAGCAAAAAAAGAAACGTTCCTTTTTCAGGACCCTGTCTTTCAAAGAGATTTCATAAAAATCCAAATAACTTCACAGATCTAAATTGTAAAAGGGTATAAACACTTTCCCATGCTTGTTCAATGAACCACAAACAATTAGAAAACATGCACCTTTGGAACGGTCGTTAAGACACTAACAGCTTACAGACGGTAGGCAATTAAGGTCACAGTTATGAAAACTTAGGACACTAAAGAGGCCTTTCTACGGACTCTGGAAAAATACCAAAAGAAAGATGCCCAGGGTCCCTAGTCATCTGCGTGAATGTGCCTTAGGCATGCTGCAAGGAGGCATGAGGACTGCAGATGTGGCCAGGGCAATAAATTGCAATGTCCGTACTGTGAGACGCCTAAGACAGCGCTACTGGGAGACGGAACGGACAGCTGATCGTCCTCGCAGTGGCAGACCACGTGTAACAGCACCTGCACAGGATCGGTACATCCGAACATCACACCTGCAGGACAGGTACAGGATGGCAACAACAACTCCCCGAGTTACACCAGGAACGCACAATCCCTCCATCAGTGCTCAGACTGTCCGTGAGAGGCTGGACCGAGGGCTTGTAGGCCTGTTGTAAGGCAGGTCCTCACCAGACATCACCGGCAACAACGTCGCCTATTGGCACAAACCCACCGTCACTGTACCAGACAGGACTGGCAAAAAGTGCTCTTCACTGACGAGTCGCGGTTTTGTCTCACCAGGGGTGATGGTCGATTGGATCGATTTGGTGGAGGGTCCATCATGGTCTGGGGCGGTGTGTCACAGCATCATCGAACTGAGCTTGTTGCCATTGCAGGCAATCTCAACGCTGTGCGTTACAGGGAAGACATCCTCCTCCCTCATATGGTACCCTTCCTGCAGGCTCATCCTGACATGACCCTCTAGCATGACAATGCCACCAGCCATACTGCTTGTTCTGTGCGTGATTTCCTGCAAGACAGGAATGTCAGTGTTCTGCCATAGCCAGCGAAGAGCCCGGATCTCAATTCCATTGAGCATGTCTGGGACTTGTTGGATCGGAGGGTGAGGGCTAGGGCCATTCCCCCCAAAAATGTCCGGGAACTTGCAGGTGCCTTGGTGGAAGAGTGGGGAAACATCTCACAGCAAGAACTGGCAAATCTGGTGCAGTCCATGAGGAGATACACAGCAGTACTTAATGCAGCTGGTGGCCACACCAGATACTGACTGTTACTTTTGATTTTGACACCCCCTTTGTTCATGGACACATTATTCAATTTCTGTTAGTCACATGTCTGTGGAACTTGTTCAGTTTGTCGGTTGTTGAATCTCATGTTCATATAAATATTTACATGTTAAGTTTGCTGAAAATAAACACAGTTGACAGTGAGGGGACGTTTCTTTTTTTGCTGAGTTTGTCTTAACCTTGACCCTGAAACTGTGTTGGACTCTGACTTAGAGGCCTAGTGCTCATTAGCTATAATGGAACCATGTTCTGTTTGCACCGCATAGTACGAATTTAGACTAGACTTATTTGAGATTTCTATGGTACATGTTTCAACTTGTATTTACTAATGTATTCTGCTACTTTTATACAAATAAACAAAATCGCATTGATAGTGTTATTACATTACAAATCTCAAATATGTATTTTGTGTGTGATGGTACACATTGTTTAGGTAATTAGTTCCTCTATAAAGGTGTTATGTCAAATAGAGATTTAACATTATACTTCTGATAAAGGCAATTGTTTAAAATAAAAACCAGTGAGGCAGCTTCACACAGAGTAATGGCGTACTTAATTTGTCTTTGGGGCGCTGGTATTCCTGTTTGACTTTTCAGGCAATTACTCAACCTGATGAGAATGAAGAAAAAAATGGAATGGGCATGTGTAAACTGATTAGGATTTCCACTCTGAAAAGATTTTCAATTCTATTTTTTTAATTAACCTACTAAGTGGCATTCAATAATCCTGCATCTTAAAGTCAAACACCAAAATAATGACGTGTGATGGCCAGAGCCAAATAAACTATGCCATTATGTGAAGGTTTTGGTTTTTCCACGGAACACCTCAACAGCTGCTTCCAGTCAGTGAGGACCAGCCAATACTCTGTGAACCTATATAAGTGTCAGGTATGATTCTCAGAGATTTACCTTCCCCGTGTCCTGGGGAAGAATCACTCCATCCCAGCGTCTGCCAGATGAAGAACGCAGAGCTCTCCTTTAACCTAAAAGGATAAACACTCCTCGTAGCCCTTTAGACTCGTAACGTTATACGGGTTGAAAATTGCAGATTTGGACACAGATAAGCGCCTAAATTGGAATGCAGTGGCTGCAAAGTAACATACTACACATGACTTCATAGTTCTGGCTCTGTGCTTTCCAGCGCTGTATGGGTTTTGACTGACCGCTGTTCTGAACTTGAACACTGCATGCAGCACATGTTTGGTTTCCTGTGGGAATTGCTGTAAATTACGAGGACTGTATTTTGAAAGGATGAGGATTATAATAAATACTGCTTTGTCATCAAACAAGCCAAACCCCTGTGAATCCAAACGCGCACTTCACATTTCCACATAAAACCAATGCTATATACAGTGTCAACGTTTATGATCACTATGTTTGATGTACAGTTACAAGATGACATAGCATTGGGTTGTTCTCAACAGAATGATCCTATCTTTGTTGCGTTGTGAAGAAAATTTGCTATGGACCAAGCATCTGAATGCACGCATGACTCCATTCTATGCGCACCAAAATGATCTGTTTCTCTGAATTTCTTTGTGAAAGCCTAACACTGTAAGATCTTATTTTATAATTTAGCTAGTCATGTTGGCAATAGTACAAGCTTTCTAATTATGCCCACATGAACCAGATTGCAATTTATAATGGACTGTTTTTGGATTGCGTAAACAACAGTAATTGTGTAAAGATGGCGATGCAGGGCTGTGTTCAAAACAACTACAAGTGTTTTTGCTCTAATTCCCCAATGGCACAGCTAGGAGAGCTAAAAAAAAAACACCATAAAGTTGAAGACTTCTTTTGAGTCATATAAGTGCCTTGAAATTACTTAGGAACTGTGCACATATTGGGGAGGTGTGTGGCCACTTGGAGACACCAGTTAGACCTCTCACTTAAACCCTTGTAATTTGGGGGTTTTATGTTGCGCAAACCCCACATTTGACAAGAATATTCTTATGTTACTGAATGTGTCCAGAGTATTTTCAGATTTCGTTATCAACAAATGTGGCGAAAAGTATAGTAAATGTAAGATGCACATACAATCAACAGTGTAATGTTTGGATTGTGTCAGGTGATCTGTTGTGTCCTCGCCGTTCGTCTAATAATTTCCCCATGACTCCCAACTGTTCCCTTTTAATTGCTACCATGGTTATGCGTATGCTTTCCATATTTCTTTCCATATTTTTGCTTTCCATATTTCTTTCCATATTTTTGCTTTCCATATTTCTTCCTGAAACACACGAGATAAAGAAAACCACACACAAAAGACAGGGACCAGTTTAGTTAGTATTTTCAATATATAAAGGAATTGATGTGTAGGCACAAGGCAGATTTTCATAGTGACTACTACTGGCACTATTGGACAAACCATAGCATAACTGTCAGGGCCATGGCGATAGTGATTTTTGGAACAGAGACATGCCACAGCAGACATCATGGAACCCTGAGCCTTTAGTATGTTGGTCTCTGCCTACAGGAGAGAGAGGATAAATACTCACAGATCTGTTCCATGACTAACACCAGCCAACCTTTTTAAGACACTGACATGAAATTCCACAGCCATGTTTAAGAATGAGTGTGAGAACTGAGCGCATACGTGTCTGCTAAATGACAAATGTAAAATAACAGCTAATGAAACATTCTGATGACATGGCTGTTTTGAATTCAAGACCTGATTCTAATCATAGTGCTATATAACAGAGCTGGCTGAGTTCCACAGGAATGTCTGTGTGTTTACAAAGGCATGTTGAGATGCCTCACTGTGCTCCTTTTCACCAGTTTTTGTCCTTCATAACAAAGTGTTGTTTTATTCTGTGGTGAGTGCTCAGGGTTGCCTGCAGTGCCATACCTGGGTTTGGAAAAGGGTCCGCTCTGGCGTTGGAACGGTGTTCTATAGAAATATCAGGGGGATGTCTCGCTGGTCACACAGCTAGACAGAGTGGCTGCCTTTCAATGACGCATTCTGCGTTAGCTCCCCATTACTCGCCACATTGCCAACCTGATGCCTGAAGAAAAACATACAAGTCAGGTAATTACACTTGAATAAAACGCATTGCCTTTATAATTMTTTTTGTACTTTAAGTGGAGTTTTTAATTATGAAAAACTAAAGCAAACTTTCTGTCAAGATGTATTAAGGTTTTCAACAAGTCATTTCTGTTATCCTGACCAACTGTTTGAGCACCATCACCTGATCAAGATTGCAATACCCTCTGCATCTAGAATATTCCACTGCCATGGCAATGAGCCRCTCTCAGAGAAGCTCTTTGTAAAAGCAGATGAAAGCTGGCTGAAGAGACTTATTTTCCTTCTGTTCTCCATTCTCATTCAAAAAGATTGCCCATCTTAATCTGGCTCTTGTTTTGGTAGGGAAAGATATGATTGGTCAGAACACACCAAACTGATTTGCAAATTAACAGGGTTAAACTTTGGGCAGCAGGTAGCCTAGTGGTTAGATGGTTGGGCCAGTAACTGAAAGGCTGCTAGATTGAATCCCCGAGCTGACAAAGTAAAAATCTGTCGTTCTGAACAAGACACTGTTCCTAGGACATCATTGTAAATATGAATTTATTCTTAACTGACTTGCCTAGTTAAATAAAGGTTAAATAAAAAAATACTTTATTGTCCTGGTGCTCTTTTGTTCAATATTCTGCTTAAAAAATGTCAGGTAATTAATATTTTATTTGAACAGATCATTTAAGAGGTTCCAATATGCATGTACTTTATGAAGCAATGAAAGACTGCATGAAAATATAATGAGTTGTAAAAGTCTGACCTTTAAGAAAAAGTCTAGATGGCATCTTGTAGGAGGATAGGTAAATGCTTCAAAACTAAAGACTGTCACACAATCAACAGCATCCTCCTTGGTTTTTAGCAGGGAAGATCTCAGACTGCAGATGAAATAATTTGATCAGTACTATTAGTGTTCTGTTGTATCTTGATAGTCTGCCTTTGATCCTCAAACCCCTGAAAAGCAATGAATGGATGACATGGTTGTTAAAAATCACATTTTATTGGTCACATACACATACTTAGCAGATGTTATTGCAAGGGTAGCGAAATGCTTGTGTTCCAACAGTGCAGTTGTATCCAATAATTCACAACAATACACACAAATCTAAAAGTAAAATAATGGAAGAAAGAAATATATAAATGTTAGATTGAGCAATGTCGGAGTGGCATTGACTAAAATACAGTAGAATAGAATACAGTATATACGTACATATGAGATGAGTAAAGCAGTATGTAAACATTATTTAAACATTATTAAAGTGACTAGTGTTCCATTATTACAGTGGCCAGTGATAACCGGCTACCACCCGGTTATTCAACCCTGCACCTTAGAGGYTGCAGGGTTGAATAACTGGGTGGTAGCTGGCTAGTGATGGCTATTTAACAGTCTGAGAGTGAGATCTTGCGTGGAGCCCCAGATCGAGGGAGATTATCAGTGGTCTTGTATGTCTTCCATTTCCTAATAATTGCTCCCACAGTTGATTTCTTYAAACCAAGCTGCTTACCTATTGCAGATTCAGTCTTCCCAGCCTGGTGCAGGTCTACAATTTTGTTTCTGGTGTCCTTTGACAGCTCTTTGGTCTTGGCCATAGTGGAGTTTGGAGTGTGACTGTTTGAGGTTGTGGACAGGTGTCTTTTATACTGATAACAAGTTCAAACAGGTGCCATTAATACAGGTAACGAGTGGAGGACAGAGGAGCCTCTTAAAGAAGAAGTTACAGGTCTGTGAGAGCCAGAAATATTGCTTGTTTGTAGGTGACCAAATACTTATTTTCCACCRTAATTTGCAAATAAAWTCATTAAAAATCCTACAATGTGATTTTCTGGATTTTTTTTCTCATTTTGTCTGTCATAGTTGAAATTACAGGCCTCTCTCATCTTTTTAAGTGGGAGAACTTGCACAATTGGTGGCTGACTAAATACTTTTTTGCCCCACTGTATACAGTAGATACTGTACGTACACCACTGTTCAAAAGTTTGGGGTCACTTAGAAATGTCCTTGTTTTTGAAAGAAAAGCACATGTTTTGTCCATTAAAATAACATCAAATTGATCAGAAATACAGAGTAGACACTGTTAATGTTGTAAATGACTATTGTAGCTGGAAATGGCTGATTTCTAATGGAATATCTACATAGGCGTACAGAGGCCCATTATCAGCAACCATCACTCCTRTGTATCAAYGGCATGTTGTGTTAGCTAATCCAAGTTTATAATTTTAAAAATCTAATAGATCATTAGAAAACCCTTTTGCAATTATGTTAGCACAGCTGAGAACTGTTGTCCTGATTTAAAAAATCCATAAAACTGTCCTTCTTTACACTAGTTGAGAACCTGGAGCATCGGCATTTGTGGGTTCGATTACAGGCTCAAAATGGCCAGAAACAAAGAACTATCTTCTGAAACTCGTCAGTCTATTCTTGTTCTGAGAAATGAAGGCTATTCCATGCAAGAAATTGCCAAGAAACTGAAGATCTCGTACAACGCTGTGTGCTACTCCCTTCACAGACAGCACAAACTGGCTCTAACCAGAATAGAAAGAGGAGTGGTAGGCCCCAGTGCACAACTGAGCAAGAGGACAAGTACATTAGAGTGTCTCGTTTGAGAAACAGACAGCTCACAAGTCCCCACCTGGCAGCTTCATTAAATATTACCCGCAAAACACTAGYCTCAATGTCAACAGTGAAGAGGCGACTCCGAGATGCTGGCCTTCTAGGCAGAGTTGCAAAGAAAAATACATATCTCAGACTGGCCAATAAAAAGAAAAGATTAGGATGGGCAAAGGAACACAGACACTGGACAGAGGATCTCTGCCTAGAAGGCCAGCATCCCGGAGTCACCTCTTCACTGTTGACATTGAGACTGGTGTTTTGCAGGTACTATTCAATGAAGCTGCCAGTTGAGGTCTTGTGAGGCATCTGTTTCTCAAACTAGACACTCTAATGTACCTGTCCTCTTGCTCAGTTGTGCACCGGGGCCTCCCACTCCTCTTTCTATTCTGGTTAGAGCCAGTTTGCGCTGTTCTGTGAATGTCTGATGAATGTCTGTTGAATGTCCGAAAGAGTGAATATAAAACCAACTACTGATATTTACAGTAGACAGACATAATATCAGCAATATGACAAATMATTTGGACTGTGTGCAGAAAAGTAGCTACTTACATTGATAGGTAACTGTACATGACCATTTAGCTGCGTAAAATATATTAGACGTGTTTACAAAATAACTCCGCATATAGGTGTTACACGATTAACGTCTTGACARAAACAAAAAGGATCCCTTAATGCGCCTATCTGATTGGCCTGTACCCCATACATACCACTAAATGGCGCCATTTACTAATCAATAAAACAGATTAAGCTTGTTTATCAATCRCAGAACTCATAGGCGTCCGTGCAAATCATAAAAAAGGTGACATTAGTTTCCTGACATTGCCCACTAAATGTATATTTATAAATTCATTATATTCAACAGTAAGAGTTAAATAAGTGAAAGGTTAATTACTTATTGTGGATAACTTTTGAKGCCAAATTATTCTAACCAAATCATCAAAGTGATTGTTGTGACAACTGCTCAAATGGTCGATAGCAGCTAATATGAATATTTCCGCAGGTAATATGAATATTTCAACTAAATGTATTAATTGATGATACAATTTATCCAGAAAGTCTTCCTCTTCCCACCAAATKTTTGGAATTTAAAAAATACCGTGCAGAGGATCATGTCATCAGCATAGTTCTAGAATAGCTAATTTAATTATTTTATGTGTTGAATTAAAGTTCTATAACTATTTTGTTGATGACTAAATAATAAGTAATAAAATGCATGMATTTAACATTTTATTGGCGAACCTGAACCTCCCGGTTCTCTGAATCCTAGAACCCAACTTCCTTCGCTAGAGCTGAATTTAGACAGCTCCTCAGGAGTGAGCAAGGAGTGTATACCACAGACGACGGCAGACGATTGGAAACGCAACATTGGCGAGTTTTGAGCGGGGAATACACTGACAACCAGGGGAGTCCACAATGACTTGGGGAACGGAGCTTTGGGTAAGTTTGCTATTGGTATAAACCATGTTGCTCTCTTCTTTGTTGTGTGGATAACACGCTTGCCAAAATTTAGCACGAATTCGATGAAGGTGCTCGGTTACCTTAGCATTGTGTAAGCTGCTAGCCAGCTAAGCCTGGCATGCACCTTTACCATAGTACTACAGACGGTAAACAATAGGCATGGCGAGTAGAAATGTCCGCCAGGCAAAGGGGATAATTTGCGTATCTTTGTCTAGTACTTGATATCATAACACTGTCTCTAACAGGGGCTTGATTGATCAGTTATTGTTTTATGTTTGAATAGGGAGTCTTCCACACCCTCTCCTAGTTCACACATAGACTAGCAAGCTAGCTAACGTTAGCTATCCTCCAAAAAAGGTGGAGACAGGAGGGTAACGCAAGTAACCCCCTGTACTATTTTCTCTCAATGCTTTTATGGATCTGGTGGCTACCAGCATGAAACAATGCACGTACACATTTCGTTTAACTTGGTTTTAAAGATCGAGGTTTTATTTATTTATGGCTGTTTCCTCGCTGGGTCTGAGTGACTCTTCAAGCTGTTTGACCAGCATTTTCCCCAGTTTGCAAGGAGATTGCGCAAGTCAAATAGTTAAACAATWGTAGACTTGAGGAAATCAAGCATTTTTCTTATCCCAAATATAACAAAAAACTACCCACCATTGAACAGACGTGGGGGGGGGGGGGGCTTATTCCAGGTACGGTCTTTGTCATGTTCTGTCTGGTCTGGCTTGCCCTCTGACAGCCAGGCCCCTGGCTACATCACCCGGTTTGCCCGAGCGGTTTCTCGTCCAAATAATTTTTGTGACTATATCTAGCTACCATGTTACTGCAGCAGAAATCTGTTCCACGTTTTTTTGTTAGTGAGAACATAATCTTCACCTATCAAAAATATTCCTCACCAGGGACATTGAACTCCTATGACATGTATTCCAGTTACATGGGTGTTGCCCATAAAACGTTTGGTCACCCCCAGTATCCTACCAATGGGGCAGCTTCTCCCCCTAATCATTCTAAAATGTATAGTTGTGAAGACTGCAGTGTCGCTGCCAACATGATAGCTAGTCAAAGAAGTGATGAGCCTGTTTCATACCAATTACATTGATATCTAACATTTGATAGAGAGAACTGCACTGTTATGTAGTTTGAGGGAAGATAACAATATATTGAAGCTTTATTCAACATGTGACTGATGTGGCTTATATGGGTTCACTTCAGTATGATTAACTTTGAACCTGTTTTGTTGATAAAATGTATATTTACTACGGTTTTTCCCTGAATGATTCTGTTACTGCTAAATTAACTCCCTCAAAAGCATGTCGGTGCCCTGAAAAGATGTATATTCGGGCAATAGCCTACAGTTCAGTTTGTGAGGCTCTTACTGCTTGATTGCAAGAGCTGTATGTATGATAAAGGTCTCATGAACCTAACCTACTGCACCGTGCTGTAAAATGCCTAATTTGGCCAACCTTCTGCAATTCAAATATTTTGATTTGTGCTGTTAACACATTAGCCTTTGCTGTCTGATTTGAGGTTGACCGATTATGATTTTTCAACGCCGATACCGATTTATTGGAGGACCAAAAAAAGCGATTAATCGGCCTATTCTTTTTATTCATTATTTATTTCTATTAATAAAAAATACTACAATCTGATATTTATGACAATTACAACAATACTGATTGAACAATGAACACTTATTTTAACTTAATATAATACATAAATAAAATCTATTTAGTCTCAAATAAATAATGAAACATATTCAATTTGGTTTAAATGCAAAAACACGGTGTTGGAGAAGGAAGTAAAAGTGCAATATGTGCCATGTAAAAAAGCTAACGTTTAAATTCCTTGCTCAGAACATGAGCACATATGAAAGCTGGTGGTTCCTTTTTAACATGAGTCTTCAATATTCCCAGTTATGAAGTTTTAGGTTATAGTTAATATAGGAATTATAACGCGTCGACTATTTCTCTATATACCATTTGTATTTAAATACCGACTATTGGATGTTCTTATAGGCACTTTAGTATTGCCAGCCTAATCTCGGGAGTTGATAGGCTTGAAGTCATGAACAGCGCTGTGATTCAAGCATTGCTAAGAGCTGCTGGCAAAAGCAGTAAATTGCTGTTTGAATGAATGCTTACCAGCCTGCTGCTGCCTACCACCGCTCAGTCAGACTGCTCTATCAAATATGAAATCATAGACTTAATTATAATATAATAAACACACAGAAATATGTGCCTTTGGTTATTAATATGGTCAAATCTGGAAAATATAATTTTGAAAACAAAACGTTTATTCTTTCAGTGAAATACGGAACCTTTACGTATTTTATTGAACGGGTGGCAACCCTAAATCTAAATATTGCTGTTACATTGAACAACCTTCAATGTTATGTCATAATTATGTACAATTCTGGCAAATTAATTACGGTCTTTGTTAGGAAGAAATGGTCTTCACACAGTTCGCAACGAGCCAGGCGGCCCRAACTGCTGCATATACCCTGACTCTCCTTGCACTGAATGCAAGAGAAGTGACAGTTTCCCTAGTTAATATTACCTGCTAACATGAATTAGCAGGTTAAAAAAAWATATACTTCTGTGTATTGATTTTAAGAAAGGCATTGATGTTTATGGTTAGATACATTTGTGCAACAATAGTGCTTTTTTTCCCGCAAATGCGCTTTTGTTAAATCATCACCCATTTGGTGAAGTTGAAGTAGGCTGTTATTCGATGATAAATGAACACGCACCGGGTTGATTATATGCAACGCAGGACAAGCTAGTTAACCTAGTAATATCATCAACCATGTGTAGTTAACTAGTGATTGTGTGATGATTGATTGTCTGTTATAAGATAAGTTTAATGCTAGCTAGCAACTTACCTTGGCTCCTTGCAGCCACAAGGTCCTTTTGAGGCTGCACTCGCGTAACAGGTGGTCAGCCTGCTACGCAGTCTCCTCGTGGGTTGCAATGTAATCGGCGTCCAAAAAGGCCTATTATCGATTGTTATGAAAACTTGAAATCGTCCCTAATTAATCGGCCATGCGGGCATAGTCTGATTGTCTGGCTGCATGTGTTAGGCCCTTATCCCTTATATTTTAACTGTGTTCACCAACTTGATTCAAAATGCTCATTCCATATTGTTTTACTCTTAAATCTCTATCAGGAATCCCTTCAAGACCTGATTGGATTATTTATTCCCTGGAGTCTCTGGTTCACTGAAAGGCATCTCTAGTTACATACAGTAGATTGAATTTGCATCTGTAGCACAGTAACACCGATGTCGTCTGCCTTGTCTCTTTTTATGAATGAAATTAATTTTGCCCTGATTCCTTCTGGTTCCTACCTAGACATTGAGTCAGATTAATATAATAGTTTGATTAGTGCTGGCACATGCGGCAGATCAAATACACAGCTGAAACACTGATTTTTAAGCTGTTTACATGTCCTAGTAATTAGAATGATTATTCAGAAAACCAGGTATTTTAATCGCTGTGTGCTTACTTAGATTATGACCGTAAACTGATGAAGATAAGGTGTTTACATGACTAACGCCATACTCGGCCTACTGCCATAATCTGTTTTAATATCGAATTATTAGTGTGCATGTAAGCGTACTCACAGAGAGTATTCAGAAAGGAAACTAACCACATTGCATTGATGCAAAAAAAAAACATCTGGGCCTGTCTAGTGAAGGAATGACAGGTGTGATATTGACATGATTTTAGGCTCTGATGGACTGTTACTGTAGGCCATATGTGTGCGTTACACATTTATCTGTTCACATGTCAAAGTACTATCTGTCTGCCTGGCATGTTGGCATTCATCCATGGCTTTGAGACCTAAAGCCTGAGACTAACACATCTTATTACATGGGGTTGGCATGTCCCCACCAGCTAACTGACTGAGACTGATCCACTGGAGATGGTTTGTGAATGGAAGCAGTGTGTCTACAGAATGTTACCATGCTGAGCACACAGGCTATCAACAGTTATTATAGCATTCTTTTTCATAACAGATGTCTTATAGGCTAGGTTATGTTCTGTTGACTGCAACAGCTGTTAACAGGGAGGGATATGATCATGGTTAAAGTCTGGCTTGTCGTTTTGTGCAATGAAGATTGACGGAGTTTGAGAGAGTTCAATTAAGGACACAGATGTTGAATCACAGCTGAGACCTGCCATTGCATTCAGTTCACAGCACCCAACATGAAATCCTTCTCCTCAGTGAGTAGAGAGGGGTGTGATATCACAGGATTGTGTAGGGGAGTGTGTGGGTGGATGTCGTCTTTAATAAAGGGAAGTTGTGCTAGCAGGTATGGCTCAGGGAGGTGTTGAGCAGGGAGAGAGAGTGGAGGGAGGTAGACAGGGTCGTGGAGACAGAGGGTTTGGTGCGTAACGTGTGTTCCCATGCATTCTCAGGGGAAGACTGGGAACATTGAGGGGAAATGCAGCCCTGCCCAGGTAAATTACACAGGACAAAACAAAGGAAATGTGGTAAAACAATCAATGAGAGGTATATCAGGAGGAATCACAAGCAAACAGGGATTTGATAGGTGACGGCACTACTGCATATCCAGAGTGCCTGCAGTATTGCTTTCATTTGTTTATTTTTGTTTTGCTTAATCTGCACAGATTTACCGTGTAAATCCATTGGTCACGTTTGAGCTTTTAGTTGTGCAGTTTTATGGTAAATAGTATAGGTCATTGGCTGAGGCATGTCAGGCCATTGGACCTAATATTGAAGGAAAGAGTTTGTTGTGGTTTATGATGGCTTAACCTGATTTGTCTACACTTGTTTCGCAAGCTGACATACTGTATGTTTTTAGAGATACTGTCAGGGGATTTCTCTGATATTAAACAGTGCAACATGAGGTTGCTATGTCACACACTCAGAAGTGGTGTCCTCATACCTTTTATTTTCAGACAGTATGAAGCTATTTAGCGTAGCTAGTTGGGCTCCATCCCCTAGGCCCTATAATTTGCCTCTTGTCAAAGCCTACCCTGGACACACTGGACTGTCTTTGGAGTCTTTGCTTTTTACAAGGTAAATAAACCATAATCTGTCATAATGATCAGACAGACCATTTTTATTTTGTGATTATTAGGGAGGTCTAAGATGGGCTCTTACTGGGGGGGGGGGGTGCTGCGTGTGCTATCCAGACGCAGCGTGCGTCTCCTACCCAGACGGTGCATTGTAACGCCTCACTGGCGGTCAGAGCTTTAAGAACGGAGTCGCAGAAACAGCAGAGCACAGTCTAAGACAGTTCAATTAATGCTAGTCCTCCCTCCAGACTGGGCTGAATCATCGTCCTGGCCTTGGGATTCTGTCATGTTTTTGTCAACTTGAACTCCTTCTCCATTGTAGGATTAGTAGGAACCTTTTGGCAGATGTTTCAAGCCCTAATGCAGATTTTCAGAGCATCAATTTGTGGTATTCAGCTGGTTTACAGCCATACAACATGTCTCTTATATATTTCTCTATCTCTGACAGGGCAATCCCATGTCCTCTGAATAATGTAGACTGTGCCTACCTGTAATAGCTTGTTAAAAAGATGATTCACATTCTGGGTTGTTTAGTTCCTCCTATGGTTTGTGGGTTGGCTGGTGGACCTCCTTTGTCCAGGCTTCCTTCTTAGTGTTAATCTGGACAACATGGGGTTAAATCAGGTGAGGCCAACTGGCCAAGATTAGAGCTAAACTCTCTCCCTGCCAGTCTGGCAGTGCTGCCAGCCGGCCTCAGAGGGGCTTTCAAGGCTTCCTTCCAATAACATCCATGGTGAATGAAGACTGGGTAATGACTAATGAGTAGGCTGTAGTTGGTCTGTATTTGGTACTTAATTCTATCAAGTTTTTGAGATCTGGTCACATTAATTGAAGGCTGACTGAGGCCATGGTTCACCATGACCCAGCATATTTATTTTGTCTCTGATCTATTTCCAGTCAGGAGCAAAGATAATGGTTTTACATGAGCACACATTTCAAATCCATTGCTGATAGGATTAAAACAATGGGGCGTTGACCAGACTGAAAATCTCAGCTGAAGTTATTTTATTTTGCAGTGTGAAAATACTACTGTTTGTCTACATGCCATGGCAATCTCCTGTCTGTGATTTCCCCTCTAATCTGTGGTTTTTGGGATCATGCGCTGAATGTGGATAAAGGTGGAGAGATGGTGTTCTCTTAAGATGTCTTGGCACAGTTCGGATAAAAAACGCATTTAAAACAAATTTGTAGAATCATGTTAATATTGTTACATTTTTGTTTTCAACCAAGCTTAGTTAAAAAAAAAAATGGCACTTTACACCTTTCCTGCACAGTACAACCCCAGGGTAATGAGTGCAATYCAAAAGAGATTTACACACAATTATAGCGTTGTACCTTTTAATACTCTCTGCTGGCACTGTCTATGTCCTCTGACAATCACATTGAAAACACAGCTGCTGGGTTCTTCCTGTTGTGCTGGTGCGCTATGTGACCCGACTCTCGTCCCTGCAACTCTTCTCATCCCTAAATGGATTTTATTATTGTAGTTTAAATTATTTTTATTTTTTTAAATTTCTATGCTTTCATACATTCCCTTTTTTAAGCTTATCAGCAACATGTAACCTAGCCTTACAGTTGAAGTCGGAAGTTTACATACACTTAGGTTAGAGTCATTAAAACTCGTTTTTCAACCACTCCACAAATTTCTTGTTAACAAACTATAGTTTTGGCAAGTCGGTTAGGACATATACTTTGTGCCTGACAAGAACATTTTTCAACAATTGTTTACAGACAGATTATTTCACTTATAATTCACTGTATCCCAATTCCAGTGGGTCAGAAGTTTACATACACTAAGTTGACTGTGCCTTTAAGAACACATTCTTATTTTCAATGGCGGCCTAGGAACGTTTTGCCTCAGATTTTTAACCTTGTCAGCTCGGGGGATCCAATCTTGCAACCGTACAGTTAACTAGTCCAATGCTCTTAACACCTGATTACATTGCACTCCACGAGGAGCCTGCCTGTTAGCGAATGCAGTAAGCTAAGGTAAGTTGCTAGCTAGCATTAAACTTATCTTATAAAAAACAATGAATGACTGTCATTGCTCCAATGTGTACTTAACCATAAACATCAATGCCTTTCTTAAAATCAATACACAAGTATATATTTTTAAACCTGCATATTTAGCTAAAAGAAATCCAGGTTAGCAGGCAATATTAACCAGGTGAAATTGTGTCATTTCTCTTGCGTTCATTGCACGCAGAGTCAGGGTATATGCAACAGTTTGGGCCGGCTGGATCTTTGCGAACTAATTTGCCAGAATTTTACGTAATTATGACAACATTGAAGGTTGTGCAATGTAACAGGAATATTTAGACTCATGGATGCCACCCGTTAGATAAAATACGGAACGGAATAAACGTTTTGTTTTCGAGGTGATAGTTTCCGGATTAGTCAAAGGTATATGGTTTAGAGAGAAATAGYMGACGCGTTATAATTCCTGTAATAACTTGCGGCTGAAYTTGAAAGGGGTTCCTTCGTTATTTTACCGTTCATGTCYTCCATAGAGAATGTCTTGATCTACTTCAAATAAGGTCTGTGTTTCGTGCAGGCTTAAACCGCCTCGACGTTTTGATACCCGTGTAAATCTCACTAGGATAAAGTAACGTTTGTCAACATATTTTCATAAATCCACTCTACAAAAAAATGTATCTTCGCTTATATTTAGCCAATATTGATTAGAGTTACCTTGTCCTATGGATATCTACACAGTTATAAAATTGGCACGGTGATGTAAGCCTACACGAAACACAGACCTTATTTTAAGTGAATCTAAAAAATATCCTATGGAATAAATGAAGGAACCGCTTTTCAGATTTTGCTAAAAGGTGTCATGGGAGGGCCTCCCACTGCATCGGAGTGCTAGCTGCGCCACCAGAGTCTCTGGGTTCGCGCCCAGGCTCTGTCGCAGCCGGCCGCGACCGGGAGGTCCGTGGGGCGACGCACAATTGGCCTAGCGTCGTCCGGGTTAGGGAGGGTTTGGCCGGTAGGGATATCCTTGTCTCATCGCGCTCCAGCGACTCCTGTGGCGGGCCGGGCGCAGTGAGCGCTAACCAAGGGGGCCAGGTGCACGGTGTTTCCTCCGACACATTGGTGCGGCTGGCTTCCGGGTTGGAGGCGCGCTGTGTTAAGAAGCAGTGCAGCTTGGTTGGGTTGTGTTTCGGAGGACGCATGGCTCTCGACCTTCGTCTTTCCCGAGCCCGTACGGGAGTTGTAGCGATGAGACAAGATAGTAATTACTAGTGATTGGATACCACGAAAAATTGGGGAGAAAAGGGGATAAAATTAAAATTAAAAATTAAAAAAAGGTGTCATGGGAATTATGACTCGCACTTTGGTTGTCAATTCTTACCATGCCCATTATTAAAATAGGATTTCCTACATATAGAAATTAAAGTTTTTGTTTTCAACATTCATCACAGGTAACTTAAACTCTATTTTTATTCAAACATTTGAGAGTATTTGTCTCCTAAGCAGACTCTTCAGTATCATTGTCACTTCAGAGCTGTGTGCGTGTGTGTATTTATGTATTATATTAAAATAAAATTGTTCATTGTTCATTCAGTATTGTTGCAATTGTCATTATTACAAAAATGTGTGTGTGTGTGTGWKATATATATAAAAAAAWAATAWWWATAATAAATTGGTATCGGCTTTTTTTGTCCTCCAATAATCGGTATCGGCATTGAAAAATCATAATCGGTCRACCTCTACTTCTGACCCACTGGGAATGTGATGAAATAAATTATTCTCTCTACTATTATTCTGACATTTCACATTCTTAAAATAAAGTGGTGATCCTAACTGACCTAAGACAGGGAATTTTTACTAGGATTAAATGTCAGGAATTGTGAAAAACTGAGTTTAAATGCATTTGGCTAAGGTGTATGTAAACTTCTGACTTCAACTGTATCACCTGAACTCGTGCTGCACCATATTCATTAACTCTTTAAACCGGGCATAGTTTGATGTTGTAATTAACAATAAAACAAGGTATGACCATGCATTTKAAACATTGAATGGAGATTGAGTACTGTCAGTGCAAGTTATTGTGTGCCAAACAAACCCTGTCCTGGTGTCCCACTTCTGTTTTATTAATTTATGATTTTGTTCCAAGAACTATGAGCATTTGGCAGTCATTGTTCTGCGAGCATGGAAAATGAATTTAGCTTTAGCATGGGCTCTCTGGGAGTGGGCTTGAGTTGTATAAGAGGGTAACTGAGTTTATTGTTCACTTACTCCCCATTCGTTTTTTACTGGGCCTCTTGCAGCTTGACTAATAGCTTGGGTCTGTTTACATGAAGTGGGAAAAAAGACATGAGAAAGCACTGTTTCACCTTTTTGTTGACATGACAAAGCAATGTATTGCTTATTGACCAGATAAATACAAACTGAACCACATAACCTAGGGGGGATTGAGTTGTGTGTGTGTGTGCCAAGATTCGAGGAAAGTTGTCATTTTCAGACATTTATTCTAGCCTACCTATTGATTCACAGGCTGTTGTTTTTCTTCCCAGACAGACAATGAGCCAAGTAGGAAGAAGGCACGTGTAAGAAAGGAGAATTATCAGGCTGTGTTTTAGTGACCTGCATACTAACGTATTGACTGGGAGTTGTTGCTGCTGTGGAACCATAGGACAGACAGGGGGTTGTTTGTATCCCAGGCAAAATGTCACTAAGCTGACACTTTAGTACACAATGTGCTTGGTTACCCTCCTCTGAAAGAAGACTGACTTTAAAAAAATATATATAAATACAAGTCAGGTAGTGGACTTTCCTTTTTTTAATTACCCAGACCAGACTAGTCCTGAGTATCAGGATCAGCCCATATCCTGCAGGGTAGGCAACTAGATTCAGCTGCGGGAYGATTTTTGTCAGAGGGAATGGTCAGGGTGCCAGAACATGATTATAATCATAATCATTGAACACAACTAAGCCCAAAAGGAGTTTGTTATTTTCAAATATAATCATTTCATACCTTGATAAAATTGAGGAACAATCATGCCACTTTTTTTAAAAATTCACAGGAATAAGTGGGAACAGATTTCCTTAAACTCATTTTTAGCTGAACTCTTTAAAAAAAAGAACTTAAAAAAAAAAAAAAAAAAGATTGCGGCCTTTTAAGCAGTCTAGTACAGTTAAATAGTTAAACACCCATGGACGCAGCGGTCTAAAGCACTAAATCTCAGTGCAAGAGGCGTCACTTCAGTCCCTGGTTTGAATCCAGACTGTATCACATCCGGCCGTGATTGGGAGTCCCATAGGGCGGCGCATAATTGGCCCAGCGTCGTCCAGGTTTGGCTGGGGTAGGCCGTCATTGTAAATAAGAATTTGTTTTCAACGGACTTGCCTAGATAAATAAAAGGTTACACACACATAAAAAAAAGTTGTTGGCATTTATGTATGTTTTACTGGTAATGGGGACAATCAAAACCTATTTCTTTCACTTACTTGCTGTGCTGTTTCATTGTTTATTTGTTCAGTCRTTTCATTCTCAACCAGGATTTCTATGGAACGCCATTTGGGTCTTTGCTATGGAACACCATTTGGGTCTTTGCGTGTCAAAATATACCATTTAACACTATTTGACAATTCAAATAAGCTTGCTGACCAATCAGGACCTGAATATGACCGCACATCACATAATTTTTTTATTTTATTTTTATTTCACCTTTATTTAACCAGGTAGGCTAGTTGAGAACAAGTTCTCATTTGCAACTGCGACCTGGCCAAGATAAAGCAATAATAATAATAATTTAACGCATTGATTCATTTTTACATAGCTATTACACTATCACTCGTATTTCATATGTCACAACGATTCATCTGCTATGATGCTGGTAAAGTTGTCTCGCACACCTACAGTGCTGGTCATTAAAAAAAAGCTAGTTAGCTCATGGATGCAAACAATCTTCTTCCCAAAAACAAAGCAAAACGACAAACTGTTAAAGTAGCTATAGTTAGCTAACTATATAGCTAGGTGTCATCATCTAAAATAACCCTAATTTATAAGACAGTTCTTATCTATTTTATTAATGGTGGTTGGACCCATCTATGTGAATCTAGCCACAATAAGGATTAGCCACAATAGTGGACTTTGCGGTAAGCCTTCAAAATAAAAGTATGGCATAATTCTACTATTTATATTAATTTGCGCCACTGTCAAACTTTTATTTTGAAGGCTAACAGCAAATTCCACTATTGTGCCTAATCCTTATTGTGGCAAGCTTCACAACACATAACCCTGTGCGTTCGAGCCTCACTAGCCAGATGAAGCTAGCTGGCTGCTTATAACGTTAGCTTTGGGCAACAGGTTTAAGTAGCTGGCTAGCTATTTATTTTCATGAACTGAAGTTCAATAGGTGAACAACAAGTGGCAACCTAGCTAATACTTACTCACAAGGATTCTTAAATCATTGCTAACAATAATGAAAATGACTGCAGTTTCTACTGGTCATTGTTTTCAGGCTGGTTGTATTGGTGCTAGCTAGGTACCAAGCTAAAGCTAGCTACCCCAGAAGTTGTGGTCRAAAAAATTATGTATTACCAACGCGTTATTGTAAACACATTATTTTCGGCCGGTGTTTGCAGACTTTTTTGTACAGCTTTGACAGTGCTACTGTATCTTTGACACACAAAGACCCAAATGGTTCCATAGTATGCATGTCGTTTAGCTACAAGCAGTGATGCTATTACTGTGTAACATCTGAAAAATAGCGCATTTGGTAGTGTGTACCGGTGCTCAACCAGTCGGCGAAAGCCAACATCACCCATGACAGAGAACGGTTGATTGTCAAGGGCAATGAATTCCATTATCTTGGCTTTAACGGATTCCGCCTTTGAGATGTCTCGCTGAAATTTTCTTACTCTTTCAAATGACTGCTCGACTGCTCGATCCACACAGCAGACATTATGGGCTAGTTTAGGAATACTGTGTTGCACATACAGCGCAAAATTTTACGTGGTGTCATTATGTCACGTACCTGCGTTATATAGGTATGCATGTCAGCCTTGACATCGGTTTTGCACATCGGCGTTAAACTAGACATCGGGACGATACCAATGTTGGCATTTTTAGCTAATATCGTCCGATTCCAATATGTTCAACGATATATCGTACATCCCTACACTCTGTATCCCCTCTTGAYTGCACATTCTTCTGTTTCTTACATAGCAGGTTTTTAAAAGAAAACACATACCGGACAAGTTTAGCAACGCAATGGATTATGGTGATTGTAGTTAATTACCAAGTTTTCTGTCCTAAACTATGTAGAACATTGGCCTGTTGGAAACTACAACTCCCTAATACAATCACACTGTTCGGGCATATGATCAGATTTTTCTCTAGAGAAACTGCACTGCAATGAGAGCATTGAGCTCAGGAAAAAAAAACTACCAAAATGGAATTCAAATAATTGAACCAACATCTGTCAATTAGTTGTTTAAAAAACAAAAAATGACCGACATTCCAGTTAAATCGCTCAGCAGTACCAGAGGCATATGGGGACAAAGTCTCATACACTCATAATCTGAGACAGTTTCACACGCACCACTGGTGTCTCCTCTACTCGGTTTACCCAGCAGAGAGATGGTTTAACGCTCTGCTTACCGGTCAAAGTCACCTTGAAATTGGGTGGGGGCAATATGAGCCCCTTGTATTGAATGGGACAGGAAGAGAAGGGGGAGATGCAGGCCTCATGGTCTGCCCCCCCATCCCCCTCATCCTCCTGGGCAGACCCCCAGCCACACAAAKCTGTAGTGCTGAACTAACACCACTCAATTAAATGATGATAACAGAGCACACAGGACTATGTCCCTCTATGGCCAGATGTTAGAAAGTCATGATGCTATTATTCACCAAATGAATCCCTCTCCCACATGATTGCATAAGAGTTGTGTTAAAGCCAAATGTATTTTTCCTCGGATGTGGCATACTATTATTTTAGCACTGTACTAATGTGGCTTATGACATCACGCTTTGATTCAGAGTGAGAAAGCAGAAAATTACACAGAACTAGATAGCGAATATAATGAGCTCAGTGTGTCAGACCCCAATATCACAACAGCACATGAATACAACACTATAAATGACTAATTGATTAGATAACAAAGAGTAGGGGAGAGGGGCAATCGTAACACCTTGAATTTCTCCAAACAGAAACTGTCTCAGTACATGTCCATTTAGGTTCTCTCCCTGCTTGAAAAGTTTCAGTCAAATCTTTCTATTTGCACCAGACTTGTGGAGGTCTTGGCTAATTTCTTAGAATTTTCCCATGATGTCAAGCAAAGAGGCACAGAGTTTGAAGGTAGGCCTTGAAATACAGCCACAGGTACACCTCCAATTGACTAAAATTATGTCAATTAGCCTATCAGAAGCTTCTAAAGACATGACATCATTTTCGGGAATTTTCCAAGCTGTTTAACTGACTTGCCTAGTCAAATAAAGATTAAATAAAGGTGTAAAAAAAAAGTCTGCAAATCGGCGCCCAAAAATACCRATTYCCGATTGTTATGAAAACTTGAAAGTCAGAAGTTTACATGCACTCAATTAGTATTTGGTAGCGTTGCCTTTAAATTGTTTAACTTGGGTCAAATGTTTTGGGTAGCCTTCCACAAGCTTCCCACAATAAGTTGGGTGAATTTTGGCCCATTCCTCCTGATAGAGCTAGTGTAACTGAGTCAGGTTTGTAGGCCTCCTTGCTCACACACACTTTTTCAGTTCTGCCCACACATTTTCTATAGGATTGAGGTCAGGGCTTTGTGATGGCCACTCCAATACCTTGACTTTGTTGTCCTTAAGCCATTTCGCCACAACTTTGGAAGTATGCTTGGGGTCATTGTCCATTTGGAAGACCCATTTGTGACCAAGCTTGAACTTCCTGACTGATGTCTTGAGATGTTGCTTCAATATATCCACATGATTTTCCTACCTCATGATGGCATCTATTTTGTGATATGCACCAGTCCCTCCTGCAGCAAAGCACCCCCACAACATGATGCTGCCACTCCCGTGCTTCACGGTTGGGATGGTGTTTTTCGGCTTGCAAGCTTCACCATTTTTCCTCCAAACATAACGATGGTCATTATTGCYAAACAGTTCTATTTTTGTTTCATGAGACCAGAGAAGAATTCTCCAAAAAGTACAATATTTGTCCCCATGTGCAGTTGCAAACCGTAGTCTGGCTTTTTTATGGCGGGTTTGGAGCAGTGGCTTCTTCCTTGTTGAGCGTCCTTTCAGGTTGGCGATATAGGACTCGTTTTACTGTGGATATAGATACTTTTGTACCTGTTTCCTCCAGCATCTTCACAAGGTCCTTTGCTGTTGTTCTGGGATTGATTTGCACTTTTCGCATTAAAGTATGTTCATCTCTAGGAGCCAGAACGCGTCTCCTTCCTGAGTGGTATGAAGGCTGTGTGGTCCCATGGTGTTCATACTTGCGTACTATTGTTTGTACAGGAAATTGCTCCCAAGGATGAACCAGACTTGTGGAGGTCTACAAATTTTATTTCTGAGGTCTTGGCTGATTTCTTTTGATTTTCCCATGATGTCAAGCAAAAAGGCACAGAGTTTGAAGGTAGGCCTTGAAATACAGCCACAGGTACACCTCCAATTGACTCAAATTAGGTCAATTAGCCTATCAGAAGCTTCTAAAGACATGACATCATTTTCTGGAATTTTCCAAGCTGTTTAAAGGCACAGTCAGTGGGACCCAGGCACTGGGTCAGAAGTATGTAAACTTCTGACCCACTGGAATTGGGATACAGTGAAATAATCTGTCGGTAAACAATTGTTGGAAAAAGGCCTTGTCATGCACAAAGTAGATGTTCTAACCGACTTGCCAAAACTATTGTTTGTTAACAAGAAATGTGTGGAGTGGTTGAAAAACGAGTTTTAATGACTCCAACCTAAGTGTATGTAAATTGCCGACTTCAACTGTATGCATGTTTGTAGTGAGGATGTCCACAGCACAGATAAGGATCACAACAAATCACCTGGCTGAGTTTGCATGCTGTTTTGTACACATTGAGGAAAGGCATCAGATGGACGTCAATCCCAGCAGTGTCAAAAGCCTTCACTGCTCCAGAGCAATATTCTTACTTTACACCTGCAGGATCCTCTTACTGTGTTGTGTGGAAGAGTCAGAAGATCTTCTCCGGTACGAACCCAGGACACAAGTTTCAAGAAGTCTACCACTTCATGAGTGTGTAAATTAGAGGATGGTCAAAGGGGTTTTCATTCACCTTATCAGAGGCATTAGCTGCGTTCACAGWGGACTGCAGCACATTGAAATTACATTGTCAGATTGCGTAGGGAAGATTTTAATTTACGGTACATTCGGTTGACTCAGCCTGCTGCGCTGGACTGAACCGGAGGACTTCTTACGTTCACATTACTGTTGGCTTTTTCTATGCCATATATTATGCTTGGAAGCAGGCTCTGGAGTGAGCTAGGAAGACAGCCAAGTGACACAAGGGCACAACAGATTTGCTTACCCCCCYCTTTCAGTCCTGGCTGCCCCCTTAGCCTCTACACCAGCTGTGCCAGGAACTTCCTCTGATTAAAATGTCCTGGAGATGATTTACTGGGACGGCAGAACATACAAACATTCTCATCCTAACTATTGAAAACATTCTCTCCTCTCTGGCTACTCACTCAGCAGGAAGACTGAGTGAGAATGGATGTGCTGTTATAATATACTTGCAGCGGGAGAAGAAGAGTTTCCAGTTGGTGCAGATAAGAATAGCTGTGGTTGTCAGTGGTTCATGTTTGTGGCTTGGGCAGGTTTTCTGGTTGAGGTCAGCCTGTCAGTGCTGCTGCTGCCTCAGTACAGGAGTTGGAAACAACCTGGCTGGGCTGAGGCTCCTGCCACATGGGGGTTCTAACTGGCCAGTAAACTAAAGGAGCCTATACAGTTGTGAACTTGTGATGTGGCCCTGCTGTGCTACATTATGGCAGTGCCCGTGTCATGTGGATTGTGGTCTCTTCCCCCTTCCCTTATTCTCTCTTTCTGTCTCTCCAACCTTCTCTTCCTGTCTTCCCCCCATTCTCTCTTTGTCTCTCCAACCCTCTCTTCCTGTCTTCCCCTATTCTCTTCCTCTCCTTTGTCTCTCTCTCTTCCCCATTTCTCTCTCACTTCTCTGTCCACAGCACTGTCCTCCTCCCTCTCTCTCTCTCAACAGCCCCCTTTCTCTCTTCTCTTTATAGAGCCCTGTCCTCCTCTCTCTCATCCCCCTTTTCTCTCTTCTCTATACACCACTGTCCTCTCTCTCTCTCGCTCTCTCTTCCCCATTTATCTCTCACTTCTCTGTCCACAGCCCTGTCCTCCTCTCTCTCTCTCTCTCTCTCTCTCTCTCTCTCTCTCTATAGCCCCATTTTCTCTCTTCTCTCTATAGAGCTCTGTCCCCTCTCTCTTAAGTGAAAAAGGATGTCAGGAAGTAAACTGGTTCCTGCCCCAGACCCAGCCGGCCTGCTGCTACAGCTTAATTCATAGCGGATGTTTGGAGCCTCTATTTTACGGGTGGGGATCCTTAAAGGCAGCCAATGGCTTTAGTAGTAGTATGAACTCACTGGGACCCTCTGCACTGTGTGCCATTA
>NC_036853.1:15475030-15492108 GCF_002910315.2 Salvelinus sp. IW2-2015
TTTCTCTATTCTCTCTCTACAGCTCTGTCCTCTGTCTCCTCTTTTCTTTCTATACAGTCTTTCTTTCTTTCTGTCCTCTGTCTCAAGTGGATGTCAGGAAGGAAACTGCTTCCTGCTGGAGCTTGAATGATAGTGGATGTTTGGAGCTTTCTTTTCTTTTTTTTTCTTTTTTTAACGGGTGGGGCTCTTTAAAGGTAGCCAATGACTTTAGTAGTAGTTGTAGTATGAACTCACTGAGATCCACTGCACTGTGTGCTATTAGTCATGTCAGCCGTGGAATTTCTCTGTGTATCGCCCAGCAGGCCGTGAGAGGAGGAGGATGTGATGACTGCCTTGTTCAAGGGGCACTTTAACCATACTTCAGAGAGGCAGGAAATTAGGTGGCTGTTAGAGAGAGAGGGATAATCAGTGGAGCTTCTCCTTGTAGTTTCCTTCAGTCGGTGTGTGTCAGGGTTTCCTTTATGAAAATGTGGCGCTGAACGTTTGACCGGCAGCATTTTAATTTACAGGACATTTGAGAAATTTACCAATCCATACTGCCCTATCAAGCAAAAAGGCAGTAACTGCTCATAGCGTGGAACTGAGAAATTGCTTTTATTTACCTTGGATTCACAGTAACTTTATACAGTTACTGCTAACATGACCCACATTTTCTCCAAAACACAATACAATAGAGGCAGGATACTTACCCACATGATTAAGCATGTATTTAATGTAGCAAAAATGACAACTCAGTTTCTACCAAATGAGCAGTTATTGCCTTTTTGCTTGGTAGGGCAGCATAGGCCTATGCATTGGGTGCTTAACCTGATTAGGGCGTCCACCCACGGTACTCAGAAAGATAGAAATCACATTTTAGATTATGGTAATGAATCTTAACAGGACATGCACGTCGAGGATGCACTTGCCGCACACTTTGAAGATGTTAGAATAACTGTTGACATTTACTTTTAACTAACTTGATGGGTCGTGTAATCATCTGGCGAAGTGGAGTCTTGTGTTAAGACATGTAGCTAGCTAAACAATGAACCGGTAAATCCCAAGTCATACTACTGCCAATAGCTGTATTATGAATCTGCAGGTAGCTTAARAAAATAAAAATAAAAATCATACTTTTTTAAAACTAGGCAAGTCGGTTAACAACAAATTCGTATTTACAATGACTGCCTACCTACCCGGCCAAACCCTCCACTAACCCGGACAATGCTGGGCTAATTGTGCACCGCCCTATGGGACTTGGCCGGTTGTGCTACATCCCGGTATCGAACCCGGGTCTTTAATTACGCCTCTAGCACTGCGATGGGGTGCCTTAGACCGCTGCGCCACTCGGTTAGAGTTAACCAACTAGGTTCAATGTTAGCTAGCTAACATTAAGCTATAACTAGCAATGCGAATGCATTTCTGATTAGAATAATATTACTACACAGATTCATACACGTAATGTTAGCTAGCATGTCAGCAAGCTAGGGAACAATATGCTTTAACTTGCAATGAGAATGACTTTCTGACCAAATTAGAAATGTATAATATCTGAAAATGTAGCTAAACTCTTACCTGTACACATGGATGAATGCTTCGCAGCAGACTGGAACCATTTCACTCCATTTTTGTTTGTAGCTACATCTTGTTTGATCAGCGTTGTCATTCCGCTTCACACTAACAGTGGCGTGTGCAGAAAGTAGTCCATCACTTTTCCCAACTGATCTGTCGATAGCGCCTGCTAAATTCAGGGTATCAATGTTGTTGAGAAAAGTAGCAAAACTTTTGTAGTCCTCGATGGCTAACGTTATATCTTTCAAAACGGCGTGGCAGAAARGACTATCAACACATACTGAGCAGCTCACGTTATAGACAGAAGAATGCTACATGGCAGAATAATCCAATCTAATCTCCCGTCATGTCCAGCTCATCCATTATCTCAGCCAATCATAGCTAGCGGTAGGGTTCCTCTTTTTCCATTGCTAACCCAACTAGGCTCGTAATTTAACAATTGTATTAGTATTCACGGATGGAATACAAGTTTGTTACTAAAGCACATGTTCCAGAAGGAATTTCCGACAAAAAATAAACACATTTTGATTTAAAAAAATTCACGTTCAAATGCCCCTCCTGTGAAGTGTGACATACACCTAGTTTCCTGAAACGAGTCACACAAACGCAGCAAAAAAAGAAASGTCTTCTCACTGTCAACTGCGTTTATTTTCAGGAAACTTAACGTGAGTAAGTATTGTATGAACATAACAAGATTCAACAGCTGAGACATAAAGTGAACAAGTTCCACAGACGTGACTAACATAAATGGTATAATGTGTCCCTGAACAAAGGGGGGTCAAAATCAAAAGTAACAGTCAGTATCTGGTGTGGCCACCAGCTGCATTAAGTACTACAGTGCATCTCCTCCTCATGGACTGAACCAGATTTGCCAGTTCTTGCTGTGAGATGTTACCCCACTCTTCCACCAAGGCACCTGCAAGTTCCTGGACATTTCTGGGGGGGAATGGCCCTAGCCCTCACCCTTTGATCCAACAGGTCCCAGACGTGCTCAATGGGATTTAGAACCGGGCTCTTCGCTTGCCATGGCAGAACACTGAAATTCCTGTCTTGCAGGAAATCACGCACAGAACGAGCAGTATGGCTGGTGGCATTGTCACGCTGGAGGGTCATGTCAGGATGAGCTTGCAGGAAGGGTACCATATGAGGGAGGAGGATGTCTTCCCTGTAACGCACAGCGTTGAGATTGCCTGCAATGACAACAAGCTCAGTCCGATGATACTGTGACACACCGCCCCAGACCATGACGGACCCTCCACCTCCAAATCGATCCCGCTCCAGAGTACAGGCCTCGGTGTAACGCTCATTCTTCTGACGATAAACGCGAATCCGACCATCACCCCTGATGGTCGAAGTCTTAAAACTTCTTACGACTGAAATCCCGTTAACGGGATCGATTTGACAACAGCCATTGAAAGTGCAGGGCGCCAAATTCAAACAACAGAAATCTCGTAATTAAAATTCCTCAAACATACAAGTATCATACACCATTTTAAAGATAAACTTGTTGTTAATCCCACCACAGTGTCCAATTTCAAAATGGCTGTACGACGAAAGCATACCATGCGATTATGTTAGGTCAGCGCCAAGTCACAGAAAAACACAGCCATTTTTCCAGCCAAAGAGATGAGTCACAAAAAGCAGAAATAGAGAAAATGTATCACTAACCTTTGATCTTCATCAGATGGCACTCATAGGACTTCATGTTACACAATACATGTATGTTTTGTTCGATAAAGTTCATATTTATATCTCAGTTTAYATTGGCTCGTTATGTTCAGTAATGTTTTGCTTCCAAAACATCCAGAGAGCCACATCAAAATCAATTGCAGAGAGCCACATCAATTTACAGAAATACTCATCATAAATGTTGATTTAAAATACAAGTGTTATGCATGGAATTAAAGATATACTTCTCCTTAATGCAACCGCTGTGTCAGATTTCAAAATAGCTTTACAGTGAAAGCACACCATGCAATAATCTGAGTACAGCGCTCAGAGACAACTCTGAGCGCTCCCTCCCCCTTTCCTCCTTCAACCCATGCTGTGGTCACAGAGAGACGTCGTAAATTCCTGAGAATCTCCTCATGGACACACAGTATAGCAGAGGGTAAAACTTCCATAGAGAACAAAGAGATTTCTTCCACCTCACAGAACATGAGGTACGAACACATTTCATGTTCCTGAAAAAGTATAAAAGATCGGTGAAGATTCCAGCTATTAACCGGTCCGTTTGTCACAACTTGGGGAACTCATGAGAGACTGTACATTACCATACCGCTGTTTATATAATAACCTCAGATATGAGGTTTACATCTAATTGTTGTATAAAATGAATGAGTGAGTATGATACTGTTTGTATAATTGTGTAATATGATTTTGGACTGTTTAATGAAGAAAAATACAAATCCCTTTTGATTTGAACTAAATCCGAGGACCCGCCCCTGAGCCCAGTTGGGTCAGACATCCTGGGACAGCCCCTTTCTACAATCCTAATAAAACCCAACTCTGAGAAATTATCAGCAGACCATGTTTTTTCTCCATAGGAGGAGAACGAAGGTTGAGTACCATTGCTGAATCTGTTAACCATACCACGTGGTTAAACTCTTAGACGAATAAGAACAAGTCTTTGATATTGACTACTAGTCTGCAGCTAGGAATTCGGTATCATTGAATGCGAAGAACGACAACCGCCGAAACATCCATTCTATAACGAATGTCACTCTGAACTATCCACAATAACCAAGACAGAACCAAGACAGAGACAGACGAAACTCTCCAACAGAAACTAACTTTTCTCCAGCGATCAAGACGACACACTGAGCATAAATATATATATATATTGATTGCAATTGTTCCCGAATGAGTGAGCGTTCATGTGTAAAGGATTAGCATGTCAATTGTTATAATTATGAACTCTAGTGATTTCTTAGTCGACCCCCAATTTTCCCTTTTGTCTAACAAGCCGCCAGGCCTGTTCAGCCCACTAGGGCATATTTCTCCTATCATTTCATGTAACCATTTTAAATTTGTTTGTTTGTTTATGCATTTCTGTGAATTACTTAGTTAGTAATAAATAAGTGATTTAAGACAATTGATGTATGGATGACTCATAGTGAAGACTGGGTTCGTGCAGATAACCAACAATTTACGACGTTTGGAATGAGACTAACGTGAGGTAAAAATAAATAAATCATTAATCAGAAGACTATTGATCAGATATGAAAATATCTGAAAGGTTATATTGGGAAATTATAACTTTGTAATCTGAATACATTCCCTGGTGCCCCAAATTCATAGTTAATTAGTTACGTTATTATTTAGTTGATCGCGTAATCACTAATTACAGAGAATCTTTGATAAAAACTATAAGTCTTCAATTTAATGATAGCAAAGACACGACACTGAGTACAGCGCTCAGAGACAAAAACAAGCCATACAGATACCCGCCATGTTGTGGAGTCAACAGAAGTCAGAAATGGCATTATAAATATGCACTTACCTTTGATCTTCATCGGAATGCACTCCCAGGAATCCCAGTTCCAAAATAACTGTTTGTTTTGTTCGATAAAGTCCATAATTTATGTCCAAATACCTCCTTTTTGTTTGCGCGTTTAGTTCACAAATCCAAATTCACAAGGCGCAGGCGCTTAGTTCAGATGACAGTTCCATTACAGTTCGTAGAAACATGTCAAACGATGTATAGAATCAATCTTTAGGATGTTTTTATCGTAAATCTTCAATAATATTCCAACCGGACAATTCCTTTGTCTTTAGAATTGAAAAGGAACAGAGCTCGTGCTCACGGCCGCGTGCGAGACTTAGCTCATGGCATTCTGCCAGACACCTGACTAAAACAGCTCTTATTCGCTCCCCCTTCACAGTAGTAGCCTGAAACAAGGTTCTAAAGACTGACATCTAGTGGAAGCCTTAGGAAGTGCAATCGGACCAAATTTTACACTGTATATTGGATAGGCAAAGACTTAAACCTGGTTGGATTTTTTCTCAGGTTTTTCCCTGCCATTTGAGTTATGTTATACTCACAGACATCATTCAAACAGTTTTAGAAACTTCAGTGTTTTCTATCCAATTCTACTAATTATATGCATATCTTAGCTTCTGGGCTTGAGTAGCAGGCAGTTTACTCTGGGCACCTTATTCATCCAAGCTACTCAATACTGCCCCCCAGCCATTAGAAGTTAACGACCGTTCCACAGGTGCATGTTCATTAATTGTTTATGGGTCATTGAACAGGCATGGGAAACAGTGTTAAAACCCTTTACAATGAAGATCTGCGAAGTTATTTGGATTTTTACGAATTATCTTTGAAAGACAGGGTTCTGAAAAGGGACGTTTCTTTTTTTGCTGAGTTTATATACAGTACCAGTCAAGTTTTGACACACCTACTCATTCAAGGGTTGTTCTTTATTTTATTACTATTTTCTACATTGCCAAATAATTTTGAAGATTTAAAAACAAACTATGAAATAACACATATGGAATCATGTGTTAACCAAAAAAGTGTTAAACAAATCAAAATATATTTTTGATTTTCGTTTCTTCAAAGTAGCCAGACTTTGCCTTTGACTACTTTGCACACTCTTTGCTTTCTCTCAACCAGCTTCACCTGGAATGCTTTTCCAACAGTCTTGACGGAGTTCCCACATACACTGAGCACTTCTTGGCTGCTTTTCCTTCACTTTGCGGCCCAACTCATCTCAAAACTTCTCATTTGGGTTGAGGTTGGGTGATCGTGGAGGTCAGGTCATCTGATGCAGCACTCCATCACTACTTCTTGGTCAAATAAACCTTATACAGCTTTGAAGGTGCGTTGGCTCATTGTCCTGTTGAAAAACAATTGATACTCCCACTAAGTGCAAACCCGATGGGATGGCGTATCTCTGCAGAATGCTGTGGTAGCCATGCTGGTTAAGTGCTCTGGTGACCCTGTCAGTGATTTTATTTAGAATTCAAGGCAAAGCAGCCCCACACCATCATATCACCACCTCCTCCAAGCGTCACGGTGGGAACCACCCATGCGTCACGGTGGGAACCACCCATGCGGAGATCATCCGTTCAGCTACTCTGCGTCTCACAAAGACATGGCGGTTGGAACCAAAAATCTCAAATTTGGACTCATCAGACCAAAGGACATTTCCACTGATATAATGTCCATTGCTCATGTTACTTGCCTCAAGTAATTATCTTTTTGGTGTAATTTGACCATGAAGGCTTGGTTCACGCAGTCTCTTCTGTTCAGTTGAGATGTCTGTTACTTGAACAATTTCTAAGCCTGGTAACTCTAATGAACTTGTCCTCTGCAGCAGAGGTAACTCTGGGTCTTCCTTTCTTGTGGGTGTCCTCATGAGAGCCAGTTTCATCATAGCGCTTGATGGTTTTTGCGACTGCACTTTTTCTGGATTGACTGACCCTCATGTCTTAACGTAATTATGGCCTGTCGTTTCTCTTTGGTTATTTGCGCTGTTCTTGCCATAATATGGACTTGGTCTTTTACCTAATAGGGATATCTTCTGTATAACACCCCTACCTTGTCACAACACATATCTGATTGGCTCAAACGCATTAAGAAGGAAAGAAATTCCACAAATTAATATTTCACAAAGTGCACCTGGTAATTGAAATGCATTCCAGGTGACTACCTCATGAAGCTGGTTGAGAGATTGCCAAGAGTGAGCAAAGCTGTCGTCAAAGCATCGGGTGGCTACTTTGAAGAATCTCAAATATAAAATATATTTTGATATGTTTAACACTTTTTTGGTTACTACATAATTCCATATGTGTTATTTCATAGTTTTAATGGCTTCACTTATTCTACAATGTAGAAAATAGTAAAAATAAATGGAACCCTGGAATATGTAGGTGTGTCCAAAATTTTGACTTCTACCATGTATATATGTGTATTCAGACCTTTTCCCACATTTTGTTACTTTACAGCCGTACTCTAAAATGGATGATAAAAAAAAAATATCCTCATAAATCTACTCACAATACTCCATAATGACAAAGCGAAAACTGATTTTTTTTACTTTTGCAATAACAAATAAAAAAACTTAACTTCTTTGGGATAGGGGGCGGTATTTTCACATCCGGATGAAAATCGTACCCAAAGTAAACTGCCTGTCACTCAGGCCCAGAAGCAAGGATATGCATATAGTTGTAGATTTAAATAGAAAACACTCAAGTTTCTAAAATTGTTAAAATTATGTCTGTGAGTATAACAGAACTGATACGGCCGGCGAAACCATCCCCCCCCAAAAAAGATTTCACCTTACCACTGTTTTCAATGGCTAGTACTATAATTATAAGCCCAAGTCCTCCCAAATTGCAGTTCCTAGGGCTTCCACTAGATGTCAACAGTTTTTGGAAAAATGACCCAGACATTGTAGTTTTTCTAGGTGGCTCCCATTTTGGCTGTAGTGTTTCCAAGCGTGTGGAGGAAAGCGCGTTCTTTCTTATTTATCTCCGGTAATGAACATACTATTCTCAGTCTTAAATTTTATTGTTTATTTGCGTATTAGGATACCTAAGGCTTGATTTATAAACGTTGTTTGACTTGTTTGGAAAAGTTTATTAGTAACGTTTGGGATTCATTTTGTATGTATTTTGATGGAGGGAAACTGAGTCGATTATTGACTGAAGCGCGCCAGCTAAACTGAGTTTTTATGGATATAACGAAGGACATTGTCAAACAAAAGGACCATTTGAAATGTAACTGGGATCTTTTGGAGTGCCAACAGAAGAAGATCTTCGAAGGTAAGGCATATATTATATTGCTATTTTTGACTTTCGTGTCGCAACTCCCTGGTTGAAAATGATTTGTTACGCATTTGTGTGCTGGGCCCTGTCCTCAGATAATCGCATGGTTTGCTTTCGCCGTAAAGCCTTTTTGAAATCTGACAYGGCGGCTGGATTAACACCAAGTTAAGCTTTATTTTGATGTATTGCACTTGTGATTTCATGAAAGTTTAATATTTATAGTAATTTAATTTGAATTTGGCGCTCTGCAATTTCACCGGAAGTTTTCAAAATGGGACGCTAGCGTAAATACGTTTTCAGACCCTTTGTCTCCATTGATCATCCTTGATGTTTCTACAACTTGATTGCACATGATTTGGAAAGGCACACACCTGTCTATATAAGGTGCCGCAGTTGACAGTGCATTTCAGAGCAAAAACCAAACCATGAAGTCGGAATTGTCCGTAGATCTCTGAGAGGATTTTGTCCAGGCACAGATCTGGGGAAGGGTTCCAAAACATTTCTGCAGTATTGAAGGTCCCCATGAACACAGTGGCCTCCATCATTCTTAAATGGAAGAAGTTTGGAACCACCAAACTGAGCAATCATGTGAGAGGGGCCTTGGTCAGGGAGGTGACCAATAATCCAATGTTCACTCTGACAGAGCTCCAGAGTTCCTCTGTGGAGATGGGAGAACCTTCCAACAGGACAATAACCCTAAGCACGCAGCCAAGACAGCGCAGTAAAAATCTCTCAATGTCCTTGTGTGGCCCAGCCAGAGCCCGGTCTTGAACCCGATCGAACATCTCTGGAGAAACCTGAAAATAGCTATTCAGCAACGCTTCCCATCCAACCTGACAAGGCTTGAGAGGATCTGCAGAGAAGTATGGGAGAAACTCCCCAAATACAGGTGTGCCAAACTAAATGTAATATTTCCTTTTTTTAAATTTTGATAAATTAGCAAACATTTCTACAAACCGGTTTTTGCTTTGTCATTATGAGGTATTGTGTGTAGAATKATGTTTTTATCAATTTTAGAATAAGGCTGTAACGTCACAAAATGTGGCAAAAGTCAAGGGGCCTGAATATTTTCCGAAGGTAGTGAATATGCACAGTGCGCACTCACTGGTGACATGGCCGATGTTCTCTGTTGGTGCCAGTAAGACTAGGCTGTAGGCCTACTGTTGTTCGCTCAATTAAGTTGAGAATTTTGTTAACTAAAAGACAGATTAGAYTATTTTCATTGTCTTCTCTTTACAGCAATAACCATTTGCTTTCCAAATTGTTTTCCCACAATTGAGTTTTGAAATATTGTTATATGCCTAGCTTGGGCCTCTTTTCACTGACAAGTCGCAACTCATCTTTTTATTTGGTTTTTGCTGTGCACGCTGCCTTTCCTTCCGACTGTAGGCATTGCGATTTTAAAGCAATCCACAACTTTTTTAAAGCTTGGGGAAGCTAATGATCCTCTGTGGCCAAATCATGCTTTAGTAGCCTAATTTTTTTATTTATTATTTTATTTATTTATAGACAGGAGTAGGCTATATAATTTTGGCAATTTAATTCAATAAACTTAGGGATTGGTTTACCTAGCCTTTTGGAYGTGCCGCCTATGTCAATCTACTATCCCCCATAGTAGAAAAGTTGACCTATTCTATTGGTCAGGTTTTCGAAAAAGAAATGTCCCAAACAGACTCTGGGACAGTTATGGGACTATAGATACCAAATTCGTACAACTAGTAGGCCTAGGCTACAAAACAAACACTTTAAAAAGCAATGAGTCTGATGCAGCAGATCTGAACGTTTAGCTTAAAATTTGCTCAACTATTATTTCGCAACATTATTAGCCGCAGTAATGCGCACAAGGCAGTAGGCTCAGAGCTAATGTGCATTTGGGTACTGGACAATGAAAGTTGAAAACCAATAGAACATGAGAGAAATAGGCTACTGGTTTCAATGGCGTATGGAAGTCTTTATAAAATAATTGCCTCCACGGATATGGTCGGATTCTGCCTAGGCTACTTTGAAGCAAGGTAAAACATGCCTCATGTAGTAAAACGTTCAGGTTTCAAACAAGTTAAGTAGCTATATGTTTTCAAAATGCGTACTGCSTCCAGCTCATTGCAAAGTGGTGTGACGCGCTGATGAAGCCTGCCTTCGATTGCCTATGCAATTACCAGTTGAGATTTAAAAATAATAGCTATTTTTAGTTTTGGCCCAAAAACTATTTTTAACACACGATTGCATATAGAACTGTTGCTCAATGATATGACTTATAAAAGCGCTGTCTGACAGAGTTTCCGCTCAAAGTAGCTGTATGCTGTGCGCGTTTGATAAATAAGATGCATAACAAATATAAATGTGGTAATTTAATTCCACAAAATKATGCATATTTACCTGTAGACCGATAAGCATGACCGGTCAAATGTATTCACGTCAACTGGTATATCTGTCAATGAATAGGCTAAAAAGTATTATTTCGCAATGGTATGTTTTTTTAGTTTTTGCTTTGCTTTGGCCGGTGCCAATTTTATTTATTGGCTATTACCGGCTAACGGAATCCCTGGTGTGTGTGTGTGTGTATTAAGTCAGTAAGTCACCATGGCCCAGCAATAGTACAGATACTTCAACAACCCAACACCATAGTCACATCCAACTTCTGTGGTTTCTTGATCACTCCTAACATTGGAACTCTGATTTGACTTTAAGGCATGGCAGGCCTTTCTATTTTTATCCTGTGTGTCTGGGCATTAGCACAGTTCTCTTATCACTCCTAACAGGCCAGGGTGTTGACAGGCTTGGAGGTGTTGGGTATTCCATATGTCATGCAGGCAGGGCTCTTGTCTGATATGAAAGCTGTCAGGTTAGCAGCCAGCTGTGGAGGTGCCCTTTCTACACTGACTTAGGCCCWGAGGCTGGACCATGACGTCACGTGTGTGTTTAACTGTGTTGTGCATGTGACGTGTGTGTGTGCGTTCGTGCAGCAGCCGTAGCTTAAGTTCTGATTCGAAGCTGGGGACTTTGTCTCCTGAAAGGTGTTTACTCTCCAGCCATGCCTTGCCCTCTTGGCCRAACAAACATTGTGCCACCATTCTGACTAACAGAGAGGCTATGTCAGGCCAGGGGCCACATAACTGTATAGAAGTAGTTAGACCAGTGTTCAAAGATAGATAGATATATTTGTAATAATGACAATTACAACAATACTGAATGAACACTTTTACACTTTTATAACTTAATATAATCCATCAATAAAATCTATTTAGTCTCAAATAAATAATGAAACATGTTCAATTTGGTTTAAATAATGCAAAATAAAAGTGTTGGAGAAGAATGTAAAAGTGCAATATTTGCCATGCAAAAAAGCTAACGTTTAAGTTCCTTGCTCAGAACATGAGAACATACACTGCTCAAAAAAATAAAGGGAGCACTTAAACAACACAATGTAACTCCAAGTCAATCACACTTCTGTGAAATCAAACTGTCCACTTAGGAAGCAACACTGATTGAAAATAAATTTCACATGCTGTTGTGCAAATGGAATAGACAACAGGTGGAAATTATAGGCAATTAGCAGAAACCCCCAATAAAGGACTGGTTCTGCAGGTGGTGACCACAGACACATTCTTAGTTCCTATGCTTCCTGGCTGATGTTTTGGTCACTTTTGAATGCTGCCGGTGCTTTCACTCTAGTGGTAGCATGAGACGGAGTCTACAACCCACACAAGTGGCTCAGGTAGTGCAGCTCATCCAGGATGGCACATCAATGCGAGCTGTGGCAAGAAGGTTTGCTGTGTCTGTCGGCGTAGTGTCCAGAGCTGGAGGCGCTACCAGGAGACAGGCCAGTACACAGGAGACGTGTAGGAGGCCGTAGGAGGGTAACACCCAGCAGCAGGACCGCTACCTCGCCTTTGTGCAAGGAGGAGCAGGAGGAGAACTGCCAGAGCCCTGCAAAATGACTCCAGCAGGCCACAAATGTGCATGTGTCTGCTCAAACGGTCAGAAACAGACTCCATGAGGGTGGTATGAGGGCCCGACGTCCACAGGTGGGGGTTGTGCTTACAGCCCAACACCGTGCAGGACGTTTGGCATTGCCAGAGAACACCAAGATTGGCAAATTCGCCACTGGCGCCTGTGCCTCTTCACAGATGAAAGCAGGTTCACACTGAGCACATGTGACAGACGTGACAGAGTCTGGAGACGCCGTGGAGCACGTTCTGCTACCTGCAACATCCTCCAGCGATGACGGTTTGGGCGGTGGGTTCATCATGGTGTGGGGTGGCATTTCTTGGGGGCCGCACAGCCTCCATGTGCTCGCCAGAGGTAGCCTGACTGCCATTAGGTACCGAGATGAGATCCTCAGACCCCTTGTGAGACCATATGCTGGTGCGGTTGGCCTGGGTTCCTCCTAATGCAAGACATTGCTAGACCTCATGTGGCTGGAGTTTTTCAGCAGTTCCTGCAAGAGGAAGGCATTGATGCTATGGACTGGTCCGCCGTTCCCCAGACATGAATCCAATTGAGCCACATCTGGGACATCATGTTCTGCTCCATCCACCAACGCCCCGTTGCACCACAGACTGTCCAGAGTTGGCGGATGCTTTTAGTCACGGTCTGGGAGGAGATCCCTCGGAGACCATCGCCACTCATCAGGAGCATGCCAGGCATTGTAGGGAGGTCATACAGGCACGTGGAGGCCACACACTACTGAGCCTCATTTTGACTTGTTTTTAAGGACATTACATAAAGTTGGATCAGCTTGTAGTGTGGTTTCACTTTAATTTTGAGTGTGACTCCAAATCCAGACCTCCATGGGTTGATAAATTTTGATTTCATTGATAATTTTTGTGTTATTTTGTTGTCAGCACATTCAACTATGTAAAGAAAAAAGTATTTAATAAGAATATTTTCATTCATCTCAGATCTAGGATGTGTTATTTTGGTGTTCCCTTTATTTTTTTGAGCAGTGTATAAAAGTGGTGGTTTTAACAGTGTCCTTCAATATCTCCAGGTAAGAATTTTAGGTTGTAGTTTTATAGGAATTATAAATGCGTCGACTATTTCTCTATACCATTTGTATTTTATATACCTTTGACTATTGGATGTCGTATAGGCACTATAGTATTGCCAGCCTAATCTCGGGAGTTGATAAGGCTTGAAGTCCTAAACAACGCAATGCTTGGCACAGCAAGAGCTGCTTGGCAAATGCAGGAAAGTGACGTTTGAATGAATGCTTATGAGCCTGCTGCTGCTTTACCTCTCGCTCAGTCAGACATCAAATCATAGACTCAATATATAATATACTAACACAAGAAATACGAGCTTAGGTCGTTAATAATGGCCAAATCGCAAACTATCATTTCGAAACTAAACGTTTATCTTTCAGTGAAATACGGAACCGTTCCGTATTTGTCTAACGGATGGCATCCCAAAGTCTAGATATTGCTGTTACATTGCAAAACCTTCAATGTTATGTATAATTATGTACAATTCTGGCAAATTAATTTACGGTCTTTGTTGGAAGAATGGTTTCAGACACGGTTCGCCAACGAGCCAGGCGGCCCAAACTGCTGCATATACCCTGACTCTGCTTGCACAGAACGCAAGAGAAGTGACATAATTTCCCTAGTTAAAATWAATTAATTTTAGCAGGCAATATTAACTAAATATGCAGGTTTAAAAATATATACTTGTGTATTGATTTTAAGAAAGGCATTGATGTTTATGGTTAGGTACATATTGGTGGTGCAACAACAGTGCTTTTTTTTCCGTGAATGCGCTTGTTAAATCATCACCCGTTTGGCAAAGTAGCCTGTGATTCGATGATAAATTAACAGGCACCGCATCGATTATATGCAACGCAGGACAAGCTAAATAAACTAGTAATATCATCAACCATGTGTAGTTATAACTAGTGATTATGATTGATTGATTGTTTTTTATAAGATAAGTTTAATGCTAGCTAGCAACTTACCATGGCTACACTCACGTAACAGGTAGTCAGCCTGCCACGGTCTCCTCGTGGAGTGCAATGTAATTGGCCATAATCGGTGTCCAAAAATGCTGATTACCGATTGTTATGAAAACTTGAAATCGGGCCTAATTAATCGGCCATTCCGATTTAATTGGTCGACCTAATTTATTTATTTATATATACACACACACACACAGAATAAGAAAGATGTGCCTTTTGATAGCCCTACATGCAGCAACATGGGTTGGCCTCTTGTGAGACACTTTGGACACTGCGCTGATCATATCAACAGGGAGTCATGGAACAATGTGTCATTAAAGCAATTTTGCTGTATGACAAGGAAAGTCATAGACAGGCACATCCTTTCAAGTAGTAGGGTGATTCTATATGACGACGTAGGCATTTCTCTTTGACTAAACTCTGGTACATCCAGGCAAGGTGAATGGGTCAGTCACTAGTCCTGTTTTAGCCCTCTCTCTGCCATGTTGTGTGCCTGTGTGTGTTTCATTAGGCCCAGAGGCTGATAAATGGCATGTGCTGGCCTGGCACCCAGGCTGCCTGTCTGGCCTCCCTATCCACTCCTCACAGTGCCTTCTGCCACCCTACATGATACATGCTAACTCAAAGGAACCTGGGAGCACAATAACAGGTGCAAGATGAGACATGTTATCTTATATTTACTGCCAGGACAACATTATAATCAAGTCCTCATGTTTAATTGATGAACAAGAAAGAAATGGGCTAATCATTTTTAGTGACAAACGGTGACCAGCTGTCTCTTTACAAACACGATCAAGTATTGAACTTGTTTATCTGTATCTATTTTCATTAGTTTACAGGAAGAGCCTGTAACATCAACAACCACCATTAGCATTTGTGTGCTAATGCTCTGATATTCTGATTCCCCCCCCCTAGCTTCCATGTAACTCCACAGGCCTCGATTGCTAGTGACAAATGTCACCAATTTGTAAGTCGCTCTGGATAAGAGCGTCTGCTAAATGACTTAAATGTAAATGTCACCCTCACCCAGCCATGCCTGCTTCCTGACTGGAAGCTGCAGAAAAAACATTTGATTTGCACAACAGTGTTGTTTTTTTTTGGGGGGGGGGGTCAGAAGGAGTAGACAATGGGCATATCGGGTTGCTATGAAACTCGGCCAGGTTTTTTATATGGATTAAATATAGAGGCGTGAAGTGTAGCTATGGCAACTCTAGCGTAATCAAATATCTGTGATATGAGAAAAAAACACCCACAGCTTAATTCAGTCAGGCTCTATCTAACCACAGCCAAGAGACCTCTGGATGTGGATATTTAAACCGCAGACCTGTCACAAGGTTACTAAACCACACTTGATGGAGGATTGGCTCAGTGTTGATGTGTTCTGGTACAAAGTAACTGTTAGTTGGGTTGACTGTTAATGAACACGTCTCTCAGCTTTGATTGAAGTTTCTCTCCCACAGTGGATGTGTGTGCGGTCCTGGGAAAGTTAGCCCCAAGCCATCACGCTGAGCAGTGAGGACGGAACAACATTCCAAGCTCGTTATTAGAACAGGAACTACACCCCCAGGGCACATAACATGGCAGGTTGCAAGGTCATGGAACAGACATATTTAAATTGTACTGTATAGAAGTGGGAAAGGATGGTATTGTTGAGGCGTGTGTCTGGATGCACACACAACTCATTTTTGGAAACTAAGTGTGTGTCACTACTTCACAGGAGCGCCATTTGAACGTAAACCTTTTTGAAAAATCGAAATGTGTATTTTTGGGCTGAAATGCATTCTGGAACATGTGAACTTTCATGTGCCTTAATAACATATGTGTATACCATTATTTAAGTACAAAGACAATTGTGAAATTACGAGCCTAATTGGTTTAACCACAAAGTCAGCAACCTTCCCGCTAGCCATGATTGGCTGAGATAATGAGTGGGCTGATCATGCCGAGAGATGCATTCGGATTGGTCTGCCATGTAGCTCGCTTCTGTCTATAATATGAGCTGGTCAATATGTGTAGGTAATCCTTTCTAATGCACTATTTTTGAAAGATATGATACAGTAGAACTGCATGAGTGTTGCTCTCCACTTTGTGGAGGACCGAGTTTTGAAATCAGTGGAATTGGTGTATGATAGCTAAGAAGATGGAGAGAATTCTGGCATTTGATTGCAAATATGCAGACGGAGTCGAAAAGACAACACAGAAGGCTGTTGTAATCCGGAGACAAGTGTTTTATACATCTTCAAACTAAGGGCAACCATGGCATCTGTGACAGACGGAGAAGCGTCCATCCATGTATACGGGTAAGAGTCTAGCTAGCTACATTTTCAGATATTACACGTTTCTAATTTTGTCAGTCGTTTTCATTTCAAGTTAGCTTGCTAGCTAGCTAACAGTACACTAATGTTATGTGTATGATCTKTGTAGTAATATTATTCGTATCTCAGAGCCATTTGCATTGCTAGTTATAGCCTAATGTTAGCTAGCTAACATTGAAACTGGTTGGTTAACTACCTGCAGATTCATGCAGGGTAGTAACGTTATGAGTTGGGATTATGGTTCATTGTTTTGCTAGCTACATGTCTAACAAAATACTCCACTATGCAAGTAACTATTTCAATAGAATGTTTGTCACTGCGGCAACTGTTGATAGCCARAGCGAATTTACCAGCWACATCTACTCTGATTTCAGAGTATCCTCGTCTGAGTGTGCCAGAGCGCAGAATAACTGATATTTACAAATGCTCAACACCCGTTGAATATGGCCGGTGTCAGTAAACGTTGGCAAAAAAGCATAATT
>NC_036853.1:15492809-15514101 GCF_002910315.2 Salvelinus sp. IW2-2015
TACTTACAGACCAAATGAGGAGAACAGCTCACTGACCATTTTATCGCCCTGGGTTGGCTTATTTTATTCTAGTCTAGCTTTTCATGGGACTCCAAGAGCAAAGAAGTGTTTTTGAAGGAGAAAGGCCAGTGGCGCGCAGGTACGTTTTGCGCAAGAGACAGAGGCTGTCAGTTAGAAGCTTATGCATCATGCATTAGCTACATATAAGGCTGGCTGCAGTGCTTGTTCCACACTGTCAGAATTCATTCCCTGGTCCAGGAGCAATGATGAGCTCACCAGCTCAGGCCCAGATGGTGTCAGGCAGGCTAGGGTCAGCCCTGTATTTAGACTGCTGTTCTACAGCCAACAGCCAAACAAGGCAAGAGGGAATCACATAACAGGAAAATTAGATGTCTGCTTAAAATCTAAAATCTCTTTCTGAAAATAGTACGTTTTTAGCCTAGATATTCACTATTCGTCTGAATAGGAAGATGTATGTGTTTTATTGACATATATATTTTTTWAGGTATATACTTTTCACAACATGTATTCAACCCTTGGAAGCASCCCTATGATTTTATGTTGCGTGCAATAAACAAATCTCTGAGCTAAMTGTTTCACAGACATTGTCTTTAAAAACGCTCTTCCTCCCTCTTCCTCTATATAAAGTCATATCCGGCTGAGACCCTCTAGGGCTCTGTGTCATGTTAAAGGAATTAGTATTAGTGTTTAATAAATTACTATTGTGGTGTGTAGCCAGATCACTTAAATGCCGTGTCATTAACTTTATTAGGCCAATCTGTCTTGCTCATTATGCATGACCAGAGTGCTACTGGGTGAATACCACTCACATGCTGAAGGGCCGGTGCTCTGATGAGAAAACAGGGCCTAGTTTATGTTCACCAGGCCCCCATCCTCCTCATGAGGGTTAGTTAGTCATACACCACAGTATGTCTTTTGTTCCAGGGCTGGGGTATGASTATATATGAACTAGCCAAGGCACTACTAGTATGACAAGAAGCCATTGTTTCTGCGAGCCCGTGGTGGTAGTAGGACTCATAATGGCAGTGCCTCGGTTGAAATTCCACTGACCCCCCCCCYAATGACTCACTAAAGACATTGGCTACTTCCTCTCCATCAATGTTGTCTTTCTGCACGCTAAACATTTAGCCTCTGTGCCATGGAGTGAAGCACAATGTTCCTTACTTGTCAACTTGTGTATATTTTACTAAAGTCATTGCATAAATATTGCTGAAATACTGGTCATGCAMAAAATAGCCCTTGTGTTCCTTCCTGTCAGACTTAACTCATCAGTTTGTCCCAAATGGCCCATGAATGAGCTCACATTTCACCAAGTCTATTCATTGGTAATCAAAATCTAGACAAATATGAAATTATATGCAACTGTAGTGCTTCTGAATCGTAGGCGTATCRTCTGGAAAGCATACGATGGGCCTATCTTGTTTCACTATTCCCTTCATCTCAAACTACTGTAACCCCTCTAAAGGGTCAGTTCTCAGGCAGTTGAATGCAAACCCTGATGCTCCTGAAGACTCSTGAGGTTGTTAATCTGATCCACCTGATCACGTCTTGGACAAGCCAGAGTTCTGTCTGCCACATCYGCTACTCTTCGGACCCAGGAGTGTCGATGAGAGATCATCATGACAGACAAACACTCAGAACGAACAGATGCAGAGCTGTATACCGATGCCACTTCAGCGAGTGGAGTAAAGGGGGGTAAAGTACCATCTCGCTCCATGTGACCATGTGACTGCCATCCGGCTGGAACTTACTGTCAGAGGAGCCAATGAGTCTTCAAGGCTGAGTGCATGGGGCTGCGGCCTGCAGCACCAGTGGGAAACGCCTGCCAGTACTATAGTGATTGTGTAACGTTAGTCCCTGGGCCCTGCAGCCTTTTCCTGTCCCAAGTCCTCCTACGCATGATAACATTCATCTCCAGGGTCTCGTTTGATCAACAGCACCACTGTCTCTCCATCCAAACAGCAGAATCCTCTCCTTCTCACTAGCATCTTCCAGATGGTCCATGTATCAGCAAGGCATACTCATCCAAGCAACAGACTCATCCAAGGCCCACAGGAATTCTGCTTCTAGAACTCGTTTGAAAAGAAACTGCCATGCTTGATGCCAGGGAACCAACTGCAGGCTTAAAGACAATGTGGTATGACCGACATGACGTCTCTTAGCCTGCTCACTGCATGTTGAAAGTGTGTGCTTTTAAATGACGCCTCATCCCTCCCTCGACCCTTGCTGTGTACAACCTTTTYTTTTTTTTTACCCTTTTTTACCACATACAGTGCCTTGCAAAGTATACATCCCCCAGCAGGACCGCTACCTCCGCCTTTGTGCAAGGAGGAGCACTGCCAGAGCCCTGCAAAATAACCTCCAGCAGGCCACAAATGTGCATGTGTCAGCATATGGTCTCACAAGGGGTCTGAGGATCTCATCTCGGTACCTACTGGCAGTCAGGCTACCTCTGGCGAGCACATGGAGGGCTGTGCGGCCCCACAAAGAAATGCCACCCCACACCATGACTGACCCACCACCAAACCGGTCATGCTGGAGGATGTTGCAGGCAGCAGAACATTCTCCACGGCGTCTCCAGACTCTGTCACATGTGCTCATGTGCTCAGTGTGAACCTGCTTTCATCTGTGAAGAGCACAGGGCGCCAGTGGCGAATTTGCCAATCTTGGTGTTTCTCTGGCAAATGCAAACGTCCTGCACGGTGTTGTGCTGTAAGCACAACCCCCACTGTGGACGTCGGGCCTCATACCACTCATGGAGCTGTTTCTGACCGTTTGAGCAGCACATGCGGCTGATGGAGGTCATTTTGCAGGGCTCTGGCAGTGCTCCTCCTTGCACAAAGGCGGAGGTAGCGGTCCTGCTGCTGGGTTGTTACCCTCCTACGGCCTCCACGTCTCCTGATGTACTGGCCTGTCTCCTGGTAGCGCCTCCATGCTCTGGACACTACGCCGACAGACACAACAAACCTTCTTGCCACAGCTCGCATTGATGTGCCATCCTGGATGAGCTGCACTACCTGAGCACTTGTGTGGGTTGTAGACCTCCGTCTCATGCTACCACTAGAGTGAAAGCACCGGCAGCATTCAAAAGTGACCAAAACATCAGCCAGGAAGCATAGGAACTGAGAAGTGGTCTGTGGTCACCACCTGCAGAACCACTCCTTTATTGGGGGTGTCTTGCTAATTGCCAGGTAATCTGGTTAGATGAGACAAAAATGTTAATTTTTGGCCATCAAGGAAAACGCTGTCTGGTGCAAACCCAACATCTCTCATCACCCCGAGAACATCATCCCCATTAGAATTGAAGGAATGATAGATTGGGCTAAATACAGGGAAATTCTTGAGGGAAACCTGTTTCTGTCTTCCAGAGATTTGAGACTGGGACGGAGGTTCACCTTCCAGCAGGACAATGACCCTAAGCATACTGCTAAAGCAACACTCAAGTTGTTTAGAGGGAAACATTAAAATGTTTTGGAATGGCCTAGTCAAAGCCTAGACCTCAATCCAATTGAGAATCTGTGGTATGGCTTAACGATTTGCTTTACACCAAGCTTATAGAGACACCCCAAGAGACTTGCAGCTGTAATTGCTGCAAAAGGTGGCTCGACAAAGTATTGACTTTGGGCAGGTGAATAGTTATGCACACAAGTTTTCTGTGTTTTTGTCTTATTTCTTGTTTTTTACAAAAAATATGTTGGCATGTTGTGTAAATCAAATGATACAACCCCCGAAAAAATCCATTTTAATTTCAGGTTGTAAGGCCACAAAATAGGAAAAATGCCAGGATGGTGAATACTTTCGCAAGCCACTGTAAGTTGACTGCGAACACATTCTCATTTACAGCAACGACCTTAAGGGGATGAATGATCCAGTCAGTGCTCTGCTCTAAATGGGAGTTGGATTACCAGCTCCACGGTGCTGGTGCTGCTGCAGCCTCTGTCTGCACTCTGCACGGTCAGCCTCCAGGCCTAGTGTAACTTTTCCGGCTTGCCTGCCTGCCGGCAGAACAACTTGGGATCGACTAACCAGAGTCATAAATGTTGCAGGCAGCCAGGCAATTTAATACAAGGCATGTTTTTTCATTCCTGTGCTTCTCCCCTTCTCGGCTCTGTATTTTCAGCACATCAAAAGGTCTGGATGATGGAGATTGGATTAGGACAGGGGGTTGCGTCTGTCTGAGGGGTAGAGTGTTGTTGGGGATTAAGACAAACATTAACCCCTGTGCCCCTGGGTGCTTCATTAGGACAGCAGGTTGCCGGGAGGATGTGGTAACTAACTTTCAGAGCTAGCCAGTGGTTACGTTTTTTGGGTGCTTTTCTGCTGAAATAAGAGTTGGAGCCACAGTGATGGAACCGGGGTACTTGAATGACAATGTGGGGTATAGGCTAGCTATTTTTCAGAAAAACCCTGATAAAGACAATCTTACCCAGAGTCCCATTTGCAACCAAGTACAGGCAATTTTTATGCGCCAGAGTGTGCTGGTTGAGAGATTGCCGATAGTTTKCAAATCTGTCATCAAGGCAAAGGGTGGCTACTTTGAAGAATCCCAAATATAAAATATATTTTGATTTAACACTTTTTTGGTTACTACATGATTCCATATGTGTCATTTCATAGTTCTATTGTCTTAACTATTATTCTACAATATAGAAAATAGTACAATAAAGAAAAACCCTTGAATGCGTAGGTGTGTCCAAACCTTTGACTGGTACTGTATGTTGAGAATACTGTGTATATAAATGCACAGTACAAAACCCCATAGCAAAATTTATAGAATTGTAGGAAATTAGCTTCCGGACCAGAGTCTGGAATACTGTATATACAGTGCATTCGGAAAGTATTCAGACCCTTGAGTTTTTTTCACATTTTGTTAATTTACAGCCTTATTCTAAAATGTTTTACATAGTTTTTTCCCCCCCTCAATGTACACACAATACCCCATAATGACAAAGCCCCCCACAAAGAATCTACATTTATGCAAATGTATTGATAAACAATGTTTACATGTGTATTCAAACCCTTTACTCAGTACTTTGTTTTAAGCACCTTTGGCAGCGATTACAGCCTCGGGTCTTCTTGGGTATGATGCTACGAGCTTGGCACACCTGTATTTGGAGATTTTCTCCTATTCTCTGCAGATCCTCTCAAGCTCTGTCAGGTTGGATGGGGAGTGTCACTGCACAGCTATTTTCCGGTTTCTCCAGAGATGTTTGATCGGGTTCAAATCCGGGCTCTGGCTGGGCCACTCAAGGACATTGAGACTTGTCCCGAAGCCACTCCTGCGTTGTCTTGGCTGTGTGCTTAGGGTCGTTGTCCTGTTGGAAGCTGAACTTTCGCACCAGTCTGAGGTCCTGTTAGCGCTGGAGCAGGTTTTTTATCATGGGTCTCTCTGTACTTTGCTCCATTCATATTTGCCCTGATCCTGACTAGTCTCCCAGTCCCTGCTGCCTAAAAACATCCGCACAGCATGATGTTGCCACCACGATGCTTCATCGTAGGGATGGTGCCAGGTTTCCTCCAGGCGTGACACTTGGCATTCAGTCAGTTCAAAGAGTTCAATCTTGGTTTCATCAGACCAGATCGTCTTGTTTCTCATGGTCTGAGAGTCTTTAGGTGCCTTTTGGCGAAATCCAAGCGGGCTGTCCTGTCTTACTGAGGAGTTGCTTCTGTCTGGCCTCTCTAACATTAAGGCCAGATTGGTGGAATGCTGCAGAGATGGTTGTCCTTCTGTAAGTTCTCCCATTTCCACAGAGGAACTCTACAGCTCTGTCAGTGAGACCATTGGGTCCTTGGTCACCTCCCTGACCAAGGCCCTTCTCCCCTGATTGCACAGTTTGGGTGGGCCTCCAGCTCTAGGGAGGGTTTTGGTGGTTCCAAACTTCTTCCATTTTTAAGAATGTTGGAGGCCACTGTATTCTTGGACTTTCAATTGGTACCCTTTCCCAAATCTGTGCCTAGACACAATCCTATCTAAGAGTTCTATGGACAATTCCGGCATGCACTGTCAACTGTGGGACCTTATAGAGACRGGTGTGTGCCTTTCCAAATCATGTCCAATCAATTGCATTTACAACCGGTAGACTCAACCTTTTTTCTTTTTTTTCTCCTTTTTTTTACATCTTAAGGGTGATCAACGGAAACAGGATGCACCTGAGCTCAATTTCTAGTCTCGTAGCAAAGGGTCTGAATACTTAGGTGAATAAGGTATTTCAGTTTTTTAAAATAAATTTGCAAGAAATTCTAAACAGTTTTTGCTCTGTCATTATGGGGTATTGTGTGTAGATTGATGAGGAAATGATTTTATTTAATCCATTTTTAGAATAGGGCTGTAATCTAACAATGTGGAAAAAGGAACGTGGTCTGACTTTCCGAAGGCACTGTATATATGTGAATGGTGAGTATGGACAGTTTGTGAATAGAAATGTGTGTACAGCTGTAGTTCTATTGGGTGAGCCATGACTAGAATACAGTATATACATATAAAGTGGGTAAAACAGTTTGCAAACATTACTGAAGTGACCTGTGTTCAATGACTATGTTAGGGAGCAGTCTCTAAATTGCAGGGTTGGGTACCGGGTTGTAGCCGATTAGTAACGGTGACTAAAGTTCAGGACCGTGTACTGGGCGGAGGCCAGCTAGTGGTGACTGTTTTAACAGTCTGATTGCCTGGAGATAGATGTTTCTCAGTCTCTCGGTCCAAACTTTGATGCACCTGTAATGTCTGTGCGCACACACTCACATTCTCAAACTCACTACCGGCAGGGATTGATGCCAGTGTTTTAGACAGGGTGACATTTTCCACCCTGCTTCCTGCCCCGCTCTCCCAGCAACTGGCAGCCTGCTTTTGACACTGCCCCAGAACACCAGGGTGTAATGAGGGTATTGTCCCTGCAGCTACATTGCATTCGGAAAGTATTCAAACCTCTTGACTTTTTCCACATTTTGTTACAGCCTCATTCTGAAAAGAATTGTAAAAATCCTTGTCAATCTACACAGAATACCCATAATGACAAAGCGAAAACAGTTTTTTAGAAGTTTCCATTGATCATCCTGGATGTTTCTACAACTTGATTGGAGTCTACCTGTGGCAAATTCAATTGATTGGACATGATTTGGAAAGGCACACACCTGTCTATATAAGGTCCCACAGTTGACAGTGTATGTCAGAGCAAAAACCAACCCATGAGGTCGAAGGAATTGTCAGTAGAGCTCCGAGACAGGATTTTCTCAAGGCAAAGATCTGTGGAAGGGTACCAGATTTTTTTTGCAGCAGCATYGAAGGTCGCTAAGAACACCGTGGCCTCCATCATTCTTAAATGGAAGATGTTTGGAACCATAAAGACTCCTAGAGCTGGCCGCCCGGTCAAACTGAGCAATCGGTGGGAAAGGGCCTTGGTCAGGGATGTTACAAATAATCTGATGGTCACTCTGACAGAACTCCGGAGTTCCTATGTGTAGATGGGACAACCATCTCTGCAGCACTCCACCAACCAGGCCTTTATGGTAGAGTGGCCAAACGGAAGCCACTCCTCAGTAAAAGGCACATGACAGCCTGCTTGGAGTTTGCCATAAGGCACCTAAAGGACTCTCGGACCATGAGAAACAACATTCTCTGGTCTWATGAAACCTAAATTGAACGATTTGACCTGAATGCCAAGCGTCACGTCTGGAGGAAACCTGGCACCATCCTTACGGTGAACCATGGTGACACCGGGATGTTTTTCATCAGCAGAGACTGGGAGACTAGTCAGGATCGAGGGAAAGACGAACAGAGCAAATTACAGAGAGATCCTTGATGAAAACCTGCTCCACAGCACTCAGGACCTCAGACCGGGGCGGAGGTTCACCTTCCAACAGGACAACAAACCTAAGYACACAAGCCAAGCTTCTGAATGTCCTTGAGTGGCTCAGGCAGAGCCCGGACTTTAACTCAATCGAACATCTATGAAGAGAACTGAAAATAGCTGTGCAGCTTTCTCCTATTCTTCTGCAGGGAAGAATAGGAGAAACTCCCCAAAAACATCTGTGCCAAGCTTGTAGCGTCATACCCTGGAAGACTCAAGGCTGTAATCGCTGCCAAAGGCTCTTCAACAATACTGAGTAAAGGGTCTGAATACTTATGTAAATTTGATGTCAGTTTAAAATAATTCCCGCCAAAAAACTGTTTTTGCTATGTCATTATGTGGTATTTTGTGTAGATCGATGAGGGGGGAAAAACGATTGAATCTATTTTAGAATAAGGCTGTAACGTAACAATGTGGAAAAACTTTATGAAGGCACTGTGCGTGTATGCAAATGACCCCTTTATTATCTACATGGAACAGAGCATTTCTAGTAGAGAGAGACCTTGGTAGTCCTGATGTTATTGTTCCAGTGACGACATCAGTTCCTGACATTCTTAGTYGGGCTGTTTTCCTCTGGCCTAGGGAGATTCCTTGCCAGATATGCTTGTGTTCCTCTGGGGCTGTGGCTAGTTGCTGCTAGTCTGCAGTTTTGGGCGGCTGCCTTACATGATCCCTTTTTTTTTTATTCAGATGAAAGTTTTTGCGTGGTCAGTAATGTGGTCTTATGGTCAGTAAAGTCTTTACTGAAATGTTAGCGGTATGGGTACTGAATTTCATCAAATCATTATGTTTGCTCTGTATCTCTCATCATGAGAGGAAATGTAAGACGGTCATCTCTGTTTAATTTCTCCTGTGCACTGCCCCTTGTGCTAACTGGGCTCCCACTCTGGGAAGAGGGATAACTTTACAAGACAGAGAAATTATATTGAAACCCAACCATCGGACCTCTGCTAAAACTGACTCTGGTTGAGATAGAGAGTGAGTGAAAGGGAAAACCGGGCTGGCTAAATGGCATAGTAGTGATGTTGGAACTGCCCTGTGTGTCTCAACACATCATCCCCAGACATTGCAAAGAGAAACCTTGGAGAATGAAACCGAAACACTCAAAAGAGAAAGCCGATCTGCTGAACTGGCATTTTGGGAATCTCCACATAAATTCCTGGGAATCCATAAGGACGTTTCTCCCCTCATCACACCAAAAAATACATTTCAGTCAGTCCAGCCCCTGAGAGTGAGACACTTGGCTTGAAGTGTCTCTCCCAGACAGATCCAACGGTCTGTTGGCTTGTGCTCTGGCCTTCATACTGCTGTTCCCCCTCAGGCTTATCCATAGAGAGATCCTAGTGGTGACAGGCTTCTGTGTGGAGGTCAAGTTACTGAAAGGTGAACTCTGGGCCTGGATCACTGGCCAGTCTGCACTGCGCTCTATTGTGCTACATTGCACTGTGAAGCTTTGTTCTGTATGTTGTTACTGTACAGTGCGTCACAGTGTGGATGTGGTGAGCCAGAGAGGAGCAGGCAGGCCGACGATGGGATGATGAGCTCATGGAGTTACTTATTCATGAGTATTGAGCGATGGAGGAAAGCTGACGTGGGACAGACGCTCTCGGGAACATGAACATTTTCTCCTGCACTGTCAGCTATGGCTGGTAGTTGTGTTAATTAGTAATAGTATTCTGCACTTTGACGGCACCAGTAACCTATATCATCACAACACTCAAAAGTGAGGAGCAAAGATTAACAGAATTTCATGAGTCAACAGGAGCCTTTGGAGTAATGCTCATAGTTGTGTTTCTGCTATAAGACGGGAGCCAGTCTGTCCTGGGCCATAAGTCCTCAGTTGTCTCCTCTCTTCATGAAGTCAACACAGTGGCTTATAGGAGACCTAGGCCTATTTATTTTAATGCTCAGATTATTCACATGAATTCTACTTGTTTCTTAATGCAGCTCATAGCCTGTAGGTTGTACCATAGGAAAGTTACTTTCTATAGAATTTTGCCTTGATGTTGTCATTAGTCCATTGAAACCTTTTTTTCTGCGACTGACAGACTGAAGAGGCTCTGGTTGTGTTCTGTGTTGTAAGGACTGGCTGTATTGCATGCGCAAGCTGTTTCCCAACCGACGCAGTGCTGGTGCTAAACACCACTATATATAGGGCCAGAATCAAGCTCTTCTTTGGCTCTGGACCACATTCAGCATATTGTGATATCTCTGCCGCAGAGAGAGAATACTATCACTTTGAGATTAAGCAGTGAGGGAGAATGAAAACACAGGCTGTCCTCGTAGTACACAGGCAGTCCTGGGAGGAAAGGAGGCTTTGCTCCCAGGCCCACTATGTTGAGTTCAAACCGCCTTGAGTTATTGAAAACATCCGTTAGGCCCAGCGGTGCAGCTACGCCAGGGGACCCATATGGGAATGGGCTAGTGTCAGTAAACAGGCTTGTCTCGGAGGGGGCACAGCACCAACAACTGAAGTTATATTCACAGGGGGTCTTAGTTCAATCAATCTGTGAAAGAGACCTTGCTGCTGTAACACATCATTTTTATTTTTTGGGACCTGCTTGTTATTTTTTCATCAAGCCCCCCCCTCATCCTCCCTGGCTCTGATTCAGTGCTTTATTGCAAGGTTGTTACCCAGCGTCGTCATAGTAGTCACTGTGGGTTGCTGGGCTCAGTCCATTTGAAAGATTATTTTGGGGACTTGAGGTGTTGTGGTTTTCTTCCTATCCCCTTGTTCTCTCTTCACACTGTAAATACCTTACCACCTCATGTTGCTGTCATGGCACAAACCATGTGACCGTGGTCTGGCCGATTCTTTGCGTGCGTATGCTGCCCTGATTTTCCTTTAGCATTGTTTTGTATGCAAGCTGTTGCTTTCGGTATGAATTCAAGTAGACCACACCTGTACCAGGGACTGAGTTGAACTTGCTTAGTTGAGGAAGTTTGGCTGCTATATACTGTAGCCTACATGCAGACATGCCGTCACCTGCTGGATGAGTCAGGTGCTTTACAACCATTTCACTCATAATGTCATAACTCTGAACAGGCCATCCCTGGAGGTTACAGTGTAGAGTGGTGTTGTTGAGGGAGAAAACACAGGCTTAGTGTTGTACACAGCTGTGTCTGCTTTGTGCACAGCATACCCGATGTGATGGTTGATAGGGTCTGCATCTGAACTTGCTATGCAATCAGGAGGAGAGAAGCTGTCATAGAAATATTATGACTTTATTAATGTAATTCTTTATGGTTATGGTACCTATCACCGTCATGCACTAACAGTACCGTGGGCCTGTAAGAGTTGGTGGCTGGCAGACAGTCGCGTGGAGTCCTATTGTTTTTCCACTTGAGCAGAGCACCAGTCTCCTGGTAAAGTCATTTCCTTGGGAGGCATGCTGCAGGGGCTTGGGATAGTGCTCACTGTACCCTGAGTAATCTCTAGCTGTGTCCATTACGCGCGCGGACACACATTGACAGAATGTGACGTACACCAACTAACTCCGTCTCATGTAGTTTGTCATGAACTATTTATTTGCATATGTGGAGGAATGGGATCATAATCAAAAACCAAAATCTAAACTATCTGTTTGTGTTTGGATGGAATCAGAACGTGGAGGGTAAGGAGGAGCTGGTTTACCTGCTGACGTTAATGGAAGGTAGGACACTCTGTCTAACCCGATCTTTATTTGTGGTCACTTCCGTTTACGTGTCAATATCAGGCAGATATAGCTTTTTCTAGTCTATGGACAATTGAAAATCAGTAGCAGCAGCAAGCTAGCTCATTCTCCAACAGAAGGGTGCAGTATTGAGAAACGGATTAATTGACAGTGGCCAAAAATGTAACTCCTGTTGCAAATATTAGTTCAGTTTAAATTACTAATAACAAAGCTTGTGTCGACGTGCCCGGACATGCATGCAATAAGCAAGCTAGCTGGCTAAGCAGATAGCTATGTGACCTGCAAAGATTACACTAACTAACCCTTTCATCTGTGATGTTAGATAGCTAGATAAACACGATGCTAAGATATCAGATGGGAGCTAATAGCCAACGTAGCTAGTTAGCCCTAGCTGGTTATAATTTTGAACATGCACCATTTTCGGCAACAAGCCATCTGACTTGCGGTGTAACCAGAGTTTCTAAACCTCTTTTGGTGTAACGTTAGCTATTTACTGGTGTACTGATCTGACCATCTGCAATCGTGTCTGTAAATTGACACTTGATAGTCAGATTAGATGATATGTCGTAATAGGGAAAGAAGGAAGTTGGCAATAGGTTTAGCTACCTAACGATCTTCCTGCATGTTTATGGACCAAGAAACCTGTAGATCAGCGTGTGTGTGCGCGTTCTCACTTCTCAAACTATGGACAGAACGTGCATTGTCGTTAAATCGTTTTCCTACCCTCGCTCTCCTTGTGAGATGTGAACATTTTTGGCTTGGTAGCAGAAGTCATCGCCATTGAGCTCGTTACCAAAGTAGCAATAAACAGCAGCCAGCAAGTGATATGAGCGGTGGAGAGAGATGGAATGGAGTTACAGCCTCGCTCTATCCAATCGTAGGATCATTTCTTGACACATACAGTGGGGCAAAAAAGTATTTAGTCAGCCACCAATTGTGCAAGTTCTCCCACTTAAAAAGATGAGAGGCCTGTAATATTCATCATAGGTACACTTCAACTATGACAGACAAAATGAGAAGAAAAAATCCAGAAAATCACATTGTAGGATTTTTAATGAATTTATTTGCAAATTATGGTGGAAAATAAGTATTTGGTCACCTACAAACAAGCAAGATTTCTGGCTCTCACAGACCTGTAACTTCTTCTTTAAGAGGCTCCTCTGTCCTCCACTCGTTACCTGTATTAATGGCACCTGTTTGAACTTGTTATCAGTATAAAAGACACCTGTCCACAACCTCAAACAGTCACACTCCAAACTCCACTATGGCCAAGACCAAAGAGCTGTCAAAGGACACCAGAAACAAAATTGTAGACCTGCACCAGGCTGGGAAGACTGAATCTGCAATAGGTAAGCAGTTTGGATTGAAGAAATCAACTGTGGGAGCAATTATTAGGAAATGGAAGACATACAAGACCACTGATAATCTCCCTCGATCTGGGGCTCCACGCAAGATCTCAACCTGTGGGGTCAAAATGATCACAAGAACGGTGAGCAAAAATCCCAGAACCACACGGGGGGACCTAGTGAATGACCTGCAGAGAGCTGGGACCAAAGTAACAAAGCCTACCATCAGTAACACTCTACGCCGCCAGGGACTCAAATCCTGCAGTGCCAGACGTGTCCCCCTGCTTAAGCCAGTACATGTCCAGGCCCGTCTGAAGTTTGCTAGAGAGCATTTGGATGATCCAGAAGAAGATTGGGAGAATGTCATATGGTTAGATGAAGCCAAAATAGAACTTTTTGTTAACTCAACTCGTCGTGTTTGGAGGACAAAGAATGCTGAGTTGCATCCAAAGAACACCATACCTACTGTGAAGCATGGGGGTGGAAACATCATGCTTTGGGGCTGTTTTTCTGCAAAGGGACCAGGACGACTGATCCGTGTAAAGGAAAGAATGAATGGGGCCATGTATCGTGAGATTTTGAGTGAAAACCTCCTTCCATCAGCAAGGGCATTGAAGATGAAACGTGGCTGGGTCTTTCAGCATGAGAATGATCCCAAACACATCGCCCGGGCAATGGAGTGGCTTCGTAAGAAGCATTTCAAGGTCCTGGAGTGGCCTAGCCAGTCTCCAGATCTCAACCCCATAGAAAATCTTTGGAGGGAGTTGAAAGTCCGTGTTGCCCAGCAACAGCCCCAAAACATCACTGCTCTAGAGGAGATCTGCATGGAGGAATGGGCCAAAATACCAGCAACAGTGTGTGAAAACCTTGTGAAGACTTACAGAAAACGTTTGGCCTCTGTCATTGCCAACAAAGGGTATATAACAAAGTATTGAGAAACTTTTGTTATTGACCAAATACTTATTTTCCACCATAATTTGCAAATAAATTCATAAAAAATCCTACAATGTGATTTTCTGGATTTTTTTTTCTCATTTTGTCTGTCATAGTTGAAGTGTACCTATGATGAAAATTACAGGCCTCATCTTTTTAAGTGGGAGAACTTGCACATTTGGTGGCTGACTAAATACTTTTTTGCCCCACTGTAGCTGAACTAGCCAATGAAGTTGTTTTCATTTTTTTTGTCCTGGCAGCTGAGTTAAATTTTAAAAAAAGAATAAAAGTGATACATTTCTCATCAAAATTTTCTAATATAATGATATTGAATATTGGTCTAAAATATCGGCCTCCTTGACCCTCAAATCGGTATTGGCATCGGCCCAAACATGTGATTGTTCTCTAATGTCAACAATCATTAACTCAACCAAAAGAGTTTCTCTGTTGGTTTACTGTGTGAAAAGACAGAGGACAATAAAGCAGAAGTGAGAAGCATTGGTTCTTGTTGTTATTGGAGGCATAAGGCCTCTCCTTCTCTGTTCTCCATTCCCCCCCTAGGTTGTCATGAGTACAGGACCCTGACATGTGCTCAGCATTTAAGCTCTGAAGCTCTGGAGGCCCTGAAATGGCAAAAGAAGCCATTTTATTGGAGGAGAAATGATTTCCATCCAGGCTGCTGAGTAAGCTGTGTGAATGAGAATGGAGCAGCAGTAGGGGCCTGGCCGCTCAGGCAGACCTGGTCACAGTCAATGCTCCAGAAAATACTTTTTAGCGCCTTGTTTTTTTTCTTCTCTCTCTTTCGCTCTTTCTCTCTCCGTGTGTTGGTGTGAAACGGTTGCGAACATCTCATTTGGCATGCTTTGCCTAGCCACAGGATGTACTTCTGGAATGGTTGTCAATTCAGAATCTGTTGTTGATTTTATAGATCCCACAGGGTACGGATACTTACATGTTCATGATTATTTTTTACATGAACAACACATCTTTGTCCCTGAGTCAAAGGAAGGTAAAGTCATGGTATTAGTCATAGTATTAGACCATGATCTGTGCTCACATTTTCTGAGAATGGGTTTCATGTATGGTTTAACAGGCCCATGAAATTGACTGCAGCTTGCACATTATTTTTGTCCTCCCTCCCTCCCTCCCTGTGTGCATATGGACTGAGTCTGTGAAGCGTCAGTGAGGAGGGATCCGTTGGGACGACATGCGTATTGTTCTCTCACAGAGGAAGTGTGTTGGCTGGAGTCCACCAGTCARTCTCTGTGGGTCTGTCTAGGTCCTAAGCCAATCCTGAACACAGCCTCGCTCCCAGGCAGGGAACAAGCCATGGGAGAGATTGAGACACCCCTTCCCCTCTCTCTCCACTTTTCTTCTTCTCTCCTTTTCTCCCCCTCTCCTCCAGCACAGCTCAGACATGAGGAGAGGAGACGACACCGGAGCTCTCTTCAGACAGTCCACTTCAGGGTGAAACTGGAATCCATCCCTCTTTCTCTTTTCCTCTATCCCCCTCCCTTTCCCTCTATATTATCCCCCTCTTTCCCTCGGTATCCCAGAACACAGCATGGGAGTTACTCACCTCACCTGACTCAGGTCTGGGCTGTGTATAGATCTTTGGTGGGGATGATACTGACAGTTTCGCACCATCTATTCTCAGCCTCCAAACAAGCTCTGAAGTAGGAAGGTTAGCCCTCAGGTGAAATCAAAAGCTTATCACTATGCTGAGTCTGACTGACTTTGGTATAGGTCCACTGTTCCCTCCTAGACCTACCTAGCTGTACTGTACAGTAGGGTTGGGCAGTATCCAGATGTTCTTACTGGCCTTCTCTCAAATCGGGATTTACATAATTAGCGGCTTAGTACACAAGGGGGTGCCTGAAAGCCGCGSATAGAASCCCATTGGGCGTCTMCCAGAATGCTAAGAAAATTAGCACAAGTATTAACTCATTTCCATGGATGGTGCTAGCTAAATATGCAAACGAAAATAAACAAATTRCAAAGACAGGCAATCAAGCTCATAAAGTTATACATATATAGGTAGGAGGAACCAAATGTAATTTTTGGTGAGTTGTTCACATTCTTTTGTAAAATGTCCAAGAGATATTGTGCAAATGAAGAAGGTTTTGACACATGCTTGGCTGAAGGAAAAACTCTTCTGTTGTCATCTGATGGCAATGAAGCCAAAATGTGTTGCATTAATGTATTTTCTGTGAAGGAAAACTATAGTTGCACGTCCCTGATCACGCTAATGAAGCACAAAAACACTTGCCTTTTAATTTAAAACATGACCCCTGTCAATACACAGCTGGACTAACCTGCTCCTGCTTTCTCCCGTTGTGCTATTTACAAACAAACACGTGACTGGCGCAACTGTTCTGGGGTACTATGGTAACCTTCATAATGTAAAATAAAAAATGTGACGTGTAGGGCTGACCCCATTTAGTCAACTGGTCGATTGTTTGTTGGTCGACCGAGATTTCATTAGTTGGGCAGTAAGTAGCTAAACATTTAAATATAAATGGATAGTGATCGATCTTCGCAGTTCTGAAACACATCAGTGCACTGTTGAATTGGCACCTTTTCATAGACCATGTTGCTTTGTGAATAATAACAAAGTTAACCACCATATTGGTGTTGAGAACAGTGAGCGGAGGCAGCAGCGGAGTTAGGAGACGAGAGAACAGCCCTTGCCTTCATTGTAAAGAAGAAAAAAGTGAGGAGGAAACCCTAACTTAAATAGCCTAACTGTTAAATGTGCCTGGCTTTATAAATCATCCATATTTACCTACAGAAATAAGACAGATCCTGCTTCTGTTGCCTGTTTTGAGTATTTGTTTAATAGCCTACAGGATTCCGTGAACACCAAGCCTCACGCAACCACAATATCTGATAAACAATTTCACGAATTTGGCTGTTTTTAATCTTTGCTATGCTGGAATAAAGGCTTTACAGTCTCTGGTATTATGTATAATTTATTTMGTGTTTACACTGTTCCAAATTGTCAAATTATATTTATAATAATAATAACCCTCCCTTTTCTCGTTATTATTATTATCATTATAATAATAAGTATAACCACCATTGAGCTGTAGGCCTAAGAGCGTGTCCTGTTTAGTCTTAATGCCTATATTTCAATACTTATAGAGGCTACTGTATCAATCAATCATTCATTCGTTTGTCATCATACGAGTCATTCATGAGTCATTCATGATTTGAAATGCAATCAAGCATTTTCCTTTTAAAATAAAATAACAAAGCGACCCTTGAATAATTATTGTAAACAATAAATCATTCACGACTGTATGCGACTGTTTTTAGTCTTTGCTGTAATAAAGGTTTTAGCATTTATTTTTTACAGCTCTCTTGTATGCTTCATTTATTTGTTGTTCACGTTGTTCTAATCGTTCAGGAAAATGATATTGTAATCCAACAGCCCCAGTTTGGTACACATAATATGCACGCAGAACTTGCTCCTTGCCTTTTCTTGATCTTCCAGTATTTTCCACAACTAGTCAAATTTATTCCACACATCTGACTTCCCCTTTACCTCCTGAGCAACCAGTAAACATTCCCCCGTTGTCAAGTTTATTTGTCATGTTCTCTGCGTGGAGAGTTTGTTATAACCAATTTATTGTTTTGATCATGCTATAGGTCAGCATGTGATGCATACATGTGTCACGTAAAGAGAGCAAGGGTTGAGGGAATAGGGATTTTTCCCCCCTAAACAAATTAATGATTTCCGTAGCAGAAGTGTTCAGTCAGTAATGGCTGTAATTATGTTGCAGCTTCAACAACGCGGACAGCGCGATAAACACTTGATGTTCTGTGGTGGTCACTGCAGCAGGAAGGAGAGACAATGGGGGCTAGTCACACAGTCAGTGGCTGTCATTTTTTAGCGCAGCGAGTCTGAGCCCAGCCCTGCACAGTCAAATCAATTGCGGTTGTACTCCCTCTAGTTATTTGTCTTAATTATTTCATAAATCTGCGCTTAAAGCATCAGACAAGCTTAGTGCATATATTTGATTTGACTTAAAACACACAGGATGTGTCTATAAATGGATAAATATACTTTTAAAAAATTCAGCCAAGAGGGTCACATGAGGAGAGGTTGTCAGCTGTGTTGACTGTGGTGTGTTTTCAACATTTTCCTCTCAGCCCAGCACTGTTATAAGGCATCTCTCGAAACGATACAACGATGACCTTGCATGGATATTCATCTCAGGCTGCTTAAACCATCTAAAATATACTGTAWAGCCTGTTCTGCCTTAAAGGGACATTTAAAAAAAAAAAAAATCCACTTCATATTCATCATCTCCAGCAGCACCCCAAAATCAACATATGTCAGAATGGCGCAGTTCTATGTTTTATAGTCAAATATAGAGAAAGATGACTTTCCAATGACAACATATTTGTAGGCAATTCATATGCAATGCGTACTCACAATTGGTCAAAATCACACTATGCGCACTGATGTCATTGGAAACACTTATCTACCTATATATTTTATACTACAAAACATAGAAACGCGCCATGTTCACATATGTTGATGTTGGGGTGCTGCTGGAGATGATGAATATGAAGTTTAAAAATGGTAAAGTTTCCGTTTAACTCTCGAGACGATAGGTTACCGGTTCTTCTCTTAGACACCTTGGAATTCTCATCGGTAGACGTATGGAGTGTCTTCTGTATGCCTGTGCTATGTGTTTGTGTGCTATGTGTCTGTGTGCCTGTTCTGTGTGTCTGTAGCTTTCCTATCAGTTGACATACTCTTGATAGTACCCAGTGTGATCATTGAGGAAGTACAGCCTAGCACAGGAATAAAGTAGTGACTCAACATGTGCTTGTTATTCAATGTCAGACGACTGGGTTCTCATTCATGCCTCGTTTAATTTAATCCATCATCTGCATGCCACTGTAAGCACTCATATAGTCAATCTCCCTCTTCTCTCCATCTCTCTCTCAGGACCAGTTTGAAAACCTTGACAAGCATACTCAATGGGGGATCGACTTCTTAGAGAGGTATGCAAAGTTTGTCAAGGAAAGGCTGGAGATTGAACAGACCTATGCAAAACAGTTAAGGTAAGAATGTGGCTTTTATCRTTCAGTTCCATAGAACTGTTTTTGAGGTGTTTTGCCTATACTTTACATCATTAATTGAATGAGTATTCTGTGTGGAATACGGTATACTGTGTTATAGGTGTAGACGTATATTTGACATGGATGCATTAGTACTGTATATTAACCTTCAATATGCTAATCATCTAATATCAATGTTGAATTACTGGTAATGAAATAATGACTAGGATAATTATCAAATGATGTGATTGGATCCTGCCTTTTGATGAGTATCTAAAAGTGTCTGGTACAGACCGACCACTCAGCCTGAACAATAGGGCCAGCTCAGCCCAATCTGACATGGTTGTGCTGCCATTAATAGATTTTTGGAGGGYCACAAATCAATATAATAGATATCTAGGAGGTGGCTACTGGCCAGTCTCTTTACAGTAGAGGAGTAGGCAGATGCCAACGCCCCTCCAATGGTAACGCTGGAGTTTGTTACAGATGTATACCCATTTATACGCTGTTGCATTGCACCCTCAAGACTGTATCCTCCCTGACATCCATGTTATCACCTTTGGAGCAAATCTACCAAGGAGAAAAAACCCTAACAAAGAGTTCTAAAATGACGACTTCTTTAGTTTAGAGTGAGACCACTGGTTTGACAAGATTAGGTTGGGAATGGGCAGATGTAGGCTAGATTGGTAAACCATAGGTGACCGTTCACTGAACCTACACACACACACACACACACACACACACGTGGCGCATATGACGTCACTGTGACATGATGGGGTTCAACTTCACACCTCTGCTTCCATCTTAATCGTCCCCTCTACTCTGAGCTGTTGCCATGGCTGAGAGAGCATGAAGTTCACTCTCCTTTCTTCTCACGTGGCCGCTTTTATTACACTGATTTGTTTTACCAATGTAATAAATGCCATCTGGGAAAAAGGTTGTGTCAATGCTAACACATTTCATTTTATGTGTTTTTCTGTACTTGTTTGTGAATAACTGGTGCTCATCCGGTATCGGATGCCATATAGGCACATTCTAGCCCACATGAAATGCAACCTTCCGTAAGTATCTCTGTTAGTAAGGTTTAGAAATAGTGCTGTCCCCCTGGAGCTGTGGTCCCCCTGGAGCTGTGGTCAATACGTAGAGGCTCCAGCTGTGGCCTCTGCACCCCCCCCCCCCCTTTGGGTGTTGCCTAGTTACAGCACCAATATGCTGAAGATTATTTTATTTTAAGGAGATGCGTCTGAATGACGACTAAACTGGGGATGTTTAGTCACGGCGTGTGTAACCCAGTGAATATCCAGCTATGAATCATGGGCTGAAGAAGAGCTTTGTGACTTCGCCCTCATGCATTCTTAAAGCATGAGCGTTACTCTACTACCATTTTCAGCACTCCTCTCTTCCGTTTCTGTGAATGTATTTCTCCCCAGTCCCTGACTCCCTGGACAGTCTGTCTGTGTTCAGGTATTGTTCTGTGTGACCTTTAGTGGCACCAGGCCAGCCTGATGTTTATCAGTCTGTGTGTGTGGGGAGCCACTCCYCTGCCTCCCAGGACTGGGAAACCGAGTGTTGTTTGGTGGAAGCACCTTCATTAGTTGGGCTCAGTGGGGACTGATTGGAGGAGGGGGCAGGGTGGCGGCAAGTTCTGAAAACCTCTCTGTATTCCTCCTCTATTCATCCCTAAAGAGCGAGTGGAACCGGAGCGCTGCCTGTACTACATGCCTGAAGAGCACCACAGCACAGCCCCACACTACAGGAGCCCCTCTCCAGAGGGACTACTTTATCAAAGACAACCATGTCTTTTGTGTTGCTCCTCCTACATGTGTTCTGTAGGGAACAACCGAGGAGAGTGTAGGAATATCACACAGTACCAGGTTATCTGTGTCGGTCTGACCTACTTTTATCTCTCTCTGAGGAGTGTCTGACTGAGAGAAACTGAGCTATCTCAGCCAATCATTTTATCATATTCACATACAGAAGGAAATACTGAAATAAAGAAAGGGCTGTAATTTTGGTTAATGTGCTCCAGTCTTGGGGAGTAACAAAGGCAGCTGTCTGTTCTGTCTGTCTCACTCTTATCTGTCTCTGACCATATGTCTCCTCTCTCCTCACAGGAACCTGGTTAAGAAGTACTGTCCCAAGCGCTCCAAAGATGATGAACCTAGGCGAGTAGATTAGACCCATTTGTATTAAATGGTTAACAACCTGTGAACGGTATCAGCTTTATGCCACACACACTGGGCCTTTCCACTAGACCGGTCATCACAAACACGGACTGCCATGGCAACCCAGCACTTTTTAAATGTTTAATTGCTTCCATAGAATGGAGTAACAGAGTTAGCAAGTCCTACAGCTGTGTAGGATATCTGGCTCTGACGTACGGTCACAGTGCTTGGCC
>NC_036853.1:15516501-15592991 GCF_002910315.2 Salvelinus sp. IW2-2015
GGAGGGAGGGAAGGACCTGAGGAGGGAGAGCTGGCTCCCTTTAGCCTCAGCCTCACAGCACTGATATTTACAGTGGACATATTTAAGACAACCCATGGTTGGGACACCACCCTCTGAATTTTCTGAAACTCTTCCCCTAATGAATTAAATTATGCCTACATCATTTGGCCCAGTGTCCTAACCCTGGTGCGGAAACAGGACAGGGAGAGCACGAGGGAGGGAGTGAAGGAGGCCCTCTAAAGGATGCATAACATAAACGTCCCTTTTTCAGAACCATGTATTTCAAAGATAATTCATAAAAATCCAAATAACTTCACAGATCTTCATTGTAAAGKRTTTTAACACTGTATCCCATGCTTGTTCAATGAACCATAAACAATTAATAAACATGCACCTGTGGAACGGTCGTAAGACACKAACAGGTTACAGATGGTAGGCAATTAAGGTCACAGTTATGAAAACTTAGGACACTAAACAGGCCTTTCTACTGACTGTAAAAAAAATACCAAAAGAAAGATGCCCAGGGTCCCTGCTCATCTGCGTRAACATGCCTTAGGCATGCTGCAAGGAGGCATGAGGACTGCAGATGTGGCCAAGGCAATAAATTGCAATATCCGTACTGTGAGACGCCTAAGACAGCGCTACAGGGAGACGGGACGGACAGCKGATCGTCCTCRCAGTGGCAGACCATGTGTAACAACACCTGCACAGGATCGGTACGTCCGAACAKCACACCTGCGGGRCAGGTACAGGATGGCAACAACAACTRCCTGAATTAYACCAGGAACGCACAATTCCTCCWTCAGTGCTCAGACTGTCCGCAATARGCTGAGAGAGGCTGGACTGAGGACTTGTAGGTCTGTTGTCTGGTGAGGACCTGCCTTACATCACCGGCAACAACGTTGCCCATGGGCACAAAMCCACCGTCASGGGGGGGATGGTCAGATTCGTGTTTATCGTCAAAGGAATGAGCGTTACACAGAGGCCTGTACTCTGGAGATGGATTGATTTGGAGGTGGAGGGTCCGTCATGGTCTGGGGCGGTGTGTTACAGCATCATCGGACTGARCTTGTTGTCATTGCAGTCAATCTCAATGCTGTGCGTTACAGGGAAGACTTCCTCTCCCTCATGTGGTTACCCTTCTTGCAGGCTCATCCTGACATGACCTCCAGGATGACAATGTCACCAGCCATACTGCTCATTCTGTGCGTGATTGTCAGTGTTCTGCTTACAGCCAGCGAAGCCCGGATCTCAATCCCATTGAGCACGTCTGGGACCTGTTGGATTGGAGGGTGAGGGCTAGGGCCATTCCCCCAGAAATCGGGAACTTGCAGGTGCCTTGGTGGATGAGTGGGGTAACATCTCACAGCAAGAACTGGCAAATCTGGTGCAGTCCATGTGGAGGAGATGCACTGAGTACTTAATGCAAGCAGGTGGCCACACCAGATACGGCTTACATTTGATTTTGAACCCCCCCCCCCCTTTTGTTCAGGGACACATTATTCCATTCCTGATAGTCACAGTGTCTGTGGAACTTGTTCAGTTATGTCTTCAGTTATTGATCTTGTTATGTTCATACAAATATTTACACATGTTAAGTTGCTGAAAATAAACGCAGTTGACAGTGGAGGAGCGTTTCTTTTTTTGCTGAGTTTATGTCCCTATCCCTCCTCCTCTTGGTCCTTCCTCAGTGGTTGCGTGTTGGAAGAAGTACAGAATTCTAGACTTGAGTAAAAGTAAAATACCTAATGAAAATGACTAAGTAAATGTCACCCAGAAAAATTCTACTTGAGTAAAAGTCTGTCAAAAGAGCCAATGTTATTGCTAAAATATAGATTGTAAAGTATAAAGTATTTCCAATTCCTTATATTAAGCAAACCAGATGTCACCATTTTATTTTTTTATTACGCATGGCCAGGGGACTCTACAACATTCAGATGTAAATTACAAACGAATCGTGTGGTGTAGTGAGTCCGCTAGATCAGAGGCAGTAGGGATGACCAGGGATGTTCCTTGATAAGTGAGTGAATTTGTCAATTTCCTGCCCTGCTATGCATTCAAAATGTAACGAGTACTTGGGTGTCAGGGAAAATGTACTTTTTACTCCCTACAATCTTTTAAGGAATGTTGTGAAGTAAAAGTAGTCAGAAATATAAATAGTAAAGTACAGATACCCCAAAAAACTACTTAAGTGAAATAAAACTACTTCATACCACTGCGTGAGGGGGGAATTAGGAGAATTCTAATAAAGGGATAATGTCACTAAGGGGAGGTGGGTCTGTTATCAATATTATCACAGCGTCCGACATGTTATTGGCCTTGTAGTTCCCACGAGGCCTCATACTCTCTGTGTGATACAGAGGGGGAGCCGGTCTCTCTTTTTAATCAGAGCCTAGGTCCAGCATAGGACCAGCTATATTATAGATCTGGCCATAACCACTGCCATCTGATRGRTYCMWSMKSWKGRAYCYATCTCGGTCTTTCTCTCTATCCTCACAAATACATTTCTAAAAGTGTACTAGCTAATACCCTTGTTTGTTGTGTTGAGTAACCTGTCCTGTGTGTTCAGGTTCTCGTCGTGCGTGTCCTACTACTCCATCCTGAATGAGCTGAATGACTACGCGGGGCAGAGGGAGATAGTGGCCGAGGAGATGGGACAGGATGTGTACGGAGAGCTGATGAGGTATTCACAGGACCTCAAGTCCGAGAGGAAACACGTGAGTGGGTTTACCAGTAGGACACTAATCCCTGGACGTACGTATTGCAGGCTTCATTATGTACAGTGTTGTTATGTTGTGTATAGTTTGGTTATTTCATATATGCCGTGGTGAGTAAGTTATACATGTTTGTATTGAGATGCTCTTGTTCATACAGGTGCACTATCTTAATTTATACAACTGRTGGGTYTAATCCTGAATGCTGATTGGATAAAACCGCGTTCCAGCCRGTGTCTATTCCACAAGTCACCACCGGCTAAATCTGACGTTAAAATGCCTATTTACTCTGTTCCATCAGACTGCGCATTCCACTGTCCCATCAGCCCAGCCAGGCAATTTATAAACTTGATCTCCACTATAAAAARCATCTAGACATCATCTCATATTTCTTTTACACTAACATTCAGTTATCAGCAGCGGAGATTTGTATAAACCTTGCTGTCTGTCTCCATGACATTGCTAACATTATTATATTCATATTATATTAATTATTATAGTCAATATTAAAATTCGATCTCCAGCTGTCCCATAGTAATGAATGTGTCGGGACGAGAGAGACAGGCAGGCAGCTTTTCTCAGCCAGTCGAAATCATGGCTGATTAATCAGGCTGGCATAATTTTTATGGATATATACGAAGAAATGTAAATTGAAAAAAGGTAAAACAAAACTAAGTGCAGCTAGTTTCCAGTCTTTCCAGCTTCAGTATGAAGTCATGTGTGAGCTGTGTTGTTGGCTAGCTCCTCTGAACAACAGTTTCCTAACAAGAGAGCACATTTTCTGTGCCAGGCAAAATCGTGTCTCCTAAGCTCATTGTTATGTATGTATCCAAATAAATGTCACTAGAAAACAGCTTAAACAAATTCAGCTACTGTTGTTATTCTGTCTGCACTGTTTGACGTGACTGTAAGTTAGCCGTAGTTGGATAGCTAGCAAGCAATGGATAAGAACGTTGCCAGCCRGTATGGCAATGGAACATYTAGAACGAACGACGTCCRTAGATMCAGAACAAGAAGACTGAACGACTGGGTCGCGTCTCTGTCAACCGATAGAACGAAAGACCAGCCAGCTTGGGTAGCAACCCTAGATTTGTCAGGACTATATATTGTGGAAGGTTGAAATAGTATGAATAAATTCATCAAAAATTATGTTTTTAATGAAAATTATGTCAGTCATTATTTGAATATGTTGGTAACCCGTATWAAAGTGATAATTCCCTCGAAGCTGGTGTTTTGAGGATATATTGTCACTGTGTGCCGGCTCTCGACTTCGTCTTGGGTCTAACAACACCRGTGCCAWTATGTCCTCCAAATACTGGCTTCAAGGGCATTATCACTTCATTGATCACTCTGTTGTCGCAGAGAAATTTAATGCGCAGCAGGAAATGCAAATTGYAGTGTATTCAAGGTTTTAAAAAGGCTTCTAAARTTTATTTCCACTTTAAAATGTMAACCTTTATCCTAGCTAACTGTATCAAACCCTACACAAAAATGTACATTAATTATAATCCACATAATAATTAAAATTTCCTGTTGCTGCAGGATTATTTTCCCGCAGTGAGAAACTAGTCAAATTAAGATGGTRCATCTGTGTGTTGAGTTGTGTGCTTTGACTCCACAGCACCTCCAGGAGGGCAGGAAGGCCCAGCAGTATCTGGACCAGTGTTGGAAACATATGGACAATGTGAGTGTGTGAGAGGAGGCAGGGAAGAGATGGAGGAAGGGAGGGCCACGTGGCACGTGTCACAGGGCATGGAGAGGACAGGGAAGGCCCCTCGCAGGGAAGGAGGCCTGTGTGACACGTGGACCTCCAGCAGGGACCTGCTCCCCTCTGCCGACAGCCAGACGCCCAGTCCTGCTGGGCCGCGTGTGAAAGAGGGCCAAGAGGATCTCCACTTACCTCTGCACACACACACACACACACACTTAAAGGAGTACATACACACACACAGGAAGATGCATACATAAAAGAGCACATCGGCACACACACACAAACACACACACACTGATGAGAGAAGTATTCCTGCATTTCATGCCTTTCCAGTTTGCCTGTGTGTCACATTTTCAAAGGCTGAATTATTTTTGCTGCTTTTAGGGCTTGTGTGATTGCAGCCAGCAACAGTTGAATCTCACATTGAGAATGTCAGTGTTGTAATGCCTTAGGTATTCCTCTTTGTTGCATTGTCACGTAATGCAGCACAGATTTTCTGGCAGGAGGAAAGCATACATTTATTTTGAGGTTTTTCGTTTGCTCTGCTGCCTGTTTAACCACAATAAAGTGCTTCTGCTCTGTTTTGCTCTCCTATCTATGTCCTGTAGAAATGGAAGAGGCTTGCATTCATTACAAGGCAGGATTGACTCCTGGTTTAGAGAAGAGGTCAATATGTCTTGACTAATAATCTGTCTCCTATTTGACTTTCTTAGAGCAAGAAGAAGTTTGAGCGGGAGTGCAAGGAGGCAGAGAAATCACAGATCAGCTACGACCGGTTAGACAACGACATCAACGCCACCAAGTCAGAGGTAGAAAAGGTAAGTCCTGACCTGGCTTGAGCCTTGACATGTAAACTACCTACACCCATACACATCGGAGGTTGTCATTTGCTTTGTGTATTGAGTGGTCCTGAATTTTCCATCGTGTCCACTGCAGGCAAAGTCCCAGTTGTACCTGCGCACACACTCAGCAGACGAGAGTAAGAACGARTACGCTGCTCAGCTGCAGAACTTTAACGGGGAACAGTGGAAACATTTCAATGTGGCCATTCCACAGATATTCAAGGTAAGCCACGGCCAGCCATTCTTCTCCAGGCTCCAACTTCTGTCTCATCCCGCATTGGCCGGAKAGATGGAAATCTGAGCTGTGATTGGCTCACAGGACACCAAAAGGTCAGAGGTCACGGGGTGTGTGTGTGTGTTCCCGACATCTTCAGAACCTGCAGGACATGGACGAGAGGCGGACAGTGAAGCTGGGAGAGACGTACCGGAGCTTTGCCGACGTGGAGCGCAGAGTCGTCCCCATCATCTCCAAGTGTCTGGAGGGCATGGTGACTGCTGCCAAGGCTGTGGACCAACGCAAGGTGGGTCTGGAGCATGGTGCCCTATGGTCTGATGCTATGGTGGCCTACACAGTAGCATGATTCCCTTATAGCAAGAGCATATGTGACAGTGCTCTATAGTTTGGAGCAGGGTGTACACAAGACTTTGCTTTAGCATGGTGACTCTAGCACGGAGCGGAGGCAGCTCATGGCATGGGTGGAGCAGGATCAGTAGTTAGTCATCCACCCACCAGCCAGGCCAGCTGCGAGGCAATGGCTCCCTAAACACTGGAACCGCCGTAGGTCAACGGCCACCGACGTTTTGATTTTGTAAACGAATAAAACATCTGCCAAAACAAAATGCAACGTCTTGCTCTTTCCTTGACTTTTCCTTAAATGTTTCTATTTTTACATTGCTCGTTTTCAGAATTTTGAACTCAAACGTTTTAAAAGCATTGAACCTAATCACCAACTTGTGTTGTAGGACGTTGGGATTCAGCCAGGCGATAATGTGTGTGTCCTCTCACTGAATGAATGACATGGATGAATGGGCGATAATTGTGCACTTTACTTCACAATTGAATTTCAATTAGGCCTAACTGAATGATAAGGAGGCAGAAGAGGTTGATTTTAATTTAGAACAACATTAGTGTAATGATGAGTTTGTTATGCCTATTTATGAGCGTTGGCACTCATTAATGACTTGTCCGCGCGCCTTGCGGGTTGATACATTCTCTTTTATGTTTTACTATGTACAATTTACTGTAACTCTATTACTAATCAAATGTATTGTAAGGGAAATGAAAACATGCTATGTGTCGCAGTAGGCCTTTTTAGAATTATACAAAACATATCCTTGACTCCTTGATTTTTTATTTAACTAGGCAGGTCAATTAAGAACAAATTCTTATTTACAGTGGAGGTCTACCCCGGCCAAACCCTAACCCGCACAACACTGGGCCCTATGGGACTCCCAATGACGGCCGGTTGTGATACAGCCTGGAATCGAACCAGGGTCTGTAGGGAAGCCTCTGCCGTTTTAGAACGCTGCGCCACTCAGGAGCCCCAATAATAACTATTGTTATGTTTTTACATGGATATATTTCCACTAATATTTCTTCATGCAATTTATCATTTACAGTTGTTTATGCAGTTTTTATCAAACTTTGGAGCTTATGTTTGCGCATATGCATCTGATGCGTATGCTATAGGAATGCCCGGCAATGTTCTTTAGCGGATGCTGAAAGGCCATGCGGTTCTAGTGTTATATGGATACTTTGGGATTTTGCCAATGAGGCCTTTTATCTACTTCCCCAGAGTCAGATGAACTCATAGATACCGTTTTTATGTCTCTGTGTCCAGTATAAAGGAGGTTAGAGGTAGTTTTCGCGAGCCAATGCCAACTAGCGCAATGACTAGAAGTCTATGGGCATCTGCTAGCATGCTAGCTGTGGTGTATCAGTCAGCCTCTGTCTCCTACATTGTCTGTGCAGCTGGCTGGCCCCGGCAGGCAGAGCCTCCTCTCTCCTTCCCACCCACGGGCCTACATACAGCCTGGCTGGTTCTACATACACCCTGGCTGGTTCTACATACACCCTGGCTGGTTCTACATACAGCCTGGCTGGTTCTACATACAGCCTGGCTGGTTCTACATACAGCCTGGCTGGTTCTACATACAGCCAGCTGAGCAGAGCTGCTCCCACTCAGTGGGCCATGTTTTCCTTTGATTGTTCTTTATGCACACAGCGCATGCTGCCCAGTGGTTTCCACCAGGGGCTGAGCTGTACTCTACACTCAGGCCATGGTGTCCCAGAAAACATAATTTTAAAGAAATGTCAGTCTGTAATGTTTGATGTTCACTATATCTTAGTCTCACACTGTCTTTTTTTTGTCTCTGTGTCAGGACTCCGCGATTGTAGTGGAGTCATTTAAGTCGGGCTTTGAGCCTCCAGGGGACTTCCCGTTTGAGGACTACAGTCAGAACCTTTCCCGGACGGGCTCAGACAACACCATCAGCACCCCCAAGAACGAGGGGGTGGTCAAGCCAGACCCCAAACACTCGATCAGCAAGGCGGCCAAGAACAAACTGTGGCTCTTTGGGAAAAAGCCCAAGGTGAGAGATTCATCATCACCTGCTGTCAAGACCTTTGCTCTCTGTTTCAATAGTGAACAACTTGTATGTGTGCCCAYTCACTGATTTGTGTCTGTTTTTTTCTTGTAACAGAGTCCACTGGTAGGTTTATACCTTACGGTAGCTGTCTTTTTATAACAGTCACCTGAATCTAGCATTTTCTATCTCATTACATAAATCACTACACTTTGACCTACCAAAGGCCATACCGTCTGTTAATCTATAACTTTTTGTAGGTTTKTGTGAGAGTAGCTAACCATTTTCAAATGACTTGTCTAATACAAGGGGTGTTGGTGCTCATATTGACTTTGATTTGCCTGCTCTTGTCTTATGTCCATTCTGGTTTCTCACCCGAAGGTCTCAGATTTCATATTGCATGATCTTGCTTAACTGGTGTTTCTCCTGTTGAGATTTGTTTTGTGGGACAATACGTTGGATAATCACTTTTGTATTTTTTTCCCTCTGTCTCACAACACCATGACTTTATGTTCAATCGTTACAATATGTTCCTAGTTCTAAAAGTTTGCAGGTTGATCACCCCTTTTTTGTCGTCCCAGTCTCCCCCCTCCTCTCCTCCCCCTGCTCCCCACCGCCCTGACCTGGCTACCGCCAGCCACTGTCAGGCTCCTAAATTTGCCAGTGACCCCATAGCTTTCTGTCTGTCTGAAATGAGAACGGTCAAACCCAGGATAGCCTCTTTCAGGGGTCTTAAACGAGGGGTAAGACTAAGAGCATGTCAGTGTGTTTGGGTTTGCAGTGATTTAATTATCTTTCTCTCCTTATTTCTTTCTCTTTTTCTCTCTCTCTCCCTTCTCACCTCCCTCTCTTCTGTCTCTCTGGTTTTGATCCAGTTATTTATTCTTTAGTTAGGAACAGGGGGGTGTTGAAATCACAGGAGTGCCTTTGTAGAGTGTGTTGTGTGACGTGTAGGAAGTGATACTGTAGCTATAGGTGGTATTTGGATAAGGGGAGGTTACGGTGGTATGTCGAAATGACATGAAGGTCAACTRTACCTCGTCATGAGCCAGCCAATATACTGTATGACGGCTAAACAGTCTAATGAATGTCACGCAGTGGTATTACTGTGCCAGACCATTGATTGTGTGTCACCCCTGTGTGTCCCATTTGGTTTCTGGCTGAAGGGCCTAGTTTGATTTCCTTAATGTATGAGGTGACTCATGGTTGTCTGCAGTAAAGAGACAGACTTCCTGGAGACAACCTTCTTCCTGCTTCAAATGGCATCACATCTTCTAAAGAGAGCCCTTCAGATGTCAACTTGTTTTTAGTGGAATTAAAAGGATATCTTGAGAGCAGTGTATTCTCCTTGGAGGATAGCCTTTCCAATACATGATACGCCACATTCTATGTAGCGTCAAGATATCCATTCAATTATTGAAATATAATATCAGATTACATAACAAGTATAACTTCACCCAGATTGACACACTAATAGGGCTCATCAGATTGCGTCCACCTTTGTTCTTGACAACTGTGGGTAACCCCCGACAACCTCTTGACTCTCCTTCCATAGTCACACCCTTGTGATGCTGTGCTCGTAGTTACCGTGACAACCTACATGAGCCACGTACGTTTTGATAACCGTTCCATCTTTTGCTTTTTCTTCTATTGTAACCCAAACCTGCCCAGTGGTCAGTGAAGGTGAGTCAGTGGTGTGAGATCTGGTCTGCCGTAGTTAGCTGTACATGTGTCTCACCTTGTGGAGTTTTATAGCACAGGTCTAGTGTCACGAGCCGTTCTAGAGTGAGGCTCTCCATCCTATTCGTTCTCTGGTCTCTACTAGTATAATTCTGGTAGGTTCTTGCTGTGAGAAGGTCTCTAGAGACCACGAGTGACTGTGTCATTGTAACTGGACAGTGTCCTGATGCGATTTCAGGCTCCGTCACTGGAGGACTTCAGCCATCTGCCTCCCGAACAGAGACGCAAGCGGCTGCAGGCTCGGATCGACGAGCTCAGCAAAGAACTACAGAAAGAGGTGGACCAAAGGTAGGCCATGGGAAGACTTACTTTAACACTGATCTGTGTCTCTCTTATACTGTCCACGTTTCTGCTTCGTTAGTATTTCATTGACATGTCATTTGTTAAATTGTTTATGTACTATGTGTTCACATTGTGACTGCGTGTATGTTTGTGAAGAGATGCACTGAACAAGATGAAGGATGTGTATGAGAAGAACCCTCAGATGGGCGACCCACAGAGCCTCCAGCCCAAGATCTCTGAGACCATGTGCAACATGGAGAAACTGCGCTCCGAGATCCACAAGAATGAGGTAAGCCTCCCCAGCCAAGAGCCCTGAAGGAAGGAATGGGTGAAGGGGAGCGGAAGAAAGGCATCACAGTACATCTGGAGAAATAGTGACTTTCCGATGGTTTCCTGTGCCGAGTTAGCCCCCTCTGGGGGATGACTTTATGCACTGCTTCCCTTTGTCAACAGAACACTGAGTAGAACAGGATAGGAGTTTTTTGAGAGTCCGAGGGTTACATCTACTACACTATATTAAAAGACTGGTTGAACGATGGCATATCCAGGATAAGAATGAGTGTATCCATCGTGGGGTTATTAACAGCAATATGAATGTTATTACTGTTTCTACCTCTTAATTTCCTTTTCTCTCGCTCTCGTTGTCTCTCTCTCTGTCTCCCTCACACACACAGAGCTGGCTGTCAGAGGTGGAGGGGAAGGTGAGCACCAGAGGAGATCGAAGACCCAGTGCCGACATCAACCATCACACACCCCATGGCAGAGAGAGGTCAGAGGGCACAGAAACACGTTGTTTATGTGGTAGTAATAGATTGTAGACTAGAAGAAGTAGTAATAGTAGTAACATAGTAGAGTTATTGTAGTGACAGTAACATGTTCCCCTGGGCCATAGCGTAAATTGAACAAATCCAATCTAACAGGTTTACCAGATGTCTGCATATAAATAGAATGACACACCTTGTTCTTTGTGTCTTTGAAAGCTTAACATGGGTGGAGTCGTAATAGTTTTTCTAAAGGAAAATGACTCGGATGGCTCGGTCAGTCTGTCTGGAGCAGAATCCTACAGCTTGAGTGGCTGAGATGGCACTGACTCTCTCATCTGTCTCTTCTCTCCACCCTCTTCTCCTCCTCCTCTCCTCAGCCCTGAGGGCAGTTACACAGACGTCCCCAACCAGGAGCACCGCAGCCCCCCTCACCAGCCAGACCCCCGACAGGCCAACCAGCCAGACCCCCGACAGGCCCACCAGCCAGACGAGTTTGATGATGAATTTGACAACGACGACCCCCTCCCAGTCCTTGGCCACTGCAAAGCGCTCTACTCCTTTGATGGTATAGTGGTCCCGTGTGGCTCAGTTGGTAGAGCATGGCGCTTGCAACGCCAGGGTTGTGGGTTCATTCCCCACGGGGGGACCAGGATGAATATGTATGAACTTTCCAATTTGTAAGTCGCTCTGGATAAGAGCGTCTGCTAAATGACTTAAATGTAAATGTAAATGTATAGTACAGCCGAGCCAGTGGTGCGCTCTATGCATTTCACTGTCTTACTGTGTGGTGACACTGTGTGGTGGGTTGGGCATTTCAACTAGCGATATTGACTCAAACACTGGAGCAGTTTTTAGTATTTGCATGAATGTGAATACGGCATGTTGATGATGTGATGTGGTATTCATGTAAAGTGGTTGTTTCTCTGTGCGTTAACAGAATGTCTTTGGTCTGTGTTGTGGTTCTTTCTCTGTGCGCTAACAGAATGTCTTTGGTCTGTGTTGTGGTTCTTTCTCTGTGCGCTAACAGAATGTCTTTGTTCTGTGTTGTGTTGTTGACCCCCAGGTCAGAACGAGGGAACACTGTTGATGAAGGAGGATGATGTGCTGTACATCATCGAGGAGGACAAGGGCGACGGCTGGACGCGAGCCAGGAAGCAGAGCGGAGAGGAGGGCTATGTGCCCACGTCCTACGTGGAGATCGCCATGGAGAAGAACAGCAAAGGTGCGGTCACCTACATCTGATCTGACCACCTGCATGGACTCATATCATAAGCCCTCTTCCTCTGGGGAGTGCTGGTCCGAACAGCAGGTCCTCTTTGTTCACTGTGTGAGCTCACGGACAAACAAACACTCTACAGTCCTGCTATTTTAGTGACCCTCTAGGAGCTCTGTATCAATGAATTAAGCCATGTGTGTCTGTAGGACGACATATCCATAGCCATGCTCTATGGCAAGGGGACTCATCACCCCTTAGGCCTGATTATTTTATTTAATATTTCAAAAGTGATTTGTTGTTTTTAGTTCATGTATCTTTTTTTTTGTTTTGAGATAGATGTTAAAATGCTCTTCTGGTTTTAAGATCTTTCTACTTTGGATCAAAGTGATTTGGAAAATAGGAAAAGTGACTTTTATACAGATTTGACCCATTGTATTGTCTATATGTTATCAGTCTGCTGTTGTGAGTCTGGTATGTTAAGTACTCTGCTCCACCTATTAAGACACGAATGCAGTAATACGGTCCCGGTAAGGAGTGGCCTAGTCTGTGCCTATATGACTCATACCTCCCACTACCATACTACCCTTTAAGATAATTGTACACTCCTCTCTTCCTTTGATTTGTATGTGTGTGTGTCACAACAATGCTGCCTTCTGGTGGTCAGGGCTATATTACACCCAGGGGTGTGGTTCTTCAGTGTGTACCACTTACTGTCCGCTATCTGTCTCTGTCCTAGGGGTGGGGGTCGGTACAGTAACTCCTCTCCTTTCTCTCTCTCTCTCTCTCTCTCCTGTTGGACTGCAGGTTCCTGAGTGGAGCAGTGTGGCGAGGTCTTTGGTGGAGGGTACATGCTGAGTCTGGTGGAGCTAGTGGCAGACGGGGCTTGACTTGGGAGGGGAGGGGGTTGGCAGGTCACATGTTTGCATGCACACATCCATGGCCATTAACATCATTCCATAGCAGCGGAGATTCCTGAGGTGGTAGCTATGCCTCTGTAGGAGGGGAGTGTTCTTCTAAACTGTGTCTGTCTATACACAACACAGAGTAACCAATCCACTGCAGCATACCAGCAAGATCAGGGACCAGGGAGGGGGCTTATAGTTAGTGACTCACAACATCTTTTAAAATGAGAGATAAGCAATGAATACACTACTACTACACTACTCCACTATTACGCACCTCTTAATGTTGTATTTCTGCTCTTCAGGCAACGTCCAGCACTAACAGCCTGCCTTGTTGTTGCATTGTTACATTCTCATTCCGTTGTTGGGAATGTCTGCCTGACTGTGCTACTCGCCTGCGGTCGCCTTACCTTAACGTGCTTCAGCATGTCTGTAATATGAACTGTCATTACGTCATACAGGAAGGAATGCAGCGTCTTGTATGTAACTCTGTGGTTGCCCCCGTTCGTTCACTTCTAATCTTCCTGTCTGTCTCCTTCATTCATCCATGATTTTGGTTTCTTTTGTCTCTCCGTTTCTTTTCTTTCTGTGTTAATCGAAACATTCCCATCATGCTGTGCGTGTGTTGAGCGTCACCTCTGTTGTGCTGTTGTTCAGTATCTCATGTGGCACGGCATGGCCACTCAGATCAGAGTAGGAGCAGTACTTTGCTAGAAACAGCATGCCTGCCCTTACACTACCACTTCGTCCCCTCCTCCTCAACCCTGCACCAGCACCGCAGATCGGAGAAAGGCAGCATGCCAGCAGAGGGCCCTCCTCCCTCACCAGCCAGTCATCACACAGCAGCTCAGGCTAGGAAACCTGGAGGCTGAGCTGAGACAAATGACAGGGTATCTACCCGCAATTCAACAACAACACTCCAACTCTACTTGCAGTCTCTGCCTTAATATTAATTCTGGGAGTGGGGATGGACCTGCTGATTGCTCTTCCATCACTCTCTGCCGCACACAAGGGCTCCAACCGACAAAGTCTACGGTGGCTTGCTGTGGTGCTCCTCTGGGCCCCACCCAGACTCCTGCCGCGTCTCTTCTCCTCGGTCTCACAGGAGCATCCTGGGGCTTTGCTGCGTGCGGTCTCCACGTGAAAGAGTGTTGCATTCCCATACTGTTCCTGTTTCAAGCGCATATTATAATTGTGAATGTGATTATACATATATAAACATGTGTATGCATATTAATGTGTGTATGCATATACATAGTTTGTTTTATTACTAAATTGTATGTATTAACATCTCTTTTATTTCATGCTGAATGTGTTTTTATTGTGACTTTTTATAGGGTTTTTAATCAGATGAATGACTCACTTTTCAGAATCGTGCCGTTAGCTCAAAGTAACCATGCATTGTTGTCAGAACATCCTTCTGAATAGGGACATGGTCTTCACTGATGCACTTTTGCCCTATAGCATTTGAATCGAATATCAATGAATAAATGAATGAATGAAATGGACTCTGTATGCTACCTTTTGTACAAATGTAAGGTGACCACTATGTTATTATAGGAGGTGTAGAGTTCAGAACTACCACAAAATAAAGGCATTTACTGTAGCTAGTCAAAATGCTTTTGATACTAACCCTCTTGAATTGAATGAATTTGAAAGTGAATTGAATTTGCATATGAGCATAATTGACATGGTGAGTGATTGGACTTTAATCAAAGAAGTTAAGTAGCTTTTATGAGACTGACACAGCGTTTTACCCTTGGCAAGGTATAATATTCGCTATTAAAAACTTTCTGCGGTTAATTTGATGGTCCCACTTTGAAACGCTAATACGAGCAGTGCTTTAGTTCTTAATCAATACTTAAAGCTGTGAAAGTGACATTGTTATCATATGATATGCTCATCTTACTTGAACTGTACCTCTGAACTTCCTAAAGAACCCCATGTTCGTACTTCCGTTGGATGTCTTGATTAAGACCGATCTGCTTCGTTGATTAATGTGCACTAACAAAGATCACGCAGATCAAATGGAACAGTGCATGTTATATAAATCCTGTGATTTTTTGTTTATCATGTCAATTCCATTGCCTGCATGAATGCTCTCATTTGAATCATCACTCCTCTCTTGTTGAACTGGTTAATAGGTGTGTTATCAGAAAGTGGGTGTTGGAATCCTCCTTTTCGTTTCAGTGAAATTCCCTTGAATGGCTTTCAGAGCATGAAGGTGCATGCTTGACTCAACATTTCTGGAGCTTACAGCAAATATGTATTGACCCTACCCTACAATATCTAGTAATACTGGTTACATCCCTGATGAACATGTCATTGTAGATCTCTAAATCAGGAGAAGCTCTCGTGGTGTAAGTAGTTGATTTGAATATGAAGCACCTTAACCCATTAATTTCAGCAGTGTGTGTGTCTGGCTATCCTTCATTAGTAGGATTTTGACACGCTTGTCTCTAATGGCCTAAAACAGTGSTGACCGTAATCTTGGCACCTTGGTGCAAGTGGCCTTCAGTGGTGACAAAGTATGATGATGGATAATGCTGTAGGTTTTTCACTAGCAACCTTAAGCAAAAGTTATCCGATTTAAAAATGTGATTTTCACTTTGGATTAAAACTGTGAGCTAAATCATATCCATTATGCTGTAATTCTGATCATTATGCAAAAAAACTCCTAACAATATGCTTTAAGATGATTTCTAGTATTCACGCATATCACGGCAAGGAGCAAATTGTGTTATCTACCAACCCAGCTGAGTTGGCATGGTAGCAAATTCATTGAATTGCAAAAAGTAGATATGATAATCTCACTGTTGACTCTTATTTTAACACATTGTAATAATCAATGGCAGTACTTCTATTTCTTCATGTTGTTGTGCACATCTCTTTACTTTTTAATGTTGTCAAGTCACTTTGTGGGGAAAAAAATCTGTTTTCTCTCATTGTTCTAATAAAACAAACACATGAACATACCAAAGAACATTTAGCATCTTATTGAAGACTTCATTAGGGTTGTAAAATTCCAGGAACTTTCAATAAATTCCCTGGTTTTACAGAAATCCTGGTTGGACTATTCTGGATTTTTTTYCTGTTTATTCCCTCCTAATTTTGCAAGCCTACTCTTCATCTACACATGGCTGGATTCAATCTGTATCGCGTAAGATCCATGTTCAAATATAAAGTTAATTTCCAATTGAGACGACATTGCAGTGTTTCCCGTCAATACAGTCTCCACCTTTAACATTTCAATCGAGCAAGAACTGATCTTTCACAATACTTGTGTGATACGGATTGAATCCAGACCATTTTTTTGCATCATAATCCTTACTGTGAAATGTTCCACGGTTGTTGTTACTCAGACACCACCTGCATGTCATTTCTTCAGCTATTTATTCATTTCTTGCCACAATTCATATAAAGATATTACAATTATACGCAACTCTATTTACAAGTCAATATTTAAGAGGGAAATATATTACAGTCTAGCATTCACATGATTATGTATTATGTACACCATTCAGGATTATCCAGATGAACTCATAATATACCATCTGAGGAACAATGAACATGGAACACACAGCCGAAGATCTAGTTAATGTACATACAGTATATAGTATTGAAGACAATATACAGTTAAACTGCCTCTATAGTATAGCGACCAATCGTTTTCCTCCTTCCACTTCTTCCGTCTCGTCATTCTATGTTCTACTTTCAAAGTCATTGTTGTACCGTTATAACAAGGGTGTACAATCACTACTTTAGTGACAATTCATACATACATTTCCATCTGACAAACACTTTCAGACACACTTCTTGGGTCCTCTGTGGTCAGTGTGTGTTCCAGTCTGTAACATACAGTAGGATGACTAAGGACCAGTGTCAAGGGGCTACACTACCATATATGGTGTAAATGCCCCCCTCCTAGCCTGGGTAACAGTCTGTTTGTGCTAACTCATTGTCATGCCATTGTCTTGACAATGACGGCAACGGAGTATTTAAAATAAAATATGTTTACATTTATTTAACTAGGCAAGACAGTTAGAACAAATTCTTATTTACAATGGCGGACTACCGGGGAACAATGGGTTAACTGCCTTGTTTAGGGGCAGAATGACAGACTTTGTCAGCTCTGGGATTCGATCCAGCAACCTTTCGGTTGGTTACTGGCCCAACGCTCTAACCACTATGCTACCTGCCGCCTCCAAATAGTAGGCAAGAGCACAAACGGATCTGGGATGAGGCAACCCCCCCCCCCCTCCTGCGTCAAGGAGGGACATTTTCCCCCTTTCATATCAGCACACTCAGATTGGTGTCCTGCCAAGGATGAGTTCCAGATGGATCTGACTCACACTCCCTCCAGTGGACAGGTTGGGAAAGGACAGCGGTCTCGCTCTGTAACAGTCTTCCTCATCCTCTCTCTTAACCAGCCTGACTGTCCTGTTCAGAGTTCTGTGTGTTTGACCGCTGGCTCTAGCTTCCTGGACAGAGCAGTCAGGATGAGTGTGAACTTGTCGTATCTCTCCGTCTGGTTGACGGCCGCCCCTCTGCTGCCCCACAGCAGACGCAGCTGGAAGTCTGTTTTACAGATCTCCAGCAGGTCCTCGTCAGCCTGGAAATCTGTAGCCAGAAAGAGGAACACATCATTAGCCTTGTAACTCATCATACCTGCCGAGACATGCAGTATGGCATTTGTTATAGTGTCTCAGGGACTATGAAAAAGGCTAAGGGCAAATGTGAATACAGGTCGTTTTGGACAGGAGTATTTGCATAGCAATTCATTTGGACAACTGTTAGATGTGTAACTAGCGGTGGGTGTGTATCTAGCAGTAGGTGTGTATCTAGCGGTGGGTGTGTATCTAGCGGTGGGTGTGTATCTAGCGGTAGGTGTGTATCTAGCGGTGGGCGTGGAGTGTATTACCTTGCAGGACTCGTTCAGTGTTGGCGGTGTATGAGTCAGCATTGTGTGCCACGCTGCGAGCCTCCTCCAGGTGGCGTAGCAGGATTTCACAGCCCTGGTCGTTGCTCTCCCACAGCTCCATGCCCTCGAACGCCACCGCCGGGCGCTCCATCAGCATCAGCAGGGGCATCAGTAGAGGCACTGTGGTGCCAGTCAGGGGCATGTCCACTAAACACACACACACAGGGACACGGTCAGAGACTGCAGCCACTAACACACAACTACAACTGAAGGTTCCAATGATGTACAATTACCTGTTCCTTCATACAGTCCCTTGTAAAATGGCTTGAGAGACTTCTCGTATATGATGGCAGTCTGAGTGTACTTCCTCCTCAGCATGGTCCAGGTGTGGTCTAACCGTGTGATCTGTGGTCAAGCGCAGTGTTAGGAAACAAACACCACAATATCTCCAGGAATCTCAGCCTACGCCTGCACAGCCCTTTACACTCGTACCTGTATACGTGTTGAAAACGGCAGATTTTGACACTGATAGATGCCTAAATTGGACCGCAATGGCTGTACAATAACGCCAGTTAAACCCCTTGTCATTTTTTGTCTATGTTGCACCTACTGCACATTTTCCAGGAATATTCTTATGTTACTGAATGTATCCAGAGTATTTTCAGATTTCGTTATCAACAAATACAACGAAAGGTACAGTAAAGTAATATGCACATAAAAACAACAGTGTAATGTTATGATTCAGTCTTGTCAGGTGAACTGTAAACTGTTCCCTTTTAATTGCTACCATGGTTATGCATATGCTTTCCATATTTCTTCTGTAAGAAACATTTCAATTTAGCCCTATACATATAGGCCAACTCCCACGAGGGTGAAGGGTTAAAGACTCAACTCAGACCATGTGGTGGACCGTGTCTTATGTGTCCAGTTCTATTGACTGGGGTACCTGAGGCATGTCCAGTTGTATTGACTGGGGTACCTGAGGCATGTCCAGTTGTATTGACTGGGGTACCTGAGGCATGTCCAGTGCTTTCATGATGGAGGAGAAGGCGTACAGGTCCCCCATGGAGTCCTTCAGTTCTAGAGCCACCATGATGATACGGTTCAGAGTGGCGCTCCGCTCCTCCAGACTTCCTGTGCAGCCCAGGATGTCCACAGCAACCCCGATGGCCATGGTGTGGTGCCTGGGTTACACGACAGAAAGTTCAGTCATAAGTCCCTAGAACCTTTTGCATCAACATGAGGGGTCCCTAGTACCTGACAAGGAGTGTGTCAGGTGGATTTGGGGGTGTGTGTTTACCTTTCCATCAGGTCTTGCCGCAGCTGCCTGCCGTGGGGTAAGGTCACCAGCTCCAGACCAGATGACACACCCATTTGAGCTTTCGCCTCCTCAGAGATGCCATGTACCCTAGCAACCTGTCAGGTACATCATTTTTGTTGTTGCATTAATGTGGTTTTAGAAGTGTTTTTAGTATGGTCATGTTTGGGGAAATCGTTGATCATTAGCTCCTTCTGACTGAATTAAACAAGAGACACCTCAAAGCCACATTTACATAACTGTGTACTCGAGCTGTTTTTAACAACACTATGAAGATGTTTCCCTCAAAGACTAGACACCCAGTCATGGATTTGGCTGCAGATCATTTTTGGTGCGTCTTACTAAAGTTAAATTCACTGGTTTCGTTTTGCACTTTGTGTGGTGTACCACACCCAGACAGACATAAGACACCTGACTGTAGAAGGCCAAATACCAACGAGAGGAAATTAATTAAATACCAGTCTCTGATGCCCTCTGTGTGCCTGGCTGTTTCTAGCCCCTTAGTTAGATGTTGCTGAATGAGGCYTGAATCCAAACTCATCACACTGTCCTGCAAATTTACACTGAGTGCACAAAACATGAAGAACACCTGCTCTTTGCATGAGACTGACCAAATGAAAGCTATGATCCCTTTTTTATGTCACTTGTTAAATCCACTTCAATCAGTGTAGATGAAGGTGAGGAGACAAGTTAAAGTAGGATTTTTAAGCCTTGAGACCAGTGAAACATGGATTGGGGATGTGTGCCATTCAGAAGGTGAATGGGAAAGACAAAAGATTTAAGTGCCTTTTGAATGAGGTATCGTATGGTGGTAGGTTCCAGGCGCACCGGTTYGTGTCAAGAACTACAAAACTGCTGGGTTTTTCACGCTCAACACTTTCCCATGTGTATCAAGAATTGTCCACCACCCAAAGGACATCCAGCCAACTTGACACAACTGTGGGAAGCATTGGAGTCAACATGGGCCAGYATCCSTGTGGAACRCTTTCAACACCTTGTAGAGTCCATGCACCGATGRATTGAGGCAAAAAGGGGYGTGGTGCAACTCAATATTAGGAAGGTGTTCCTAATGTTTGGAATACTCGGTGTATATCATCAATTCATGATGTACACTGAAATTTGAGTTATGATCTCTTGGATTCAGCCCAGAGTGTTCAGACATCCAGTAGGACTAGTGGTGTGGTGAACGTAATGTGGGTACAGTGTGTAGTGGGACAGTGCAATGCGGTACCTGGCAATCTGCCATGAGGATGTGCTTGGCGATGATGTGATGGTCTTTATGGACCAGCAGCTCTTTGGCTCTCTTCAGTACACTCATCTCGAGGGGTTTGTTCTCTGCAGGCAGCAGCCTCGACTCAAACTCCCCCGGCCGGAACGCAGACGCAGTCTCCAACACCGGCCGCCGGAACTCCTTCTCCACAGTCTCCTCTATCTCCTCCATCCCTCCTTTTCCACCTCCTTCTACCTCCTCTTCGCTGCCATTCTCCAGGGCTTCGATGGCGTGGTGGTAGGAGCTGCGGTCCAATTTGGAGCCGTAGCTGCTCCTCTGGCTCTCCTCTGTCCTCAGCCTCTCKACGTAGCTGTTGTTGTTGGGCTGGGGCCCTGGAGCTGGGGCCTGGAGCCTGTCCAACTCTGCTGGGCTGCAGGGGCTGAGTTCACAGTAATTCACTTCTGGGCTGGGGGGCTGCGGAGGCTGGAGAGCCTGGATCACATGCTGCTTCTTGGGTTTCAGTGGGGGTACAGGGGGACCCGGGGCTGGGGCAGCCAGGGGCTGCAGACGTGGGGAGTGGGGGATCCTGATGGAGGGCACCTTGCTGGGCTTAGGGGGCGGCTTGGGGCAGAGCTGGCTGTCTGAGCCCCGTATGGCCTCCCCGGCCTGGGTCTCAAAGGCCATCCTCCTTGGCACGGTGGGGCTGAGTGCCGGCTCACTACCCGTCCTAAATACTGGAGACTTGGGGCTTGGCTGGTGCTCCATGAGCTGGGGCTGGGCCCTGGAGCCTGGGGAGAGGGTGAGCGAGAAAGAGGTAAACATCATTATTTAAACCTGCACACTGCAGCCTAGCAACACCACACAGCTAGAGCCATGCTGTGTTCTGTAGCTGCTGACTGGGAGTCCTGCTCTCTATTTGAAGTCTGACTGCATAGAAAGCTTAATTACATTGTCAGTCACAGAATGGAATGCAGCTTTTTGAATCTCTCTGATCTCTCGTCTCTTTTATTCCAAAGACTCAGACTTCAAGCACATCTATCGATTCCCATTTCAACTTTTATCTGTAATCCTTTCAGAAATACATGTATCTTCATCTCGAGCTCATGTCACACTTTTCACTTCTGAGTTGAAAGTGTACAAAGCAACGTTTTGAAGAAGAAAATATTTACATTTGCCTTTGAAATATTCCCACCCCTGTGCAAAGAATGCATGTTCACRGAAACAAGTATTTTGCAGGCTCGTCAGAGCTGTACATCCTCTGACTGCAGCATAATGAGTAAAAGAGAGGGGATGGTACATACCTAGCGGGAGGAAGCTCTCTGACTGGTGGGTTTTGAGGGGCCGTCGTCTCTCCTGAACGTGGTTCAGACACGCCGGCTGGCTTCCACACTTGTCTTTGTTCCTGATAGACAGAGAGTGAGGAAGAGAAGGAGAAAAGGAGTGTTCAGTTGGACTGATCCCTCTAGCTACCAACAGAGACATGGCTACTGGGCACACCACTAACCCCTAGAGAAACCTGATACATTGTGTGCACTGTTTGTTATGTAAAATGGTACAGTGTAATTTGATGGGGTRTTTTTTGTCCTGGTTTGCCTTGGTATTGTGCTCAGAGGTTGGTATTCTCCATCCAGGCTAAACACCACTCCTTATTTAACCTCAGGAATGGTTTATTATAGACGTGTACTTATCTCTGTGACTCCCACATTAGTCTTACAAATTTGGAGTGCACGTGTTTGCATGTTAGGCTATACATGAAATTATACGGAGCCAATTCCATTTGGACAAACCCCCTACAAAATTATATTTTATAGCTACTTATAAGTTGCCGGCCTATAAATGTATGACATAATGTACAGTGTCTATATAAACTCCTGGCTGCAGAGGAAAATAAAGGGCACTTTATTGCTGTAATGGATCTAAATGGATCTTGCGCCTGTAAGCAAGCATCTGCATTGTAGCCTACGGCTCACAGACAATTTCCAACCACATACACTATGTCCAGACCAGACAGGCCTGAGCCTCTGTAGATAGCCTACTAACCTAAGCAGGTTCCCCCGTCCGAGGCTGTGGTCCTGGGTGTGTCCGTTCATRATGTTGAGGCTCAGGCGTTTAGATGTCTGGCTCTTCCTCTCGGGCAGGGTCAGGCCAGCCTCCACACGGACACAGGCCACCCCATACTTCTCCTCTAGGCAGCGCAGGGGCAAGGCCCTATTGATGGGCTGGAAGATGATGGCCCCCACCGCCTCCGTCACTGGCTTCCTGTTGCCAACGTAGTAACGCACCAGGGCAGGCACGCTGTCGAAGCCCTCCTTCTCGAACAGGTACTGCACCCGGGAGTAGGCCTCGTTCATGGCCACCACCTTCTTGTTGATTTTGAAGTGTTGCGGGCTGTTCTTCCACTGGCAGGTCAGGACGTAGTTCCCAGGGCTGGACAGAGAGTCCCGGATCAGGAAGTCCCCGTCTCTCTGGATCAGGTTCTCTGCCACCTGGACACCAGAGGACACATGTTGAGCACACATACACACAGACATATATACACAGACACATACACACAGACATATACACACAGACATATAGCTCACACACTTGGTTGTATTTTCAATATCACACAGAACTGTGTCTAGTGTGTTTTCAGTTTGTCACACTCGTCTCACTGTTGGATTTGTGTCGACAGGCGCTCTACTCCCTCACTGAATGGCCTTCTCAGTAACATGCTTGGCTCACTGAATGTTTTCACTAGCGCTACTGTTACTGTACTGTGACATCATGATACCTCCCAAAATGCTCTCTCAGTGCAGGCCACACAGCCAAACTGTAGGGTCAAATGACCAAAAGCCCCAGTGTTGCGTAGAAACTCAGTCATGTCACACATTGGTCTACACACTCCACTTCACTCATGTTGTTCTTCCAAACATTTAATTACTTTACTTTTTAATTAAGAGTATTGAACTTAGTAATTATGTTTATATAATCATGTTTTGGAGTCGGAAGGTGGAGGGTTTTTAATTAAARGTTTAAAAGCCCTCTTTTCACAATCTGGCCTCAGTAGCACCAGGAAGGAGCTTATTAAACCTTACTAGGATCACTTAGCAGCTAGAATGCTGTTTTACCTTGTCYTTACGTAAAGTAAAGTCCCTGTTCTGCTGAGGAGGTGCAGCATGTAAAACTGAGCATGTGTGTGTTTACCAGTCTTATGCCATCCTGTCACATGCCAGGAAGGACAAGCTCAAAAGAGCTCCATTTCTTATTCAGGGTCCCATCTGTGATTTTACACGAGGCGATGCTTTGGGTTTATAAACCCAGTCTGACGCATTGAAAGTAATTTGATTTATACCTCATGAAATAGCTCATTGAAATTGCGATCCATATTACATCCATTAGCTATGCAAAGTTATTTATACATTTCTGACAGATAACCGTTGTGAAATGTTTTGTTGTGAAATTATATGGAAATTGAAAGTGTTTTCAAACAGCTATGAGTTTTTTTTACAGCAGGGAAAATCGTAASACAATCCCATTGCCAGCACAACTCGTTGAGCAACTTGAGTGGCCAGTGCTTTTCCGTGTGACATACATGCACTGTGACAACATTCACTATCCCCGATGCACTGGCATGGGGGGGACTCGTCCATCACCTGAAGCTGCTGTGTTCTCTAATGGTAGAATGGGAGTTGACTGAGCTGGTCTTACTAGTTCTAGTAGTTCTAGTTCAGAGACGCCCAGTCTTGTGGGTAAACAGGACAGCGTGTGCAGCTACTGTAACCAGGGACTGGCAGAGCCATTGTGACTCACAATGCCTAATGGAGGGCTGTGATACATGCTGGCTCACACCCCTTACAAGGTCACAACGTAAGACATGGAACAAGGCTGCAGGGCTCCCTGGCCTACATCCACTCCACTGAGAAATACAGTAGATGAAACCAGAAGGTGACAGGTGTACTGGGAAATGGGATGGGTGGCACAGATGAGCTTTTATCTTAGGGATGATGATTAGACTTATAGAGGTGTGGTCCCTGGCAGATCAGTGGACGGCTATAATAGATGTTAATAAATAGCATCATGTCATTTGATTGCACCCATGTGTTGTTACCATCCAATTAAAACCTGTCGCTCTGTGTGTGTGTGTGCTGAGGCTGACGGAGCATCCTCACTGAGGCTGGGGTTCATGGACCGAGCTCTGTGGTCTGAGCTTTCACTACTAAGTGTGTGTCAGCGCCGCTCTGTTCACACTGACAAGTTCTCAGTGACAAGCTCTTAGTGAGATACTGATGAAAGCACAAGGTTGAAATGAAGCCCATTTCAATGAACCAATCAGCCACAGTATGTCAAACTGACAGTGAGTCTGCCCTTTTGTCACTGAGCCTCACACAGCTCAATGGACTTAATATAGCCAGTGCTGTAGAACAGACCTGTCAAGATAAATAGTTCTTTCTGTTGTTGACTTGTCCTTATTTGTCTGATTCTGATCTGACTCAACCAGTTTCAGACAAGTTGTTGCCTGAGAGTGAATCATAGGAAAGAACACAGTCCCTGATTTTACTACTTTGTGTACAAGCACTTATTTGAGCTGAGCTCTGGGTGTTGAGGTGGGTCATCATCACTAACACTCCTCAGACTTTACATCCCTGTGTTCAAAACAAGGCTCAGCCCCTAGAGCCCTTAAACTCAACTCTGGACCTCAAAGCCAGTTTCACTGCGTCCCCCCCCCCCCCTGTTGTTCCTCTCTACTCAGGGGCTGATTTAGACCTGATACACCAAGTGGGTGCAATTAATGATCAGGTAGAACAGAAAACCAACAGGCTCCTGACCTCCTAGGGTAATAGTTGAACACTGCTGTGCTAGTTGTCAGAGGGCAGGGATCTGTCACACTGTCACAGCCCCCTCCTAAGTCCAGACCCTCAGCCATGTAGCTTTTACTCTTCAGTCCACATGAAAGACACACAGATCCACTCTAGAARCCTCTAGTCACTGGGAGTTTTCACATATTTATGACGAGCTGCCTGCCAAAGTGKCTGAGCTCCCTGACTCCATTCACATAATACTCCAGTGTGACCAAACAACGCATTGTGTTGGATGTCATTACAGAGATTTTTGGTTGAACTTGGAAACGTGTCTGTCTGGCCAGCTGTCCTGCTCTGCGTGGGTATGCAAGGTTTTGCATGGTTGCCATGTTTTCAGAGCGCCAGTGCTGTGATTCCTCCACAGGGTGGGAGTGACAGGCCCCTGAATGAAATCAGTGTGCAACTGGACACCCGGCCATAGCTGTTGGCAACAGAGGAACCCCTCCCCTCTGCATGCTTTCATTGGGCTGGTCGAGTTTCACAGTAAGCCTCTCTTAGCTCCATCTCTTTATTTAAATATCCTCTTTCACAAAGAGCCAGCGTGTGCCGCCGGCCACAAAAAAATACTTTATCAAGAATCCTTTGACTCAAGCTAAATCATTGGACTCTAAAACAGTCATGGCAAACAGGCRGCTGAGTTGTCCCTCCAGAGARAGAGAGAGAGAGAGAGAGTGCGTGTGTGTGTTTTATTTCTTTTACCTGTCTGGGGATGGCACCATGGTACCAGGCGTGGCTGCGTGGTTCCTCACTGCCCAGCTTCAGCTCGTCTTCCAGCTCCTTGCGTAGTTTCTCCGGTGGACCCTCCATGATGTACTTGTCCCTGGAGAACTGCACATAGACAGGAACAACAGGCTCTTTCAGTACTGGTATCCTCACAGACATGGTTGCTGTACTGAGGGTGCACACTGTGTGCACTGCACTGGCTGCCTGCATCTATCTGTCAGTCCGTCTATGTACCGGTAAACCTTTGTAATATAACTCTCCCTTTACTGTTTCTAGCTACCTCTCACACACACTTTATTTTTCTCTCTCCCTCTCTGTCTTTCTTTCTGTGTAAGCATGTGTCATACAGAGCTCTCCTCCCCTCTTTGTTTCCTGGGCTGTAACTTCCCAGAGATACACAATGCCGAAGGCTCCAATTGGCCGAGGGCTCTACCTGCCTCTGCTTTGACTGCTGTGTCATATCCTGGCCTTGTTGCCATGCCCCTCTGCCCTGTTCTGCCCCAGCGAGAGGCCTCCGGGTGGAACAACAACACACTCACCTGACTACAGTGACACACACACTCATACACACACAGTCCACTATGCCAGGCTGCTGTGATTCACACTAGGATTTACAGTCTACTTCCATAGTTCGAAACATACATTGTGTAAGTCATATAGCAAAAAGGGGACATGGGATGACCTCATCTATCATAGCAGGTTCCTGCCAGGAAATACCTCTCAGGTTGATAATAAAGAGACTCTTCTCAGTCCTGCTTCGAGGAAATCCTCTTCCACAATCAATAKACTTCCCCTCCACACTGTCTTCCTGCTTTGGCTTATATTTTCTAAACGCATTATAAAAGGATTGGTCTGTTGCACAACTTCTCTGTCTCCCAGTAATATATGTCGTACTGAGTTAGACGTAATACTTCTGGAGACATAATGACATTTCACTCCAGTGGCGCCACTTGTGGGGTTGAACCGAGCATCAGTTTTCCACTTTTTTAACTAGAGGTCCGTTAGACCCAGAACAACAATAATGTTTTAAAACTGTGCTGCTTTTTAAACCAACCCCCTGGAGATGGCAGGCAGCATTAGACTCTGAAGGAAAGTACTGTAGCCATTGTGTTCTTCTGGGATGTTGGCACCCAATCTGCATCTTTCCAAAACACAATTTGAGCATTACAAGGGGCTGCCAAGACCTGGATCATAAAGAAATGTTGTGGGGGGCGGGAGTTGACTGGCAATTCAGCGTCAGCCCTAAGGGTAAGCAATGACCTGAAGGATTATTGTGTTCCATCAACTCAATACCTTCCTGCAGTAACCAATATTATACTTGGTTTTCTAATGCATTAGTCGTACTTACCTAATGCTGTCTTTGTCCCTGCACACTAAAACAATGGTATTTATGGCGGATATTGACATCACCAACAATAGCCTTGAGTACAGAAACTCTTCATAAAGCTCTGTTTTTCCCTTTAAAGGACTGGGACAGGACAGGAACACACCCATTTGTCCCCAACTAAAATAGCATGAGGCCTTCTTGACAACTGTTYGGGAATGTTCAGAATGCACAGTGTTTGGCTTCACTGACCACTTCCAGAAGCAGACACTGTATTGTGCTGCTCCTAACAGGCAATTTGCTACTACTGTTTAACCTAGGGCTAAATCTGTTAGACTGCRCTCACCCTTGTCCCCAGAGAGAACATTTGAAGGACTGTAAATTTAAGTTTTTTTATGTTGTGGTTGACTGAATTATATGCCAACTAAAACTGAATTAAGGCTCCAGGAAATTGTTTTATTTTGGCAGGAGGCGGGTGGAGGGGGTAAGCATTGAAAATTCTAGCATGAGTTAATATGGCGCTATTTGTTTTACCAGAGAGCTAATTTAGCTACGGGCTGCTGCTTTATATATCTGTATACATCTTATTAGACCTGTTGGGGAGACAGTGGGCCTGCTGCTCATCAGATTAAAATAGGTTTTATGTGTTTCAAAGGCAAGTCTCAGACTTAATTATGAGAGAGAGAGAGAGAGAGAGACTTCCTCTAGTGAGAATACAGATGACTGAGACTGAACCCGTCCAACATGAGAAAACCTCCCAAATCCCCCCCATACAGACACACATGCTGAACTTAGAGTGGTGGGCAATGTATGTGAAGCACACAAGATCTGTCCGTGTCATGACAGTAGTAGTTAATATTCTTCCTACACTGCATCCTTTGAGCTGGCAGGCCTTCGCTCTGCTTTACTGTGGACACGCACATACACACAAAAACACGCACGAGTGTGCCTGCACACACACAAACACCCTGTGGGAGAAGGGGCTGGCAACAGCCTGTCAGCCATGTGTGATGCCTGCACGGCCTAACACTCCCCTAGAAACAGCCCACTACCCTGGGGCAGCTGAGGAGAGAGCGCCTGCATCTCACAAACACTGCCGGACAGAGCCAGAGATCCTAGATACTATTGGTGGCCTGTGTCCTCGACAGCTACAAGTCTAGAAGTCACGGATAATGGTAAGATTATGGTAAGATTATTCCGAATGGTCAGAGACAAGATTTTGGTCCATATGGTAACACAGTCCTGATGGATGTTTTATACTGTAACTCCAGTCTTGAGTATGGTATCTACTCTGTTATATCTGGAGTACTTCTCCTGTCTTATCCGGTGTCCTGTGTGAATTTAAGTATGCTCTCTCTCTCTCTTTCTCTCTCTCTCTCGTAGGACCTGAGCCCTAGGACCATGCCTCAGGACTACCTGGCCTGATGACTCCTTACTGTCTCCAGTCAACCTGGCCGTGCTGCTGCTCCAGTTTCAACTGTTCTGCCTTCGGCTATGGAACCCTGACCTGTTCACCGGACGTGCTACCTGTCCCAGACCTGCTGTTTTCAACTCTCTAGAGACAGCAGGAGCGGTAGAGATACTCTTAATGATCGGCTATGAAAAGCCAACTGACATTTACTCCTGAGGTGCTGACTTGCTGCACCCTCGACAACTACTGTGATTATTATTATTTGACCATGCTGGTCATTTATGAACATTTGAACATCTTGGCCATGTTCTGTTATAATCTCCACCCGGCACAGCCAGAAGAGGACTGGCCACCCCTCATAGCCTSGTTCCTCTCTAGGTTTCTTCCTTGGTTTTGGCCTTTCTATGGAGTTTTTCCTAGCCACCRTGCTTCTACACCTGCATTGCTTGCTGTTTGGGGTTTTAGGCTGGGTTTCTGTACAGCACTTTGAGATATCAGCTGATGTAAGAAGGGCTATATAAATAAATTTGATTTGATCCTATACCAGGCCCTTTGATGGACTGAGAGAGTGTTACATGGAGAATAATCTGCTCTCGGGGGCTGAAAATCATTCTGTTCTGATCACTTGTGTGTACTCAATGAGAGATTATCAATTATAAACGGCTAAAGGCCTGTCTCTTGCACGACACAACACGGAKGTATATTGGCCATATACCACAAACCCCCGAGGTGCCTTATTGCTATTATAAACTGGTTACCAACGTAATTAGAGCAGTAAAAATAAATGTTTTGTCATACCCAAGGTATACGGTCTGATAAACCATGGCTGTCAGCCAATCAGCATTCAGAGCTCGACCCACTCAGTTTATAATGGCAAATATACCACAGCCGCTTGGGCCTTATTGCTTAACTATAACGTACTTGTATAACATGAATGCCAGTGTGTCAATAAAATCAATCAATTCCTGGATATGCCCTGCTGTGCATCACAGCTGGGGGACCTCCCTGTGTGACTCTGTCAGAGCAAGTTCAGAGTATTGCCATCCAGTGAGAATAGAGAATATTATAGGATAAGCATATAGTTCAGTGTAGTGTTTTACTGTCCTGAAATATCAACCAAAGTCCTATTTATGGCTCTGGCATTAGCCTCTGTCACAGGCTTTCAGGCATCATGCTATTTCCATGGATACGCTGACAGGGTGAAACCGTTTCACCGTTGCAGAAGGGTATGTGTGGTATGTGTCAGAGCTGTACCGTGTCGTTGCATGACTCTGGTGTGTGCCCCCAGGGGTCMTTCATTGAACTGAGTTATGACGAGTGAAATAAAAAAGCAGGTTGGCATTTATTGTTATGAATCTTGCCCTGGAGRCATCTCTKCAGAATGGTCACTAGCTGGCACMGCCACAAAGCCATACAGTCTCATTTTAACCCTAACCACACTTCTAACTCGAAAGCCTAATCCTAACCGTAATATAAGACCCAAAAGCTAATTTTAGTYTTCATGATTTTTTACGATAAATCCAATTTTGACTTTGCAGCTGGCCCACCTGGCTGAAATCGTTCAGTTCTGCTTCCAGGGCAAGATTCATTACAATAAACGTCAACCTGCAACAAAAAATGCACCCCTGGCTAGGCCTGAATAGTGTGCAATGCAATATTACATACAATACCACAGAAAAGTAAGCAAACATAGCATGGCCACTACTGTATGTCAATGATGTAATGTAAATATCACTATCTCCTCTGAGTATTTATACATGTCAGCCATAGAGGCTTACAATCGCAGGCCTGGGCAGGCGAGCACAGACTGAAATAACCACTGATGGCACTGGCATTGTACTGAAGGATGGGYGGCCACGCCGTGGCAGGGCAGGCAGGCATTATCTCTCTATGTTGTCAACAGTCTTCAGAGGCCTTCAGGGCCAGCCAGCACCACTCAACCTTAAAATTACCAGGCGCTCCATACTGACACAGCAGCCTGAGAAAAGCATCTATCCAGGAGCTGTTTGTCTTTACTTCAGTCTTTCCTTTTTTCAATTCATTACATAATAGTACCGAAGACCTTCAACCTCCATCCACACTCACAGAGATCCTCCTCTCCCTCTCCTTGACACTTTGCCCAGTTGATTTAAGGGTGTTTTATAGCGRTATGGGGAACWTGACGCCAACTGAAGTAGATTTTCTTGGCATTTCCTGGCTTTTCAACAGCACTGAGGCACCACTTTACGATGCTGGGGAATTACAGCATGCCCTGCGCCACTTAGCTGGATGCAATCAACTCTTAACCTGAGTTTTAAAATAGCTCCGGTATAATTACTTCTGAGGAGCCTGATGATACGATGGCCATAGTTAATCCTTCAGGGTAACTACATGCATTCAATCAACTAAATGTCATTTGCTTTTWATAAACTGCTCATTTATATTGTTCAGCGCTGCACACATTATGCCGGCATGTTCACATATTTGTTTGACTGATCAGGTGGCTTTTTAAAGGCCTTCCCTTTACCGTCCATGTCATCACCTTGGAAAGCACCCATCTATATTATGCTGACTCTCAATCATGAGTGTGTCGAGTGCATATCTCTGGCTGGGCTCAGTCACATTACCCTGACTACCATTCCCTAAAACAGTTAAGTGGTKTCACTTTCATCTTCATCCAGATTACTAGCTAAATAGCACAACCCCCAGAAGGATACAGAGCCAAACACAGCAGGACAATGACAGAAGTTTCATCCTTCCAGATGAACGCGGGCGAGAATTGTTTGTTTGTTCTGAGAGCTGTGAGTTACTGGAAATGCTTGAGGTTCATTGTGAGATTTATTGACTTGAGGAAATAGTGATGAGTTTAGTGGGTTCTCCTCAGAGAGCTGRCCCCTTCACCCCCTGCTCCAGATGATGGTTTCTGTAGCGGTTTGTTACTAGTAAATCTCTCTGGGTTTTAACCGGGATCTAGCTTACTAGGGACCGCTGGCCCTTGTCTTTGACAATATGATTGTGAACAGCCAGGACCTTGCCCCATATTCATCTCGTGAGTATCATTGATTTCATTTCTCAGAATATAATATATATATATACTGTACATGCACTACATGACCAAAAGTATGTGGACACCTGCTCGTCAAATGTGGAGTTGGTTCCCCCTTTGCTGCTGTAACAGTCTCCACACATCTCGGATGTTTTCCACTAGATGTTGTAACATTGCTGCGGGTACTTCCTTCCATTCAGAAACAAGAGCTTCAGTGAGGTTGCGCACTGATGTTTGGCGATTAGACCTGACTCGCAATCAGCCTTTAAATTCATCCCAAAGGAGTTTGATGGGGTTGAGGTCAGGGCTCGTCCATCGGACTGCCAGATGGTGAAACCAAATCAACTAATTTGAAGGGGTATGTCCACACACTTTTGTATATATAKWGTATTTTATATACTGATATAAATACCCCTTCAAATTAGTGGATTTCAGCAACGCTCTTTGCTGACAGGTCCATAAAATCGAGCACACAGCCATGCAATCTCCATAGACAAACATTGGCAGTGGAATGGCCTTACTGAAGGGCTCAGCGCAACTCAATATTAGGAAGGTGTTCATAATGTTTTGTACACACAGAGATGGCACCACAGGACTCAGTGGACCCTAGGGTCAGGCTGCTATTAAAGGGAAACTTCACAAATGTTCAACTTTATATTCATCATCTCCAGYAGCACCCCAACATCAACATATGAAAATGGCGCATTTCTATGTTTTGTAGTAWAAAAGGATAGAGGAAGATTAATGTTTCCAATGACATCAGTGTGTATCATGTGATTTTTAACCAATTGTGAGTAGGCATTGCCCACTAATTGTCTACTAATTGGTTTATGATGTCATTGGAAACACTTATCTTCCTCTATTTTTTACTACAAAACATAGAAAAGCGATATTTTCACATGTTGATGTTGGGGTGCTGCTGGATATTTTTTAATTTGATTTATTTAACCTTCATTTAACTAGGCAAGTCAGTTAAAGAACAAATTCTTAGTTACAATKACGGCCTACCCCAGCCAAACCCTAACCCGGACGACGCTGGGCCAATTGTGCGCCGCCCAATGGGACTCTCAATTACGGCCGGTTGTGATACAGCCTGAAATCAAACCAGGGTCTGTAGTGACGCTAGCACTGAGATGCAGTGTCTTAGACCGCTGCGCCACTCGGAAGCCCATAGACGATCATGAATATGAAGTAGAACATTTTTAAACGTCCCTCTKAAGCTGACGGCCCATTCATTCAGTCAGTCTCCAGCCCCTCTAGTTAACAGAACCATCATAAGCCGCTTGGAGATAATGACCGCTTGGAGATAAAGATTTCTTATTCCTAATCCCGGTCTTTACATTGCTAACCCTGTAGTATACATACATGGCCTAAATCAGTGTTTCCCATCTCCAGTGCTCAAGTATCCCCATTTATTGTAGCCCTGGACAAGCACACCTGATTCAACTTGTCAACTAATCATCAAGCCCTCAATGAATTAAATGATGTATGTTTGCCCGGGGCTACAACAAAAATGTGTGCTGTTGGGGGCACTGGAGTGTCAGTCGGCAGTGCAGATTTCGGATTACATGTGGAGCTGAACCCAGGGGGACCTATAATACCAATGGCCTAGTATACATCTAACGTTTGTTACAGAAATGTGATGGCCAGAATGTTCCCTCAGAACATCAACCCTGAGGGTGATTTCTGAGTTTCCTGTGGAGATGGGGGGAGAAGGACACTGTGCTACAGAGGTTAAGGAAAAGGGGGGGTAGTTAGTGGTCTTTCATGGCCTTTCTATCATTCTCATCTGTGATTCTCTATGTGGGCTCACCCTTCCTGTGTAGGGGTAAACTGATAGGACCATCAGGGCATCCTATCTCTGTCTGAGGCCCCTCAGGAGACCTGCTGCAGTCCACTCACCCTCCATTATCTCTTGACCTGTTTACGACAACTGGGCTCCATGACCATGTCTATCCACAGCAATACACTGGTAATATTATGTCCAGAAACAGGACACATCCACACAGGAAAGCATGCGAAGGGATGGATATGGAGGAGAGGACATGAGCCTTAAAGGGGCAATCTGTAGCTRCTACATMCCTCTTTGGAATTATATGTGCCCATTGATCCTTCAAGAAAATAACTTATCATGTGCTAGTTCTACTGTCGYACCCCATCAGATCCCAAAATATAGGCTTATTTTACTCCAATGTTTGTAAACAAAGTAAATGTAAACACACACTACACTWTTTAGCCTCAAAACATGGTTAAAACTATCATTTTGATTTCATGGATGGTCAGTCCTTGCATCCATAGCTCTGTCTATGAWTTTGAGAGTGGTTACATTTCTCCAGCCTCATCCCTCACMTTTTTCTCAAAACAGGGGCGGGGAAAACTATTTGTTAATGTTTCAACTGCTGATTGCTGCTTTAAAGTCCACATTTCTCTGAAGCTGGGTTGTTCTGATCGGTGGTACTTSTTCTAATTCGTCACTTTGTCTAAAAGTCGAAAGCCTTCCTTCAGAGTTTTTTTTTTGCCATTTGGAAGCATTTGTAAAACCTCATTGTTTAGATGGAGTAGGGTTTTGTGTCCACCTTGGCTGTGTTAAATCAGCACCGTCCAGGGGCTTTTCTGTTATTTTTACTTTATTTATTTATTTAACCTTTATTTAACTAGGCAAGTCAGTTAAGAACAAATTCTTATTTACAATGACGGCCTACCAAAAGGCCAAAGGCCTCCTGCGGGGATAGAGGCTGGGATTAAAAAATATAAATATAAATATAGGACAAAACACACATCACGACAACACACATCTTAACTCCCCCACAGAACTCCACTCAGCCCAGGCCCATCGCTGGCATCCCAGGAAGGGCATACAGAAAGGATTAGGACCCAAATCTAGGCCAGATCACTGGAAACTTGGGGCGGTCATCTTTAATGTTTCCTCAAGTGCAGAGCGGTTGGACTAGAGGGAACCGGCTTAACCTCCGGGGTATGGAGGGGCTGGAGGCAAAACCTCCTGGCTGAAACGGAGGGGCTGGAGGCAAAACCTCCTGGCTGAAATGGAGGGAGCTAAGGAGTACAAAACTGAAATACAGCTGAGGGATAGAAAGAGAGAGAGATAGAGAGATTGAGATGATATGGATTGTTGACCAGAGAGGAAGGTGTCAGACACACACCTGTCTGTAGTGATGTTACTGCTGGTAATGGACGGACTTCAGCCATGCTGTTTCAGCAATTCACATCTCCTGTCAATTAGTGCTGCATCTGCCAGAGGGCTGCTGAGTCCTGACATGATGACGCTTGGCACCTCACTGCCATGCTGTTACACACAGCTTAAAACCTCTCTGTGGAGAGCTGTGTGTGTGTGCTTGTGTGTGTGCGTGCGTGCGTGCGTGTTTAAGCTACAATGAAAAATCATTGTAGTTAATTACCATGTTTTCTGCGTTAAACTATGTAGAATATTGGCCTGTTGGAAAATACAACTCCCTACTACATTGCCAATTCAGGCTTGATCTGATTTATCTCTACAGAAACTGCACATCGAGCYCACAGAAAAAAACTGAATGGAATTCAAATAATTTAATTGTTTAAAAACTGAAAAATAACCATCATTTTGGTTAATTGCTTAGCACTACTACTCTGACCTTGCAGAGTGTGTGTGGCGTTTGCACCCTCAGCATAACGTACAGCTCCTTGGAGCTGCATGGCTGTCCTCCACTCCCAGCTGTGCTGCTGAGCTGCCTGGGTCCTTTAACAGTGCTTAAGCCGCTGCTGGGTGTTGTTTTAATGGAGAGGATATGAGGGAGATGTCTTTCAGTAGCTAGCACATAGCACAGGCCCCAGAGTAATTCTCCTTACTTGGCTACCCATCCACATCGTTCCGGCCAAACTGATGTTTCTTCTCCACGATGAGTCTGGATTTGGCTCACTCCCATACAATTTCTAGAATGTGAACACATTGTCACGATTYGGATTGGTCCCAAAGCCAGCCTGATGACATTATCAACTTCTAGGATGGGAGATTCAGACTGAATGTATGTAGCGATCGACAGAGCAGCGGAATTAAATTCAGAGTGAGTCGTCAGGCAATAATTCTCCCTCTTTAATGACCCCACGCACCAGAGSCCAGAGCCCCAACACTGCCCACTGTGTTACCCCCTGTGACCCCGACACACAGACTAGCGTGTCCGAACCAGGCATTTACATGGAACTATTTTAAGCCTGGGCCAAAACAAAACAGAGCCAATGTCTAAGCTAGCAGACTATCCGGACTCTCTAGGGTCCGCTGGGTCCAAACAGCCAGACTCGAGGAGCAACAAACTGTGGGCTATTTTGGGGCAAATATCTCTCCTTAAAATAATAGAATCAAATGGATCATAGACTTGTACGGAACATGCCGTTCTCCACTGTGGGTGATGATGAGAGAGGGTCACCAAAGAAAAGAGAGAGAGAACGATGGATCGAGAAAGAAATAGGGATGGAGGGATCACTAGCCCTACGTGATGGACGAGTGTGAGAGCCAGTATGGATGTAGATGATGATTATGATGATGAAGAGGAGGGGGACTGGGGGTGAGGGGCTGATCTCACTGTGGTTAACATTGATGAGCTTTGGGGCAGTAGACCTCCAGGGAAAAGTCACTTCCTATAAGCCTTTTAACTCATTTGCAGCTTATCTGTGAAGGCAATTTTTACAACCCACTTGTATTACATACTGTGTACAAGGTGTCTCTGTAAGTACTGTACTGTACAGAATAGGCCTACAGTATATGTCATTCTTCAGCCAGCCACAAATAATTGGCATAACTGATAATGGCTATTAATAATGTCAGTATTTTGGTCCATCTCATGACCCCCTTGCCCCTTCTGAAGTTACAGGCCTGTGTCACTTCCATAAACGCTGTTGGGACAGATATAGGGCCTCTCTATAACACTCTTGGGACAGATATAGGGCCTTTCTATAACACTGTTGGGACAGATATACTGTAGTGTCTCTCTCTTTCCAGCCTCACCATCTAATTCACTTAATGCCACTGTAACAATTCCCCCTGATGTCATAAAGGACAGACCACTTTCAATGGGACATATTACAAAGGAATATCAAAGCCATACTTCAAACAAAGAAAAGTAAAGAATATCATTAATAAATAAAGTGGCATTGTGAGAACATTCTAAATCAAATACACAGATTATACAGATGAGCTCTCACACATTTATAATCCAAGAGCATAGTCACACACACACACACACACACACACACACACACACACACACACACACACACACACACACACACACACACACACACACACACACACACACACCACACACACACACACACACCATTACAAACACACTTAGCATCACTTTTCAACTCCATAAATCACATGGAATGGGATGTCTGGCTGTCCTCTTCACTTACTATAATGAAAATATCTAAACAGCAGGTCTGATCTGGGAGGACAAAAACAACAAGCACTGAATAACTGGTCTATTTAAAGCTTTCCCTCAGACACATGGGCCAGGCAGCACAGAGCATAGAAAAACACAGAGAGAAAGTAAAAGTTCTCTCCATCCCACAACAGTGACAGACTCTAACCCACATTAACTAGTCAATACAGAGGAGAAAGCTCCCCCAAAAACGACATTAAGCACTCACACAGCCCAGAGGGCACATTCATCACACCCAAACATGCAGGCTACAGTAAGGGATAAAGCCTCTTTTCAAAGGAGCAACTGATGATTCATCTACATTACCATTGGCTAAGCCTGTTTGCCCAAACAAAGCTTAGAATAAGATTACAGAGGATGAATCAAAGCCCTTTTCCAAGTTTGATTCATTTTTCCTTTCACTAAAGTACAGAAGTAATTCCAGGAAATACGGTGCAGGCAGTTAAGATGACCTGGTTTCAAAACATGCAAGACACTGACTATGAGAACACACAGTAGGCTATGATGTGAATGCTGACAGATGACCGTGTGACACAAACAGTGGCATGACGTCACTCACCTTGGCCCTGATGAYGGAGCTCTTCTGGTAGAAGCAGCACAGGGCTGCAGTCAAGGTACTCAGAACGTTGCATCTCTCTGACATCTTCCGCACCTTTCAGTTAACTCGCAAAAACAGCCTCACAAACAAATCTTGGCATCAAAAAAGCACAGAGATTCTCAATTAGCCTTCACCTCTGTCACACCGAGGGGGTGAGCATTGCAGCACCTTACTCTGTGGCTCTCTCTCGTCTCTTTTTCAGTCTAAGCAGCCCTGCTGTCTGTGCTCTACACGGTGAACACACTAATCCATGCTGCTTCACGCAGTCCCGGAGCTCCATGTATGGAGCGTTGGAAACTCCATGTGATCTTGCTCTCCCACTAATAAAGTCAGAGCCAGCTGGGAGGGCACTGCCTCTACTGCCTCTGGCTCTACCAAGACTAACCCCCGCAGCCCCCTCTTTACCACTGGCTGAGTTGAGAGAGGAGGGGAGAAGCTCCTGTGTGTTCTTCTGAAGCCCAGTACCCTACCAACAGTGCTGCTCTGATTAACACCGCCACCATAAACATGCTGGGTGATTCTTCTGTTCTTTTAACTCACTGCTGTTTTGATCTGTGAAGGTCTTTTTTCATACTTGATCTAATACTAAATCGGTCAGACATAATCTGTGTTGTTGAACAGAGAAATAGGCAAATTATCTTGTTTCTCAGTCCATATTTTATTTGTCTCTCTGAACGACCATTGAGCAGAATGTAGTAGTACACAGATGTGGAGCAAGGAGGGAAGCAGGAGTAGTGATGAGTGACAAGATACATATTCACTGGGGTCAGAGCTATGTCTCTGTGTCCTTCAATGCTAAGGCCACTTAACTTCAGTCAGAGAGATGGTTGGAGTATAACTGAGCATGTCCAGAAGACTGTATTCTTCATTAGAAAGCAATGGCACTTAGCAGGTGCTTTTACCCAAATGACTTACAGGGCAATGACTGCATACATATTACGTCGGTGGATCCTGCAGGGAATTGAACCTACGACCTTGATGTTGTGAACACTGTTACCGACTGAGCCACACTGGCGCAACAGATGGTGGTGCGGACGGCCCAGTACATCACTGGGGCAGAGCTCCCTGCCACCTAGGACCTCTATACCAGGCGGTGTGAGAAGAAGGTCTGCAAAATTGTCAAAGACCCCAGCCACCCAAGTCATAGACTGTTCACTCTGTTCACACCTGAACCGCTTCTACCCCAAAGACTGCTGAACAGTTCATCAAATGGCTACCAAATGGCTGACACACACACACACTATATATACATACGCTCACACACACACACACACACACACACACACACACGCATATTGACGCCACACACATACACACAAACACATTTTCACACTCTTCACATATGCTGCAGCTACTGTGTTTGTTATCCATCCTGTTGCCTAATTACATTTACCCCTACCTACATGTACATATTAACCTCAATGACCTCGTAACCCTGCACATTGACTCAGTACCGGTACTCCTTGTACAGTATTTACAGTAGCTTCGTTATTGTTATTTATTGTTACTATTTTCCAATTATATTAGCTCATTTTCATACTTTTTAGCTCTGGATTGTTTGGAAAGGGCTCGKAATTAAGCATTTCACAGTCAAGTCTCCATCTGTTGTATTCGGCGCATGTGACAAATAACATTTGATTTGACACAGAACCACTTTTTGTCAACTGCCCAAGTAATGCCGACAGAGTGGAATGTCAACCACTTCAACAACTACAGGAATTGACCAACCACATTTCATTAGCGTTGGGCTCTCAGCTGTTCAGGGAATGTTTGGTTGGACCTCCAATACCATGATATCAGCTGACATCCTAACGTGTGAGCGGTAAAATCCTGCTTAATTCAGTTGTCCGTTGAAAAAGCTTTAGGGAAACTTACAGCCTATTACCGGCATGTGGGGAAAAAAGCCAGATTGCTAGACGGATGAAAATATACTATAGCAATCATTAGATACAGCCTCACAGGACTGGCTTGCTTCARCCCTATGAATCAGAGATAAGGTCCAACTACAGGTGAGGGGGAGTGAGAACTGACTGACTAATGATGCAGATGTGTGACAGTGAATGACTGCAATGCATACTGCTGCTCATCCATTTACACAATGTCTAAAAAGAAGGAAATCTGCCATTTTGAATCTATGTAAAGTGAATACTCTATTAAGTAAGTTCTGCTCCATCTATCTCCAAGATGCCTCTGGAGCACATCTGGGGCTCTTCAGGACAAATCAGTCATCCATGTGCTTTGTTTTCATGTTGTATAATAGTTTTAAGTGGTCCTCTCTGTCTTGCACCATTCATAAATCTGTTGTAAGAACAAAAAACTCAGCCCGTTGTAACCGCACTGGGAAAGGGTCAGGGGGTCCAATGAGTGCGGGAGTGTAATTACCCAAGAGCCATTAAGAAATGCAAACAGTTGGCTATTTATCGGCTGGGTTCCATTCCTCTGCCTCCGAAACGCTCATAAAGTGTAAACAAAGACATTAGGGAAGGCAGGCTGGCACTCCCTCTTCTCTACACAGTGCAGAAATGCTTTCCCGCAGGAAACACATCAAACAAGTTAATTGCTTTCATTAAAACCCCAGAAGACTGCCTGCCCCTGGGAAAGAGAGGAACCTGTTAGAGAGTTTTCACAAGCTTCAAATTACCAGCTTTAAGTAAAGTACTCCCCAAAATACACACATTTATTTCTCTAGACAAGTGGAATGGAGGAACAGCCAACTCAGAATTTTTTACTTTTGACTGACATCCAGTTGACCTGTATTCTAATTTTAATTGTATTACACCTTTATTTAACCAGACAAGTCAACTAAGAACAAATTGTTATTTAACAACAAACAACTATGTAAGACAAAACAGACAGAAGATACTGGAAACAGCGCAAATAGAACCTCAAACAAACAGTGCATGTGTAGGATGAGGAACTCAACTCGAGGAAGTCCGGGGAGGCAGGAGGAGCAGGTAGCTGACTAGTGGTGGCTGTTCAGCAGCCTGATGGTCTGGGGGTAGAAGCTATTGGCCAGTCAGCTAGTTTTAGCCATGATGCTCCTGTTCTACCCACATCTGAGTGATTGAAGCGGGGAGAACAGCCCGTGGCTGAGGTCCCTGATGATCTTCTTGGCCTTCCTGCAACACCTGGTGTTGTAGGTGTCCTGGAGGGCAGGCAGTGGGCACCCAATGGTTTGTCAGCTGAGCGTACCACCCTCTGTAGTGCCTTGCGGTCTGCCGCGGTGGAGTTGCTGTACCAGGCTGTGATGCAGCCCGACAGTATGCTCTTGATGGTGCTCCTGTAGAACACTGTGAGGGTCCTCGGAGACAGGCTGAATTTCTTCAGCCTCCAGAAGTTGAAGAGTCGCTGTCGTGCCTTCTTCACCACGGTGTCTGTGTGGTTTGACCATTTCAGCTCCTCTGAGACGTGTACGCCGAGAAATGTGAGGTTTTTCCCGTCTCCACGGCGGCCCYGTTGATGAGGATGGGGGCGTGCCCCACCTGGTTCCTTCTGAAGTCCACAATCAGCTCCTTTGTTTTGCTGACGTGGAGGGAGAGGTTTTTTACTTGGCACCACACCATCAGAGTACCTACCTCCTCCATGTATGCCATCTCATCGTTGTTGGTAAACAGACCTACTACTGTCCCGTCTCAGCAAACTTGATGATGGAGTTGGAACTGTGTGAGGCCACAGTCGTGGGTATACAGGGAGTACAGGAGGGGACTGAGGACGCACCCTTGTGGGGCTCATGATGGACTGTCATTTGTCAGTTGCATAGGGAAGAGTTCAGTCCCAGGGCTGTGAGCTTTGTGGTGAGCTTAGAGGGCACTATGGTACTGAAGGCTGAGCTGTAGGCAATGAACAGCAACCTCACATATTTATTTATTTTTATTTATTTCACCTTTATTTAACCAGGTAGGCAAATTGAGAACACGTTCTCATTTACAATTGCGACCTGGCCAAGATAAAGCAAAGCAGTTCGACACATACAACAACACATAGTTACATATGCATTCCTCTTGTCCAGGTGGTTGAGGGCAGTGTGCAGTGCAATGGTGTTTGTGTCGTCCGTGGATCTGTCAGGGCGGTAGGTGAAGTGGAGAGGGTCGAGTGTCTCAGGAGGGAGGAGGTGATGTGGTCTTTGACTAGCCTCTCTAAGCACTYCATGATGACGGAAGTGAGTGCTACGGGTCGGTAGTCATTCATTTCAATTACTTTACTATTCTTGGACACGAGCATAGAGGCAGATGGATATAGAGCCAGATGGATATAGAGCCAGATGGAAGTGTGCACCCAAGCATCAGTAAGTGATTCATTCATCAGAATGCATTTAGCATGTCAGTGACACTGATGATGACAACGCTGTGATGAAAGGTGAGACACACAACACTAACGCTGGCACAGAACCAAAGAGCAGTAATGACCAGTACGGCACATCACATACAACATCCACATTTGTCTCTTGGTCATTTCTAAAAGATCTAAAAGAAACTGTGTGTAATGTCTGTCTGTCCTTTAGGAAACTACAATGGATAACACAAATACCATTTCCCTGGAAAGCATATTGGCACATCTTTTAATTCAACTCCAGAAAATAAAAAGATAACAACAGACTATCAAGAGATTGACTGGAATTATAAGTGGGTGCACTTCAATACTGTCTGTCCAGCTGTTCTGCCTTGTAATAAATTATACTGTAGTACTTCAATCAAACCACTAGAGATTGCCATTTCTCTTACATTGTGGTAGAATGAACTGTGGACTCTGTGGCTGCATTTACACAGACAGCCCAATTTGGATTGTATGCCCAATTATTGTCAAAAGAGCTGATCTGATTTGCCAAGAGATGCAATTAGTGAAAAAAATATCAGAAATGGGCTGCCTGTGTAAACGCAGCCCAAGACCCTGCTGAAGAGCAGAACTTAGTTCTAACTAGTCTAGGATACAGCCAGGTACAGTAGGTAGGCCCACTGTTGGTAGGAGCAACAGGGAGAGATGAAGGACAGCCATTTGCCTGAGGTAGATGACGGAGCTATCCTGAGGGGGTCACTGTCACTGGTACTTGGGTTTTATGGATCCCAATCTCATAAACCTGCTGGCATCTGCCTCTAACTGGGAGCAACTAACTGTTACACAGTCTGTGTAATGTCTCAATCACACCTGTGCTGCATATCCTAGCCACACCATATGCACATTATGTATGAATGTTCCTATTTAGAAGTATTGTCAGAAATCCAAACTTATAATGTCTTTGCAGTTCTGGCAATTTCTTTCTTCAAATTGGCAAGTCAATCTCTCTAACCCCTGGGAAATTGACACTGCTGGCTATTTCCCTGAACTCAACACTATTCTCCTTATCTACAGCAAGATCACTTAAACTCCACAGTCTTTGACCTTGCAGTAGAAAACGTTTTACGTGCTGGGCAAATTCATTTACTTGGTATTGATGAAGATGATAGGACTGCAATCCTACATAMAGGCTGTCTAGTCTGTTGAGTTGTCAGACTGTCAGATCTCACCCTGCCTGTCACAAATAGTGTGTATTTCTGCAGGCTGTGCGTGCTGTTCTGTGCTGTGCAGGCCACACGGAGGGCCAAAAGGGTCTTCATCTGGTGTTTAGCAAGGGCTGGAGATCTCACAGGAGGCACAGAGAGCCATTGTTCCCTTTAAAGCTCTTTCATAAGCAGTTAGCTGCTTACTGTTCAGCAGGTTCTAAGAGGAGGAGAGAGAGAGAGGCTGTGTTAATGCCTCGTGTGAAAAGAAGTAAAGAAATCCCTTCATCGGGGGGCCGGGGAGACCAACAGGTCAAACAATCCACTAGGCCTGATGTTCTCCATCCTGTCTTTTCTTGTCCTCCTGTTCTTCTCTTTCACTCTCATGCTCTCTCTTTCCATTCTTCTCACTCTGTCACTCTCAATCAGTCTTTCACGCTATACCCCTCTTCTCTTCTACACTCCAGCCACTGGGCAAAAACTGGTTCAATCAACRTTGCTTCTACATCATTTTAACCAAAAAAATCAACGCAATGACTTTGAATCAATGTGGAAATCTCATTGGATTTGCAAAAAGTCATCAACGTAAGGCCATATTGAATTTTTTTCACCCAACTTTGAACCTAAATCCAATGACATGGTGACATTTTTGGTTGATTTCACGTTGAACTCATATTAGTTGACAACTCAACCAAATGTGAATCAAAACTAGACGTTGAACCGAAGAGTCTACTGGAGTAGCAGGTGTCTCTGGGCCTGGCCCTTTGTCCTCATCTGACACCCTTTTCTCTTTGTGACTGTATCTCTGAGTCACTCTGACACTTAGTCTCAATATAATCCATGTAGAGACACATGACCATGATATCAAACCTGTTTCTCATAAACACCACACACTCCCAGAGGGAGAAGTTGGGCTCCATCCAGCAAAAAAAGTTGTATTTTTAGGCATTGAGTCTTTCTTGAACAATTTCCACTCTCCCGCCTTCTAGATTGGTTTTTGAAGATAGTAGCCATGTGAACTTGGAGGCAAAACAACAAGACTTTCACAAAGAACAGTTTGAAGCTAAACTGCTGCTGCATTCAGTCATTCTGTTGCATTGTCTCTCTAGTCCACCCATCTAAACCACTATCCCAGTGGTTGGTTGCAGTAGGATTGTGGGTATTACCCTGACCAGCTCCGTGTTGCAACACGGGTCACCTACCCACAGGAAATTACTTTGGCACATCGGCCTTTGATGTTTCCTGTTCATGTGTGGCAAACATTCATTGTTGTTTCAATAGCTTGTTAATTTAAGGCCCAGCTGGGTGGAAAAACAAACACACCTGGATGGGCTGTGTTGAGGTGTGGAGCTCACAGTAACAGTGGCTAAAGTATCATGGGTGTTATGTAAGGCCTGGGCCAGACAGTGCAGTTCAGCAGGAAGGCCCCACACACAGCAGCTGGATCTCCAACCAAAACAATGGGAGAGATATTAACAGGAGGTGCTCTAGTCTGCTGTACTCCTGCGGTCCTCTGCACTGTGGCTGCCCAGAATAACACAGTTGGATGAGTCTGTTGGAGGCGGGCTGTGCTTCGTCGGGCCTCTCTAGTGTTGGTTAAACACCACAGGAGAAACTCTACAMTACTACCCTGAATCTAGTGATATTCACCTCGGAGTTTGTGTGTGTTTATTATTATTTTTTATTTATTTAACCTTTATTTAACCAGGTAGGCCAGTTGAGAACAAGTTCTCATTTACAACTGCGACCTGGCCAAGATAAAGCAAAGCAGTGCGACACAAACAACAACACATGGAATAAACAAACGTACAGTCAATAACACAAAAGTCTATATACAGTGTGTGCAAATGGCATGAGGAGGTAAGGCAATAAATAGGCCATAGTAGCGAAGTAATTACAATTTAGCAAATTAACACTGGAGTGATAGATGTGCAGATGATGATGTGCAAGTAGAAATACTGGTGTGCAAAAAAGTAAATAAAAACAATATGGGGATGAGATAGGTAGATTGGATGGGCTATTTACAGATGGGCTGATGTTTAAAGTGTGTGTGTGTGTGTGTGCGTGTGCGTGCGTGTGCGTGCGTGCGTGTGTAGATGTGTGTTAGTGTACGTGTGTGTACAGTACCAGTCAAAAGTTTGGACACAACTATTCATTCAAGGGTTTTTCTTTATTTTTTACTATTTTCTACATTGTAGAATAATAGTAAAGACGTCAAAACTATGAAATAACACATACGGAATCATGTAGTAACCAAAAAAGTGTTAAACACATCAAAATATATTTTATATTTGAGAGTCTTCAAAGTAGCCACCCTTTACCTTGATGACAGCTTTGCACACTTGGCATTCTCTCAACCAGCTTCATGAGGTAGCCACCTGGAATGCATTTCAATTAACAAGTGTGCCTTGTTAGCAGTTCATTTGTGGGATTTATTTTCTTCTTAATGTGTTTGAGCCAATCGAAGGTAGGGGTGGTATACAGATTTTTGGTAAACGACCAAGTCCATATTTTGGCAAGAACAGCTCAAATAAGCAAAGACAAATGACAGTCCATCATTACTTTAAGAGATTAAGGTCAGTCAATGCGAAACATTTCAAGAACTTTTCTTCAAGTGCAGTCGCAAAAAACCATCAAGTGCTATGATGAAATTGGCTCTCATGAGAGCCGCCACAGGAAAGGAAAACCCAGAGTCACCTCTGCTGCAGAGGATACGTTCATTAGAGTTACCAGCCTCAGAAATTTCAGCCCAAATAAATGCTTCACAGAGTTCAAGTAACAGACACATCTCAACATCAACTGTTCAGAGGAGACTGGTGAATCAGGCCTTCATGTTCGAATTGGGGCAAAGAAACCACTACTATCAGAGGGGTTGGGTTAAATGCAGAAGACACATTTCAGTTGAATTCATTCAGTTGGACAACTGACTAGGTATTTCCCTTTTTAAAGGACACCAATAAGAAGAAGAGACTTGCTTTGGCCAAAAAACACGAGCAATGGAAATTAGACTGGTGGAAATCTGTCCTTTGGTCTGATGAGTCCAAATTTGAGATTTTTGGTTCCAATAGCCATGTCTTTGTGAGATGCAGACTGGGTGAAAGGATGATCTCCGTATGTGTGGTTCCCACCGTGAATCATGGAGGAGGAGGTGTGATGGTGTGGGTGTGCTTTGCTGGTGACACTGTCAGTGATTTATTTATAATTCAAGGCACACTTAACCAGCATGGCAACCACAGCATTATGCAGCGATACACCATCCCATCTTGTTCGCGCTTAGTGAGACTATCATTTGTTTTTCAACAGGACAATGACTCAAAACAATCCTCCATGCTGTGTAAGGGCTATTTGACCAAGAAGGAGAGTGACAGAGTGCTGCATCAGATGACCTGGTCTCCACAATCACCCAACCTCAACAAAATTGAGATGGTTTGGGATGAGTTGGACCGCAGAGTGAAGAAAAAACAGCCAACAAGTGCTCAGCATATGTGGGAACTCCTTCAAGACTGTTGGAAAAGCATTCCTCACGAAGCTGGTTGAGAGAATTCCAAGAGTGTGCAAAGCTGTCATCAAGGCAAAAGGTGGCTACTTTGAAGAATTTTTTGTTTAACACTTTTGGTTACTACATGATTTCATACGTGTTATTTCATAGTTTTGATGTCTTCACTATTATTCTACAATGTAGAAAAGAAAAACCTCAGTTGCACCCTGGTCTCAGTTGCACCCTCATCTGTGTAATCCCATGAGGACAGGGCTCAGCATTTGGGATGTTTCATCCTCATATAACACTTTCTGTCATCAACCTGAGTCAGACAAGGCTGGCAGCTCTCTCCAACATCACAATTAGTAATGAGGGAAGATGTGGTCCATGTGGTTGCCTGTTCCAACATGTTGAGGTGACTGAATGAGCATGAATGAATGGAGATGGTAGTGACAGAATTCATATTTGACATAAAGGGTAGATAACAATGGACTGAAGAACTGAGTTTCTGATTTGGGCCAATTTCTCTTTTCTAAGGCATATTGAGCCAGTGCCCTGAGTAGTCAATAGGCAAAGGGTAGCATCATTTGTCTGATTCTCTGTCATAATGGTGGAAATAATAATAATGACTTTTATTTTGTAAAGTGGTTTCTTGCATCAAACACAACATTTTCAGTCACCACCTTGTCTGAAGGACAAGTGGATAAACAGGTTAATGTCAAGCCCTGCATGCTTTTTCCAAAGTCTCATGGAATGTTGGCCTTCATTGAACACCAGATATTTGCTGCTACTGTAGGCTGAATGATAGAACAGCTGTTCAAATGTTATGGGATGCATTTTTCTCCATTGTTTTGGTAGGCCTACATTATGATCAAATAGCCACAGTAGCCTACTTGGCCACAGTTAAAACTGTAACTTAAAGCGGGTACAGCCTCAGTGTTTACTGTAAACGTACGCTGGAAGTTGCATGCCATTTTCATGTTCAAGTTAGCGCTCAGCAGATCTGAAATTTGCTCAGGTGTCAAAACATCGGTAGTAGGTAGTCCTAACCGCTACTTAGCTTATTCAAGATCGTTTCAAAACACAACACTGCCCCTTTAAGACATAAAAAAAGCTATTTACCTGACTTGCTTCTAAAGATGGCTAGAAATGCACAAACCTTATGCTCTTGTAGGAAGCACCCAGAAATGATCTATAAATGGGCTAATAACTCACTAACTAGCAAAGAATATGAACAAAAGTGCACAGCTGGCTACATGCAGCCCCTGGTTTGATCTCAAAACAAGCGCATTGAGTTCAAAGTGAATGGCACAGATCCATATACAGATCCATATATGGCAATGGCTATTTGCATATAGGCCTACTGCACCTATGATTGGTTATGGCGCACCGGTCTGTGTAGAGTCTGGGCCTGAGTTATGCCTGTCAATGCAATAGAATCCTACTCAATTGCGCTCTGCCTACAAGAAAATCTCTTGCATAGGTAGTTTTATTTTCCGAATGTTACATTGAAAGTGGCTAATATTGCATTGATTCGAGCACAATTCCCACAGTAGAGCGAAAAGTTGATAGTGTAAACTAAAGAGGAAAACTCTAGAAAGTGAAGGGAAGTTCAATCTCGTGCATCTCTGCGTGGGCTGATATTTCATCTGTCCAAGGGGAGCTGGCGCAGCTTATAGGGAACATTGCCTACTACCCTAGTGAGGTAGCAGAGCTGTGTATGTGTTCATGAAAGGCTGCCATGGCACCTGATATGAGAGCTGTTTGCACTCCTGACCTGCATGTGAAGAACCACTATGTTTGCTTTTCACACTGACCTGAGAGCATCCTATCGTATGAGGCAAGCAGCCCAGGGTATTAGTGACAGTGGGTGAGGGGAAAAAGGGAAGGAGTGGGTGAATGAGCATGTGTGTGAAAGAGAGTTGTCAGGCGTGTGGTATCAGAACACACAGACCTCAGTCACCACTCAAGGCCAATCACAGTGAGCAGGGACACAGGTGAAAGTAATGGGAAATATGATTTGGTCGATACATTGACCTACATCTGAGACAAAGTGCCTCGTAGCCTGGAGAGAAATTAGATTAGTGTACTAGACAGAGGACATTTCCACCGCTCGCTCGTCCTTTTCCTTTTGAGGCTTTTTGACAGCCTCCCCCTTAGAGAGAGTAGAATAATTTATGCTCACAGCAACCTTACATAAAGAGGAATTATAGCTAGAGCCAAAATCAGTTACTTGGCTACTAAACATGTACTATACAAAAAACTTTTAGAGCACTAGATTTCAAAAAAGTCTAAAGAGAAATGTCTCTCTTCTTGGTGGAAATGGAACATTGTTCCACATCGTTTCCATCTAAGAGACACTCCTTTCTACCCAAGTGGTCTCTGCTACTTTTTAACCAAAGAGACGTTACTTCACTGAAGATGTTACTCAGCTCCTTAGCTACAGATGAGTACAGTGTGGCTCCTTCTGAGACAAAACACAACAAAACTAGTGATTACAATCTCCTGTCTGCCTACTGTTTTCCTGTGGCATTGCGATAATAGTTGAGAGCTTATGAGGGCTATGTCTGGATCTTCACTCCTTTACAAACAAATGCCCCTTTCTCTCTCTAACCAATGGGTATACTAGATGATGTCTACACAGGAAACAAAGCTTGAAGAGGACACTTTTACACAGCTAAACTTTATGAACTGAATGCTCAACCTGTCTGGAGAACAAAAAGTTAAACCTCTTGTCAAAAGAATAGTGCATTACAAAACATGACATCATCAGACCTTATAACTCAAACACACAGACACACACATGTACACACACACACACACACATACTGTACACACATCATGTCTTCTCCATATATACTGTACATATTTACTGTCTTAATCTATCTTTCTTTGCATCTCTATAAAATCCTGGAAAAATAAACCAAGACACTTCATTTCCTTGATGTCAGATCAACATCTTGTGTCAGAGGTCCCTGAGTGCTACTAGCATTCTCACACCTCAGAGTTACAAAACTAGTCTCAACTGTTTTGTAGGAATTAGTGTCATATCAACTTCAAAAAGCTGAACTATATCCTTACAGTATTTGTTGTCTGGTAGAAAACGTAAACCTGTATGACTGGTCTTGTCAGTCCTGACTAAAACACCATTCAGATAAGTGATGAATCAAAMCTCAATATTTCTGACCGCTTCTGAATCAGTTGAAAAATAAAGTGAGATAACAAAACAATAGTGACACCTGTTGAGCCCTGTGTCTCAGCCAGATGTGTAATGGTTGAGTGGGTTCCTACCTTGACGTACTCCATGGTGGGATCCATGCTGCTGCTGAGGTCCCTGGGGAACAGAGACAGAGACAGGGTTCTGTTGAGTGAACACATTTCTACTGGCTGCTGCTGGTCCCTTCCACTCCCTCCCTGTGCTGTGTTGTGTCTGCAGAGCTGCTGCTACAACCCTGGCTGCTGACTGAGATTCTACCTCCTCTCTGACAGGAGTGGCAAGCTCAGACACCACCTGCCCCCGCCCCCACCCACTTGTCTACCCAACCAGCCCCCACACAAGTCACAGCCACATGTCCCCTTCTTCTGACCTCAGTGGCAAATTCACAGAGGGGTAAGAAACTCCCACATGAGTCCTTTCTCTGTTACATTAGATGAGAAAAAGGGGTTTAAACTGTCCCTGTCATTAGCAGGGCTAGTCCTCCATAAATTCTCAGAACCAACTCGAGATGTCCATAATGGATTTTGAGAGGAAATCAGTTCTAAAGGCTGAGAGGAGTTCATTTCAAATCCCTGAGGACGAGACGATGCCTCCTCAGGGTTCTGCTAAACATTCTGTTTATTTGAGTTATGCCTCTCTACTTTACTTTTTTCTCCAATATTCCGTTTTTTTGTGTGTTTAAGAGTAGTTGAATCCAAACCCTTGATGCAGAGGCCTGACAGGGGGGGAATTAATTCCTTGAGCCTTTCACCACTTTTCCCATAGAGATTGTGAAGGGGAAAAAACACAAACATCATATTTAAGAGCCTCTGTGGGGGGCGGGTTATGGCATTGAACTGGGAGGATGTGTTTTTAGTGCTCTCCTGCCTGCCAATTTCGGCTAAACTTATTTTTATCTCTTATTTTTAATCCTGGTAACATGAACACCAATTTTCTTGGACAATTTCAGGCATATCTACATCCATTATGAATCCACTTAAACATAGTCCTCCTAAAACAAGAACAACATCTCGCATCGACAACGTGGTCCAAGTGTCACGCCCTGACCTTAGAGAGCCTTTTTATGTCTCTATTTGGTTTGGTCAGGGTGTGATTTGGGGTGGGCATTCTATGTTTCTTATTTCTAGGGTTTGTGTTTCTATGTTTTGGCCGGGTATGGTTCTCAATCAGGGACAGCTGTCTATCGTTGTCTCTGATTGGGAATCATACTTAGGCAGCATGTTTTGCCACCTTAGGGTGTGGGATGTTGTTTTTTGTTAGCTCTCCGTAGCCTACGGAACGTGACGTTCGTTGTTGTTTTGTTGTTTTGTTTGGTGTTTGGATTTAATAAAGAATCATGAACACGTACCACGCCGCACCTTGGTCTCATCCTTCCGACGAGCGTTACACCAGGCTAGGCCAGTTAGCCCTGCTAATTCAGCCAGCTCTACTAACCCAGCAAGCCCTACAAGCTCCTCACACCACAAATCCGACATGACAACCAGCAAAGTAGACAACCAGAACCAGAAGCAATCTCTGCCATGAGGGCGGATATTTCCGCAAAACACGAAGTGGTCCTAGCAGGGATTAGTGAGGTTAAACGTGACCTTCAAGCCTACTCCACGCACATGGACGAAGCAGAGGAACACATTAGCATGGTGGAAGATACTGTCGTCACTGTCAAAACAACGACCGAAAAGTTGGATAAACAGTTGGCGGACCTTACTTCAAAACTAAACTCGAGAACCACCACAGGAGGTCTAATTTGAGACTACTTGAAAAAGTGGCAAATGATGACGCAGTTGCATTTCTCTCTCTCTCTCTCTTGCATTTCTCTCTCTCTCTCTCTCTTGCATTTCTCTCTCTCTCTCTCTTGCATGTCTCTCTTCTCTCTCTCTTGCATTTCTCTCTCTCTCTCTCTCTTGCATTTCTCTCTCTCTCTCTTGCATTTCTCTCTCTCTCTCTCTCTTGCATTTCTCTCTCTCTCTCTTGCATTTCTCTCTCTCTCGGAAGCTGATGTGCTCTTTCAATGCACAAGGGGTCCGGAAAGTTGTCCGGCCCCAATGACTCGGGAAGCGAGTCATTGGTGCCGGACAACTTTCCAGACCCCTGTGCATTGAAAGAGCCCATCTGCATCCTACTCCTACAGGGCAGAGAAACCACCCTCTCCTTGAGTCCTTAACATTAAGTTTCTCAACTTTCAAGACAAAGTCCGAGTGATGCGGAAAGCCAGAGCTATGGGCAAGGTGATATACGGGGACAAAGAGATCTTGTTCTTCCCTGACCTATCTGCGGACCTCCGCCGAAAAGGAAAAGGCTACGACAGGGTCAAACGACCAGCTCAAGTCCCTCAACATTGCCAATGGAATATCTGACCTACAATGGATGGTCACACGAGTTTGAATCTCCCTCAAGCCGAGGCGTTCATCCATGGCATACAACATGAATCTTCTTCCTAGTCATGTTGTAGCTGTGAAGTTTACCACCACTCTGGACTATGGAGAATTAAACCACCTTGGATTTTGTGACTGTTGGCAAGCTAACTAACAATAACTAATGTATTAACTGCTACTGTAGTACAGTAGCTAGCATAACAGTTAAGTGAATAATATGGTGAGCTTGCCCACTCAGTTTCCTTATATTATTTGTTGCCTGTACAGTATGTGCTCATCACTTAGCTCAGTTTCTTCTATATGACAGGCAAGATAGCTGTCCATTGAACATTGGATGTCATGTTTAAGTTTATTTATGTTATGTTGATAATTCTCTTCCATTGGATTACATAAAACACTGTAAAATGTTTTCTTTAACCTTTATTTAACTAGGCAAGTCAGTTAAGAACAAATTCTTATTTACAATGACAGCCTAGAAACAGTGGGTTAACTGCCTCGTTCAGGGGCAGAACGACAGATTTTTAACTTGTCAGCTTGGGGATTCAATCTAGCAACCTTTCGGTTACTGGCCCAACACTCTAACCACTAGGCTACCTGCTGCCCCAAAATGCTGACAAAGRTGTTTAGCTCCATATCAATGAACACATCGGGACCTTGTTCATTCATCCTGCACTACCGAGAAGCATCAGGACTACTTTATATGAAGACTTAAGTTTCGATCATATCCTTGGACTAAAATGATTGACACTCATGTGCAAGCCTGACTTCTACATCATGTGCAAGGGCCTTTGGGTAACGTAGCACATATTCAATGGTATATATTTTTCTCACATAGCCTGTAAATTTCTGATCTTTGATAAGTTTTGGGGATTATAAACTTATCATGGTATACTACGTTAATGCTATATGTATGGGCCATTTTGTTACTTGGTAGCTACTAGCTATTTTGGACTGTCCATACTGTAATGTTAGCGTTAGTCAGGCTTCACTGACTAGCATTACTGTTTTAGGTGGAGCTATTCTTTGCTACTTTTCAAACGAATACTACGTGATACAGTATTTCACATATCATCTTGCTAGATATGCGTTTTGTTGTGATATTTCACATAACATCTTGCAAAATAGGCCTTTTGTTTTGTTTGTGAGGAGTAATGGCAGAGAGACGGTAAGACACACTGTTTTATTTAGCGTCGCTTAGGTTAGACTACTCACTTTAATGGATCAGTCGTCCACCAGGCTACACGCTACGATTAGGGGGAGGTGGGAGAGGAAGCRTTGGGTGTCTCGGTTAGGGAGACAAGGGAATGGTGTTCAATGTTTTACTGTTAGTATAGATTTATGTTTGTTTGTTCCAACAGATCTTTACATATTTTTCTCACTATAAAATATTAATGCGGTCCTTGTAGTTACTAAACATATTTTAGATATGCCTTTATGCTATAGCGTATTCCATGTTTGAATCTTCGGTTAAATTACTTCAAATGTAAAACTTAATTTTACTCTGGGGAATGTCTGTAGAGTTTGTAAACTATCCAAGCTGAAACGGGTTATTACTAGGCTTAAACAACTACATTCATCTATTGTGTTCCTACAAGGAACTCACTTGTTGAAGGATGAGCTACTTAAACTACGCAGGAGATGGCAAGGGCAAGTAAAAACATCCAGTTTCTCCTCTCATTCTCGTGGTGTTGTGGTTTTAATTCACAAATTTGTTCCGTTTCAAGTGGATAATATTATAACTGATACAGCAGTTAGATACATTTTGAACAGGGAACTCTTTTGAATGAGCGTATTAATCTGGTTAATGTTGATGGTCCTAATGATGATAATTCCAAATTCTTTGGGAATGTATTTCTATCGATGGCCTCCCGTCCTGATAAAGTCCTAATAGCAGGGGTTTTAATTGCACTCTTGATCCTCATCTAGACTGCTCCTCTGGTTTAGACACTTCCAACTCACAGAGTAGAAAGAAATTACAGCATTTCATTAAGGACTTGAATCTATATGAACCTTGGAGGACTCAGAACCTGAGTAAAAGGGAGTCTTCATGTTAAAAGTAGTATATACTACTTTTTAGTTTATTGCTCATTGCTTCCCAATGTAGCAGGAAGTGTATATGATAGTATTGTTCTGAGTGACCATTCCCTTGTCATTATTCTATAGGGATACAAAACTAGTAAAAGGATCCTCTCGATGGTGCTTGCATCCCAGATGGTTACAGGACCCAGACTTCTTACATTACGTTGGAGTGCATATAGATGTATATTTTACATTGAACACTGACCAAACGTCAGCGAGTACCAGATGGGAGGCTTTCAAAGCATATATTAGGGGGCAAATTATAAGTTTGACCAGTTTCAATTTCAATCAATTAAATCTGAAAATGAGAGCGATGGACAGCAAAATCTGAGAATTGGAGAGGGAAGCTTTTTTGGAAAACTCAGTAGAAATAAACCAATAATGATTTACTCTTAAAGCTCAAGATGAAGAACGTTCCACCTCAAAGGCTGAAACAGTCCTTCTATGATCAAGGTGAAAAACATGGTAAATTGCTGGCCTGGTGCATTAAGAAGTTAAATTCAGACAAAGCCATTAATTGAATTCATAATATTAAAGGACAATTATCAATGGATCCTGTAGAAATAAACCAAACATTTGCTTCCTACTACAACACACTTTATACAACTCTGAATCTCTCGAGAACCTGTTATGGCTGCAGCCCGACACCGGTACACCTATGACAACATCCAGCTCAAATGCAGGGCGCGAAATTCAAAATCTATTTTTTTTTTATATTTAACTTTCACACATTAACAAGTCCAATACAGCATTTGAAAGATAAACATCTTGTCAATCCAGCCAACATGTCCGATTTTTTAAATGTTTTACAGAGAAAACACCACATATATTTATGTTAGCTCACCACCAAATAAAAAAGAGGACAGACATTTTTCACAGCACAAGTAGGATGCAAGTAGCATGCACAAGCCAACCTAACTAACCTAGAACCAACCTAAATAACCTTAGAAAAAACTACCTCAGATGACAGTCCTATAAACATGTTACACAATAAATCTATGTTTTGTTCAAAAAAATTGCATATTTGAGCTATAAATCAGTTTTTACATTTACTGCTACCATCATATGCTACAGTCAGAAATCGCACGGGGAGTAGCAGAGAAAATAGACACCAACGTCAACTACCTTATTACTCATCATAAATCATTTCAGAAAAATATTATGGTGGATAGCTAATGAAAGAGAAAGATCTTGTGAATACAGACATATTTCCGATTTCTGAAGTGTTTTACAGCCGAAAACAACAATATATCGTTATATTAGCTTACTACAATAGCTAACAACACAGCAGCATTGATTCTAGTCAAACGCAGGCGATAGCAAAGTTCGACAGATATATGAAAAAGCATCCCAAATTGGGTCCTTATCTTTGTTGATTTCACATCAGAATGTTTTCCCAAAGGGTCCTTTTGTTCAGGAACCGTCTTCATTTGGACCCAGAACGAACGATGTCCCTCTTGAATTAGCATGCACACTGGCCATGCCGTGCTAACCTCTCCGTCTTGACAAAATTCTTGCGTCGCATCACGTCTAAAGTCCAGAATAAATTTCAATAATATAATTAAAGTATATTGAAAAAACATACTTTAGGATGATATTGTGACATGTATCAAATAAAATCGAAGCCGGAGGTCATATTCACCTATAACGAGGGTTTTCCAGGAGCGCAGTCCAGTTCCTACTTCGCGCCCAGAAAAAAAAATWAAGTGCGCACTTCTGACTCCAAGATGTTGTTTTCAATCCCTGACAGAGATAATCAAGTCATTTCTTCTCTCACTTCCGCATGACACACAGGGGAAGGCGTGTGACGTGTTTCTACAGTCCTAAGTGCCAAGGCCTTTTATAGAGAGTATCTTGAAGAGAGACATAGCTTCTTGGAAATTTCACTTCCGGATAGAAAATGGGCTGTAAAAAGAGTTATGTTTCACTTAGAGAAATAATTAAACCTGTTTTAGAAMCTAGACAGTGTTTTCTATCCAATASTAATAATAATATGCATATTGTACGAGCAAAAATTGAGTAAGAGGCCATTTGAAAATGGGCACATATTTTCCAGTTTTTCAATACGCCCCCTGCAGCCATAACAAGTTAACTAATCAGACATAATTTTTTGATGGTCTTGATTTTCCCTCTATTTCAGAAGACACAAAATTGGATCTGGAAAGGAATTGAATGGTGTTGAAATATCTGATGCTATTTCCAATATGAAGGGAGGTAAAGCGGCAGGTCCAGATGATTCTCCCAGTAGATATTTAAGGACAAAGTTCCAGGTCCACTTTTGGATATGTATGCTGAATCCTCTCAGCAAGGTTGTTTCCACCTCTCTCTAAGGAGTGCTTTAATCACTCTTATTCGGAAGCCTGATAAATCCCCAACAAAATGTGAAAGTTACAAACTGATTTCTCTTCTGAACTCCAACTCAAAATGTTTTGCTAAAGCTTTAGCCAGGGGATTGGATAGAGTGTTCCCATATCTAACACTCAAAGACCAAAACAGCTTTGTGAAAAATCATCAAGGTTTTCACAATGTGAGGAGAGTACTAAACATAGTGCACGTGTGAAGGGTCCCCTGATACTGTCATACTCTCACATGATGCAGAGAAGGCATTCGATAGAGTTGAGTGGTCATATTTATTTGAAGTGCTTAAGAGATTTGGGTTTGGGAACTACTTCTGTAAATGGATTAAGATATTATATACCGACCCCACTGCAGAAGTTGCCACTAACAACTTGATTTCACAACCTTTTATGCTTTTTCGGGGTACGAGACAAGGATGTCCGGCCAGTCCAGTACTCTTTATTTTAGCTATAGAACCCTTTGCCATTGCAGTAAGGTCCCATCCGTCAATTAGTGAAATTAAAACATTGGATTCTGAACATGTATGCCGATGATACCCTCTTATTCTTAACAGATCTGAAGAATTCTATCTCTTCCCTCTCCAATATAATTAATAACTTTGGTCAGTATTCTGGGTTTAAAGTTAATAAAACTTTAACCCTCTTCTATCCTTTTCCTCAACAAGCAAGAGAGACTGAATCCAGTTGTACAGCATCCATTTGTGAATACAGAACAAGGTTTCACATATCTTGGTATTAAAATCACACCAGAAATTGGCTCCTTGACTTCAACAAATTATGAACCCATGGTAACGAGTGTAACAGAATCCATCAACAGATGGACATCATTGTCTATATCTATTATTGGTCGAATAAATATCATTAAGATAAATATTCTGTTCAAATTTCTTTATCTATTTCAATCAATTCCTCTGGCTCAACCACCTTTATTTTTTTCACAAAGATCAGAAAGATACTCTCAAATTTGATCTGGAGCAACAGAAAACCAAGGCTTAGACTTTCTCTTCTTTATTTGCCCTATGACAGAGGGGGGTTGCAACTTCCACACCTACAGTGGTATTACTGGGCTGCACAACTTAGGGCTGCAATGTTTTGGTTCTCCAAGAAACCATACTTACCCAGGCTGCAGACTGAAATGCTGTCCACAAAAGGCTTAACTCTGTATGGATATTTGTACTCTGCTCCCTTTAMGAAGCTAAAGAAGAATACTACTAATCCCTTTGTTAAAAATCTCCTAACTATGTGGCATAAAGTACAGCAATATCTGGGCCAATCCCCTGTATTATCCAGTTTTACACCAATTTGGGGCAATGACAATTTCACACCTAGTAAAAATGACTTGGGGTTTAAAGAATGGCCAAGAAATTSTATTGTTAAAGTAATGGATGTATTCAATTAAAAAGGGCTCATGTCATTTGAAGAAGTAAATGAAAGATTTAACTCACCACAAAAGCCTTTTTTCAAATATTACAATTGAGAAGCTTTATTTTTTCCAGTCTAAAACAATCTTCCCTACAATGTCCTTTGACCACTTTAGAAACTCTCTCTGTTAGTATGTGTTATGGGAGAGGTCAGATGATGTCATTATATGGGAAAATGGTAGATACTCATAAAGACAACTCTGATAGTAAGAGACTTCAGTGGATACAAGTTATGCAGGAAGATATTTCAGCAGAGGACTGGGGTATGATATGCTCTAGAGCTCAGATACAGACAATAAACACCAGCCTGAGATTGTTGCAATACAATTTGATAATGAGAACATATATATTACCTGTTAAGATCCACATATTTGACCCTAATATCCCAGACCTGTGTTAAATGTAACACGCATTTAGGCACCTTGTATCATTGCCTGGAGGAATGTGCTGAGATACAACAGTTTTGGAGCTCAGCACTGCACTATATCTCTGAGATGACCTCTACCCCAATACCATTAATCCCTAAATTTTGCATCCTAAATCTTTACCCAAGGAATTCCTCTTTACATAGGAGAGAGAAGAAAATGGTTGACCTCTGTCCATTACACGCTAGACTTTCAATTGCTCTGCACTGAAAGTATGTCAGTTCACCCTCACTTGGTCATTGGTTAAAATAATTCACGTCAAGCCTGGCTCTTAAAAATGTACTTATATAGTGAAAAAGAAAGCCCCAGAGTTTCATGATATTTGGGATCTGTTTTGTGACTTTTTGCAAACCGGTGATATTGTAGAAGAATTGGAAGGTGAATAAGTGAATATTAGGTGAATATTGTCTATAGTCGAAGCGTAATCTGCATTATTATATACGACTGAATATAATACTTTTTATGTATTTTTATTAGAGGAAATGTGTCTGTGAATGTTTGGTTGTTATGCTTTTGTCTCTTTGGGTTGGGGGGGTATGTGTGGAAATAAAGAAATCCATGTATTTCTGTAATTGTTGATTTGGAACAAATAAATATGTGTTAAAAAAAATGTTTTAAGAAGAGCCTCTGTGGAATAGAAAACAGTGGAATGTTGACCCTTAAAAATGTTGGCTAAGCGAGCAGGTATCCAAACCAAAGAATTTACAGTAAGATTATTATCTAAAAATAACTCACCAAACTACTTTGATGGCCCTTGGTCTTTCCTTTTCTCCCTAATTTTCTGAACAGGGCGTGAATGCAGCAGGAAATACGGTGGCGAATAAAGTCAACTGGAAAGAGTATGTTTGCTGCATCCTGAGAAGTTCAGCGCCGGCCACTAGCTCTTAAACAGCTCCTCTCAGCTCTTTCTCCATTTAGCTTCTGTACGACCGCGTCTCATCTACTCACTGAACTTGGAGAACTGAACTTTCTCTCCTCTGCCTATTCTTTCATGTCAGCCTACACAACAACCTGGCTTTTCTTTCAGCAGGGTGAGTGGGTGGTTGTATGTCACACCACCTCAGAGGAACACAACACAACACAGGCAGGCTGCTGCGCTGGCTGGTTCAGCTCTGAAGTCGCTCCCTCCGCATAAGAATAAAGAGCTGGCCTTGTTACTCAACAACTACAGCTACAGTGTTAGGTAACATCACAATCAGTTCACAGTGTGGTGATATCATACAGTTCACAGTGCGGTGGTATCATACAGTTCACCGTGCGGTGGTATCATACAGTTCACCGTGCGGTGGTATCATACAGTTCACCGTGCGGTGGTATCATACAGTTCACCGTGCGGTGGTATCACACAGTTCACCGTGTGGACTAGCCGGTTATAATCCGGTGGTATCATCACCAGGTTCACACGTGCGGTGGTATCATTACAGTTTCACCCGTTGCGGTGGTATCACCTACATTTCACCGTGCGGTGGTATCATACAGTTCACAGTGCGGTGGTATTCATTACAGTTCACCGTGCGTGTAATCATACAGTTCACAGTGCGGTGGTATCATACAGTTCACCGTGCGGTGGTATCATACAAGTTCACCGTGCGGTGGTATCACACAGTTCACCGTGCGGTGGTATCATACAGTTCACCGTGCGGTGGTATCACACAGTTCACCGTGCGGTGGTATCATACAGTTTCACCTGCTGCGGTGGTATCACACAGTTCACCGTGCGGTGGTATCATACAGTTCACCGTGCGTGGGTGGTATCACACAGTTTCACCGTGCGGTGGTATCATACGTTTCACCGGTCGCGGTGGTATCATACAGTTCACCGTGCGGTGGTATCACACAGTTCACCGTGCGGCGTGTGGTATCATACAGTTCACCGTGCGGTGGTTATCACACAGTCACCGTGCGGTGGTATCACACAGTTCACAGTGCGGTGGTATCATACAGTTCACAGTGCGGTGGTATCACACAGTTCACCGTGCGGTGGTATTCATACAGTTCACCGTGCGGTGGTATCATACAGTTCACCGTGCGGGTGGTATCATACAGTTCACCGTGCGGTGGTATCATACAGTTCCACAGTGCGGTGGTATCATACAGTTCACAGTGCGGTGGTATCATACAGTTCACAGTGCGTGGTATCATACAGTTCACCGTGCGGTGGTATTCATACAGTTCACCGTGCGGTGGTATCATACAAGTCATCGTGCGGTGGTATCATACAGTTCACGTGCAGGTGATCATACAGTTCACCGTGCGGTGGTATCATACAGTTCACCGTGCGGGTGGTATCATACAGTTCACGTGCGGTGGTATCATACAGTTCACAGTGCAGGTGGTATCATACAGTCACCGTGCGGTGGTATCACACAGTTCACCGTGCGGTGGTATCACTACACCCGTTCACCGTGCGGTGGTATCATACTAAGTTCACAGTGCGGTCGGTATCATACAGTTCACAGTGCGGTGGTATCATACAGTTCACCGTGCGGTGGTATCACACAGTTCACCGTGCGGTGGGTATCACACAGTTCACCGTGCGGTGGTATCATACAGTTCACAGTGCGGTGTATCATACAGTTTCACAGTGCGGTGATATCATTACAGTTCACAGTTGCGGTGGTATCATACAGTTCAACAGTGCGGTGACGGTAGGTTCATACAGTTCCACATGTGGGTGGTATCATACAGTTCAAAAACAGTCTGGTGATATCACACGTTCCACCGTTGCGGTTGGTATCATACAGTTCACCGTGCGGTGGTATCATACAGTTCACCGTGCGGTGGTATCATACAGTTCACAGTGCGGTGGTATCATACAGGTATCATGCAGGCCAGCCAAAGAGACTCTCCCTCTGATCGGTTGAGCGTCAGCCAAACCACAGCTGCATCGTTTCGCAGAGAGAAAATGTGTACCCTACTCAACCACTGACTTTCCCCAAACCTCAAGTTCAAATGGATTTCAGTCAAGCCAAGGACAAGGACAGGCCAGGTCACACACAGACGACCTGGCTATAATTGGATTTCCGCACACAACCTCCCCTTCTCTGACTGACTGACTGAGAGAGAGGGGCACTTGACATGCAACACTCCCTCAGCCCTACAGAGAGGTCAAAGGTTGTTCTGGATGCCTAAGGCACATGCACATTACTGACTCAAGGGGCAGTGTGACTCTATTGGCAAATCCCTCAACTTTTACACGTATAGTACAGTGCATCAGCACTCTACGGGGCACAAAATAACTTCAATCAAGTCACCTTATTGAAGTCATTTTCATTAATAAATGCATACATATCCTACTCACACTGAGTGACCATCTGGCCATGAAATAGTTAATACAGGAGAAACTGGGGGAGGTGAAGGGGTGTGAAGGATTGGCCCAGGGTGAGTCGGATATATCTCTTTATTTTACAGGGTAGCTGCAGGTGTGTGTCCCCCTCAGATAGAACATGTTCTGTCCCTCAGCCGCCTGCTGGCTGGTTCAGCTGGGGAGAAGGACAAGTAGCAGCAGTCTTCCAAAAGCAGAACCAGCACCTGATGGTCTGCCCTGGCTGAACATTATAAACAGAACTACAAACACATTGACAGGAATTATAGTTTATACACTGTGATTGGCTTAGAAGCGTGTCAGTCCCACAGACAATCAATACAAATGATGGTGTACAGTAAATGTTTGTTCCGTGGCTGTGTTTGATATTGGAATTGAAGGTTCACTGTACCTAACCAACCACAGCATGATTTGATCATAACAATAGCATATTTTTCCTGGATTCGGGTTAGTGCACAGCGTCCTTGGAAACATCGAGGCCTGGCATCATGACTTATCTCTGTTGTAATCCCGAGGACAGCCTTCGCATGGCGGAAAACAACAATACGTTCCTTGAAAAGATGTGGTGTGTGTGATGTCTATTCGCCTACCTACATGGTCCTATCAATGTACTGTACATACTGCAGCTGCAGCTCCATGTTTTTGTTTTTGATCAGAGTGGTTTATTCAGAACTGACCCTGGCAGTCAGATATCTGGAAAAACACTCTCTTCACTTTTTTTTTAACCTTCACCACTGTTCCCCATTCTCTAGCCTTGCCTGTTACCATACAGGCGTCTGGCCCAAACTCAGCAGCAGCCCATTTCTCAACAGAACAAACAGAGAAGCTCAGTCAGTCTAGATTCTGAGCTCACGGCCAGCTCCAACTTTAATCAGCCCTTTCATCTCCTCTACGAGGCTGTAAATCTCCTCTCCATCTCAACCTGAGTCCAACTCGTAAAGGATTTGCAGGCACACCGCAGCCAGAACTGTCTATCTCTCCCTGGAGCAGAGTGAGTGAGCCCTGGGTTATAGGGGCTATCTGGCTATCTGGCCTATACATACGCACACAGACAGACTGAGGTCAGGGGTCACCTGAAAAATGTCTCCCTTTGTGGATCAATCCAGATAGTGTCATCGATACAGAAAAAACACTGATTAAGTAGCGTGTCGCTGAAGGATGGAGCACTGTCTGGGGCAAGGGTCAACAGACAGTCAGGGAGACTAACAGGTCAGCACAAAGAAACATAGGTTTATTTAAAACATGTACAATATCCATGGACCAACAATTAGCCAAGTAGTTCAATCAGTGAGCAGAAATGAAGTGGTCATTCACTCATGTAATCTCATGTAATCTAAGATGATAGAGTGGCATATCCTCCCATCTGAAGTTAAGGACAGACCTATCTTTTCATAACAGAGCAGGACAAAGACCTTTGAGTAATCCTGAAGTCTCCCCCTCTAGCCAGCCACAACCAGTCAACCAGTGGCCTTAAGATAGACACAATGGGGCTGCAGTCCTGTCCTGTAGCAGGCAGCACAGTGCAGGCAGAATGGGTCCCCAAGAACTAAAGCTTTTATAGTGTTCTGTTAGCCTTCATCCCTGTCCATGTTCCCACATCAGTGTCTAGAGTTACAGCAGCAGCCACAATCGGATACACTACAGCTGGACTCTGGGCTGTGTACTTAATGCCACAGGATCCCCTGTTCAAATCAAATCAAATGTTATTGGTCACATACACATATTTAGCAGATGTTATTGCGAGAGTAGCGAAATGCTTGTGTTCCTAACTCCAACAGTGCAGTAGTGTCTAACAATTCACAACAATACACACAAATCTAAAAGTAAAATACATATATAAATATTAGGACGTGCAATGTTCTGAAGAAGACACTACACCTCAGGGCTCTCTTCAGTACCTCTCTACCCCTCCTCTGCCTCCCTCCTTCTCTCTCTCCCTCCTTCCCTYGCTTTGCTGAGGCAGACAGTCCTCTMCCCTTGTTGCTCCTCTTCACCTCCACTGTGTATCCCATAGTGCCAGAATGGAGGTTGTTATGGAAACCAGTGGCTAATTTATTCTCTTTCCCTTTGTCTAGTTTTTACCTTCACTAACCTCACCAGCTTTATGGGGATGAAATACTAGACCAATATTAGATAACCTTCAAATGTCAAGGGATGGACGCAGCCTTTTCAGTTCTAATTAACACCCACCTCGCACCCCAACCCCCTTCCTCCACCCAGGCCCAGACATATTCTGTCTGCCTGCTCAAAGCGTGTCTAAAGAGGGGGGCTGTGTTTCATTCTGTCCCGCGCTGCTGGGTTGCTCTGGTCTACAGTGTCACATAAAGACATCCTTCAGTGATWAAAAAAAAAACTTTTACTGTTAAAAAGCGATATCCCAAGCATAAATACAGTTACTTTCACACACTAAAGGGTAAAAACAATGTTTGAGCAAAATATATATATATATTTTTTTTTTTACACAACTGCATACTTCAAGGAGTAGGGCATTCAATGAGTTGGTCTGGTGGGAATCCATGATGTCATCGGACTCCCCTTTGCTTAAGGAACAATAAAGGAGCAACAGAGAACAAAAGAAAACCCCCCCCCCCCCCCCCCCACTTGTGCTATGTAATGATTTGCCTGGACAACCTATTGAGATGTGCCTCTTGTTAAGTAAATCAGGAGTTAAATGAGGTGAAAAGGAGACTGGAGTGCCACTTTAAAACTCTGCCACACAGGATCTAACTCACAGCCAGGGCTGTCCGGGCCTATATATCTCAACTAGAGACAAGCTTTGTTGTTGTGTTGGGTGGTTTATATCACCCTAAACAGAAGCCTCCCCGTCACTCCATCTCTGTGAGATGTGTGTATGTTTTATTATGTCTCTGCCCACAGTTTTCTGGGCTAATCACATGAATTGATGCTGTGGAACTTCTACCTTCACTTGCTGTGTTATCTGAGATCAAGCTAGCCCTATCAGCAGTCTGACACTGTTGTGTTTCAGTAGTGAATGCAAGGTGCTGTGGGGAGGAGGAAGGCCCAAGCCTCGGATAACATCTAGAGGGGGCCAGAGTGAAGCTGCATTGCAGTGACTCAACAGGGCCTGAGGGATACAGCCCCTTGCCCTGACAGACAGTAGCAGAGAGGCTAGTGCTAACATGTGCTGCTCACTGATTATATCTCAGCTGACCTGCTTACCATGGCAGACGCTTGAGCTGGGACACTATTTCAGAGTGAAGTAGTCTCAGTCAGTCAGGGTGGTGATAGCAGCACAGTACTCAAGTAGCTTTGAAGCGCGACCCCTGTGTCTTATTTTACAAAACACAACTATTTGTTTTAGATTGTGTGATATGAACAAAGGAAAATGTAGTATTTAGTATTTATTAGGATTCCTATTAGCTGCTGCCAAGGTAGTCCTAAACTAGTCCTAAATATAAAGCATTAAAGGATGTGTGTCTGTACCTGTATGCAGAGTGGCCTTCCCTCCCTGTATGGTAAGGCTGGTGTTCCTCTATGATGTTGTGAATGAGCGGCGAGGAGGGCAGGTGGGTGCGGGCCGGGTGGGGAAGGGTGCCCATGTGGCTGTACATGTCCCAGGAGCGGGCAGGGCCCTGGGCCGGGGCTGGGGACCCTTTCTTCCTCCTAGGCAGAGTGCCGTGGATGGAGACACTGTGGTATCCGGCTGGGGGCAGCTCTGGTACTGCAGGCCTGGAGGTCAGCAGGTCCATGGAGGAGGCCAAGGGACACTGCCTGCTGCCCACGCCCATGTGCATATTCCTGGGCAGACTGGCAAACTTCCCCTCCGCCATCATCCTCAGCTCTGAGAGGAAAGAAAGAGAGAGACACACATCAGAACAGATGGCAGGAGGAGTGGACTGAGGACCTACTTCCACCTAGAGGTTATATAAGGCTGGTTATCGCAGACGACTGTGTTTTCTCCTTGTTGTGACAATATCACAGACATGGTGTCCGGGACAGTAAACAGGTGCTGCTGATGCACAAGATGGGTGGCAACATTTACGTGCGTGTGTACATTTCCTCTTAAGCTGTCAGTATAGTACAGCACAGTGACAATGGCATTGCTACTGGATATGTTAAGATAATGTTATATACATAAGTACATTGAAATGATGCCAATGGCGTAGAGACCACCATCCTTCATTTATCCAAGTCATAGTTCCACTGATGATCACTCCCTCTCCATACAACCTCCCAGAGAGAGAGGAGCAGCAAGGAGCATGGAGACACAACTCCAGGCTATCAGTGAACCACCAGCCAGTCTGACTCTGACAACACAACAGCAGATAGGGATCTCTTGTTCTCTGTCTTCTCCAAAAACATGTTTACCTCAGTTTGGACCACTACGCCTCTAATTGGACAATGAAATAAAGACTCCTTTCTAAGCCGAGAAGCTTTTCTGCTCAGCTTTCTGCTTTTATCTGTTGCCTCCAGCCAACTCCTTAACATGCTTAACAAGCAGAGAAACCAAATTCCCTCCTCGGCAGAGAGGGGATGACGTCACTTGTTGTTGCTGCTGTTTCCTCACCTGCTCCTCGAAGAGCAGCAGCACAGGATTACTCATAACCTGTTTAATTTCCTAAACTTGACATGGCATGTGAAGGGGAGTGAGTGTAAAACAAAATGGTCTGTCAATCATCTCAGGGTTTAGCTGTAATTTAGGTTGTTTGATTATCATACTGTAAGGGGTCAACTGAGGATAAAGCCTGCGGTCTTCATTAAAATGCAATTGTGTGGTGATGGAAGATAAAGAAAACCTTTGGTTAAGACCTCCTGGCACTTTGATCGTTTCTTAAAAAACAGCCTAGACAAGGCTGGTCACCATCCTTCACTGTGTTTTTGCTGGTGCCTTCACTGTGTTTTTGCTGATGCGTTCACTGTGTTTTTACTGGTGCCTTCACTGTGTTTTTGCTGGTGACCAGCCTTCACTGTGTTTAGGAGACTGGTGACTTCACTGCGTTTTGCTGCTGTCTTTGCTGTGTTTTTGCTGGTGCCTTCACTGTGTTTTTGCTGGTGTCTTTGTTGTGTTTTTGCTGGTGCCTTCGCTGTGTTTTTGCTGGTGACCAGTCTTCACTGTGTTTAGGACACTGGTGACTGGCATGGTATGCTGCTGACCAGTCTATTCTGGTATGCTGGTCACCAGCAAAACCAGCATCAAAGTGCTTAATTATTTAAGACTGAACATTACATGTATTATAAGGCCTTACTTTTCAGGTTCTAGTTTTCCCCTAATACAGTAGCCACATCAGGCCTGCAAGACACATCAGGCTGGCTTGCAAATTGATTTTTAATTCCTGTAGGAATCCAGCCAGAATGGGGATATACAACAATTGTAACTTTTTTTCACCCACAATCTGTATTTATAATTACTGCCTGAGTTAGACAGATGAATAATTATCCATCTAAACTGGAACAACCATTTCAGTAACAGGTACAACATGTCCAACTAACAGATTGGATTAGTTTATAAACATGTATGTTATTTATTGTTGTGTAGCATAAGATTTATTAATCAATCAATGTACATGCAAAAACACAAAAAATGGTGAAACAAACAATTCAAAAAATCTAACTGCAGTAGAGAATGCTGGGAAATATGATAATGATGGGCATGGTTTTGCCAGGCCAGCTTGACCAGTTAGACTATTGTGGACCAGCATAGACCGGCATGGTCACTAGCATACCATCATAAACTGGTCACCAGCATCACCAGCTTGACCAGCTGGTCGGCCAACCTAACCAGCTAGACCATGCTGGTCAGACGAGCTTGAAATGTTGCTGTTTTTATCATCAGGGTTTGCTTTACACATTCATGCATGGATGTGAACCTCTGTGTGATTAAAAAAGCAGAGTAGTGCAGAATGCGTGTAAAACAATGGGCGGTGGGTTGAGGGGGCAGCAGTCCTTTAGAAACACCCCCTTGGGGAGGATGGGGACAAGGAGAGGTGGAGAATCCACTGACCCAGACAACAGCTGAATGTGACCACGCACTGACCCTATTAACTAGCGCTATTCAACACACATACACACTGTCACCGTGACCCCAACACACACACACACACACGCACACACACACATACATATACACAACGCCTGGTGCTGCTTTCAGAGCCTTTGTCCTCTTTCTGCTGTGTGAAATGTAATCTGAGCCAGGGCTGGTGTCAGTGTTTCGGTCTGGTATTAACTCTGTGAACTGTCTCTAACTGAGAGGGGGAGATTAAGGCCCTGCTTCACATCCCTAAAATGGTTAATCCTCCCCACAGGGATTGCAGTGCAACCAGATATGTTCTTCTATAGGGAGATGCTTCGCGGTTTAACCCGCTGGCTGAATGCCAGGAGGGCAGCAGAAGGGAGGACTATTCTGTAGCATGGGAGCAATTCCCCACCATCACGGGTACTGCTGACTGACTGACTGACTGATGGGAGAGTACCATAATCTGCCCTGTGATGACAGCACACTTCCAAATACACAGACACACTCATTCCTATCATGCAAATGCAATTAAAATAGTAGTACAACATAGTCCTGCAATTGACGTATGCTAAGATCTCCCTTCTCTCTGTGCTAGGTTTACTCAGCATAGCAGCATCAAGGAGATGATAGAATGCCAGTAGTGTAGACAAAAATGGAGCTACTTATACTGGGAAATAACCATGGTTAACAACAGGTTTCAATCTCAGGAGAATTTAGGGCATTTCAAGGTGAAATTGGATCAGAAACACTTTTAATCCACCTACTGTGTTCCATGTGTATTGTGAGACTAAAGATCAGATCAGAGTACCGGTTTTCACAGAGTGATTCGGTACTGTTAGCTATCCAGAATCAAAAACTCCACTATATATTTTTTGTCTCCCAGAAATTGCTTAACACCTCTAATATCATGTCGATCACATGTCCTGACGTGGATCTCAGATCACCACAGATGTTTATTCCCCTGCTCTATGTCCAGACTCATCATGTGGGCTCAGTCACTGAGCACGTTCCACTTACTCATCATCATCATCAACATCATACCACAGAACAAACACAAATTACAGTCTATGGGGGTGTGGCAAATCACACAACTCACCCAGAGAGGAAGAGGCGAAGCGAGAGGTTTTACTCTGCCCAAAATCTGTCCACGAAAATATTAAAATATTTGTCTTATTAGATCGAATAGAAGTTTTGTAATGGTTAGGTTGTTATGAATACACTGATATACAGTGCATTCAGAAAGTCTTCAGACTACTTGACGTTTTCCACATTTTGTTACGTTACAGCCTTACTCTAAAATTGATTAAAAAAAAAAAAAAATTGTGTGTTTTTCAACAATACCCCATAACTACAAAGCAAAATCAGGTTCTGAGAAATTTTAGCAAAACCGTGGGTTGGTGCCAGGTTTCCTTTGGTTGTGACGTTTGGCATTCAGGCCAAAGAGTTCAATCTTGGTTTCATCAAACCGGAGCATCTTGTTTCTCATGGTCTGAGAGTCCCTTATGTGCCTTTTGGCAAACTCCAAGCGGGCTGTCATGTGCCTTTTACTGAGGAGTGGCTTCCGTCAGGCCACCCTACCATAAAGGCCTGAAATGGTGGAGTGCTGCAGAGATGGTTGTCCTTCTGAAAGGTTCTCCCATCTCCATAAAGAAACTCTGGAGCTCTGTCAGAGTGACCATCGGGTTCTCGGTCACCTCCCTGATCATGGCCCTTCTCCCCTGATTGCTCAGTTTGACCAGAGTCTTGGTGGTTCCAAACTTCTTCCATTTAAGAATGATGGCGGCCACTGTGTTCCTGGGGACCTTCAATAATGCAGAAATGTTTGGTACCCTTCCCCAGATCAGTGCCTTGACACAATCGTGAATCAGAGCTCTACAGACAATTCCTAAGACCTCATGACTTGGTTACGGCTCTGACATGAACTGTCAACTGTGGGACCTTATATAGACAGGTGTGTGCCTTACCAAATCATGTCCAATCAATTGAATCTACCACAGGTGGACTCCAATCAAGTTGTAGAAACATCTCAAATATGACCAATGGAAACAGGATGCACCTGAGCTCTATTTCGAGTCTCATAGCAAAGGGTCTGAATACGTATGTAATTAAGGTATTTCAGTTGAATTTGCTCAAATTTAAAAAATAAGTCAGAATACTTTCCGAATGCACTGTATTTCCATTGTTAGAGCGGTCACTTGACTATCTTGTCAATATAATAAACTATCTTTGACTCAATCAAACACCCGACCTTAACAAACAGCACCCACCTAGTGCTAAGCAGCCATTTTGTGCCAGACCACTCTTCAGTGGCCAGGTGAGGATTCCTATAGAAGCCAGTGAAACTGGTGGGGCTGGGGCTGGGGCAAGGGGTTAATTGGCTGGTGCCTGAGGGCTTAGGGCTGGTCAGTGTATGGAGGCCTGCTGTTGACTTCAGAAAAAGCAGAATGAGAAACCAGCAGTGAGTCAGTGTGGCCAAAACCAGTCACATCTGTTCCCACTCAAGGAATGCTGTTTGATAATTACTTCCCTGCGGTGAGTCTGTTGCACGTGCTGGAAGACAAAGGGTTAACTCTCTCTGGGCTCATTAAGACAACATGAATATTCAATATTCTGATAACATAAATGATTCATGTGAAATACTAGAAGAGGTGACAAGGTTAGGGCTGTTATTTGAACTGAGGTGTGAGTGTAGAAAATCGCAACCGTCCCTCTTCTTTTGTCTATCTCCTTTCTGCCTCATGATGTCACTCTGCTTTACCTCACACTGTTTCACTTCCTTTCTCTCTTTTGTCTGTCTACCTCTCACAAGCACAATGGTCTTTCTCTGGCTCTCTCCATCTCTGTCTCTGTTCTCTCATCACTTTAACTGCTGCCCACTGCTGACATCATCCTATGCATATTTTACTCTCCACACACACACACACACACACACACACACACACACACACACACACACACACACACACACCACACACACACACACACACACACACACACACACACACACACACACACACACACACCCTTTAAAGTTCTGGCTCATGGCACATGTCATTAGCTCATGTCAACAAACACAAATATTGTCTTTATTTTACTGTACTTATAGTAGGAGCATTGTGTCCTGCACTAGTCACACAGCATCTACAAATCTGTTACCTAATCGTGAGCAATGCCAAAATTGGCCTTGATCAGAAAGATATGCGAGTCAAAATGTAAAGGAAATGAAACTATAAACATCAAAACTAAAGCTTATTAGAGAAGTTACTGAAAAGTGGAGGAAGAGAATATTCCAGTGCATTTCAAAACAAACTGGCCAGTATAATCAGAGTTATGTTGTTTTCTCCAGCCTTCCCCCACACTCACTCCTCCATGTGAATCTAGTGAATAATGCAAGTCCCCTTTAATGAATTCAAACCTGCGTTGAGTGGACAAAAGGACAGAGAGGGGCTGTGGGCCACGAGAGTACTCTGCAAAATAAAACCTCTAATACATTTGGCACTATAAGGCTGACTGCTATGCCCATCCAGCTTCTCCCATCCATCCCATATCTGACAATGGAAACAGGCAGTTCTGAGGGAGACAAAACAGTTTGGTCTGCTCTAGTTTAGAATATCAGCCTGTTGTACTCAGTGAACATTTGGGCTGACCATACATCTCTCCCCCCATCAGACCCATCACACCCAGGGCTTTGGGAGTTCTCTCTCCCCGCATTAACGCTGGTCCTCCACTCAGTACACAAATCACAGTGAATCAGGCTGGATACAGGCTCTGAGCTGGCTTTCAGGGTTTCTATAGCAGGGTGTCCAGCTTGCACCGTATCTAGTTTACTGGAAGGAACAGGAAGCTGTGGAGAAAGGATCTGACTTGTGAATAGCTCACATGCCCAATCAGCTGAGGCGTGGAGGCAACAGGCAGTTTCATTTTTGCCTGATTTCCTTTTTCCCTCTTATAATCATACTTTTTTTTAATATAGAAAAACAACACAATTGGATGTTCTAAGTCCACAACAATGTTTCAACCACATCAGGGGACCATTTTTGACGTCTGGGAAGAATCTAATACATTTTGTGCGCACCAGCAATAGACCATTGTTTGGTTAGCAGTGTTTCTGTAGCACTCATGTCATTGCAGAGTTTGCAAAACAAATGGCCACTGGATTGATGCAAAGTTAACATGTAATTGAGAAGGTTTTTGGGAAAACCTTCTTCTGGTTGAGATGGAATCATTAGCATCATCGCTAGCGGCTACACAAAGTGTAGACATACACGTGCACCGCACACACACATAGACAGGGGCATTCCTGTGCCGTTTCACAATGTTGCAGGAAAATACGAATCACTGATACATTTTGTTCGTGACTTATGATTAACTTGGGCAAATTAATGCATTTTCTAATAAGTTCAATAGATTTAGTTGATTTCCTACTACTAAAACCAATACATTTTTAAATATTGTTGAATTCAGTTTTAACGTCTGGATTCCGTCCACATTCTCCGCTACGCAGATTTTATAAGGCCCTACAGCTCCAGCTCTGTCACATGCTGCAGGCCTGGTGCCTCATTACCCAGACAGCCAAGCAGACACACCGGGAAAGCTAATGAGTGGTACAGGAAAACAATGCCACAAATAAAAAATCATGCAGGGAAATGAAGAGGGATAAAATTAACCAGAGGAAACTGATTGAGTGAGGTTGCCCTTCCTCTCTCACCGCAAACTGGAGAGAGTGGATGGGCGGAAAACTGAGGACAAACATGCTTGCACACAGACATTAGCATAAACATACACACACACACACAGCAACGCATTACTGAAGCATCCCCTGGCCAGTCTTTCTCTCCAGATCTCTGAAAAGAACAATGAGCCCAACTGTCACATGACACTTGTTTGGGCCCTTCTTTTGTTGAGAAAGGGGGGGTGTTTGATATTAACTCAGATCTTCCTCTCCTCAGAGAGAGAGAGAGAGAGAGAGAGAGAGAGAGAGAGAGAGAGAGAGAGAGAGAGAGAGAGAGAAACCCGCTGAGTCTCAGTTTATGGGCTGCATGGCTGGTCTGTGTGTGACATATTAATCGCTAGTTATTAAAAGCCCACAGCGGTGGCTGCCACTCCATTCCTCACCAACAAGACCAGCTACTGTCATCTCTCTCCTACACACACAGCATCTTAGGTGGCCAATTTCCCAAGGGAAAAGTCTCAGAAAACAAAGTCCTTGAAAGACATCGATTCAGTAGTTGAAATGCTTATCTTATGATATTGTGTAAAATAAAGAAAAAACGTTTTAGGAAATATTTGTAAAAGATTGACCTTGTTAGTGAGAAAAGGCGGTAAAAACTGAATTGACTGAAGTAATTCTATTAAAAACAATACTGAGAGTTTCCTGTTGTAGTGAAGACGTGTAAAGTCTGAATAAATCAACGTTCTTTGAAGTCGTAAACAAACTAGAGAGATAGATACTGCCCACACCTCTGTAACTCCTATCAGCATTTAGATACAACACCATCACACTCCAACACTCCCTGTGACTTCCATTCAGTATCATTTCCAGAATTCCTTACCTGTCTTTTTAAAGTTGCACTTGTTTTGAAAAAGAGCACAGCCAGAGATTTCCTCCTCACTTTACTTGAGTAGAGTTCCTCCTGAGCTGTAGCACTACAGAGTCCAAGGCATAGTAAAATGACTGACCAGCACAAAGACTCACACAGACAGGCAACAACAAGACCAGCGTGCAGAAACAAATTCCTTCCTCATCTCTCTCTCTCTCGCTCTCGCTCTGGCTTTGTGTCCCTACGCCTCCCACAGTGGCTGTGTTTCCTTCCTATTCCCCTCAGTAGTATGACATCTATCTCTCAATTCAATTCAAGGGGCTTTATTGGCATGGGACACAAAATCAGCAAAAAAAGAAACGTCCTCTCACTGTCAACTGCGTTTATTTTCAGCAAACTTAATGTGTACATATTTGTATGAACATAACAAGGTTCAACAACTGAGACATAAACTGAACAAGTTCCACAGACATGTGACTAACAGAAATGGAAATATGTGTCCCTGAACAAAGGAGGGGTCAAAATCAAAAGTAACAGTCAGTATCTGGTGTGGCCACCAGCTGCATTAAGTACTGCAGTGCATCTCCTCCTCATGGACTGCACCAGATTTGCCAGTTCTTGCTGTGAGATGTTACCCCACTCTTCCACCAAGGCACCTGCAAGTTCCCGGACATTTCTGGGGGGAATGGCCCTAGCCCTCACCCTCCGATCCAACAGGTTCCAGGCGTGCTCAATGGGATTGAGATCTGGGCTCTTCGCTGCCATGGCAGAACACTGACATTCCTGTCTTGCAGGAAATCACTCACAGAACGAGCAGTATGGCTGGTGGCATTGTCATGCTGGAGGGTCATGTCAGGATGAGCCTGCAGGAAGGGTACCACATGAGGGACTGTCTCTTATACACATCTAGATGTGTATAAGAGACAGGCATTGAGATGGCTGCAATGACAACAAGCTCAGTCTGATGATGCTGTGACACACCGCCCCAGACCATGACGGACCCTCCACCTCCAAATCGATCCCGCTCCAGAGTACAGGCCTTGATGTAACGCTCATTCCTTCGACGATAAATGATAAACGAATCCGACCATCACCCCTGGTGAAACAAAACCGCATCTCGTCAGTGAAGAGCACTTTTTGCCAGTCCTGTCTGGTCCAGCGACGGTGGGTTTGTGCCCACAGGCGACGTTGTTGCCGGTGATGTCTGGTGAGGACTTGCCTTACAACAGGCCTACAAGCCCTCAGTCCAGCCTCTCTCAGCCTATTGCGGACAGTCTGAGCACTGATGGAGGGATTGTGCGTTCCTGGTGTAACTCAGGCAGTTTTTGTTGCCATCCTGTACCTGTCCCGCAGGTGTGATATTCGGTTGTTCCGATCCTGTGCAGGTGTTGTTACACGTGGTCTGCCACTGCGAGGACGATCAGCTGTCCATCCTGTCTCCCTGTAGCGCTGTCTTAGGTGTCTCACAGTAGGGACATTGCAATTTATTGCCCTGTTTAGATGGAATTTGTATTTGTGGTCCTGGCGACTGGACCTTTTTTGGAACACCATTATTTTGGTCATACTGAGATTTACTGTCAGGGCTCTGGTCTGGCAGAATCTGTGCCGAAGATCTAGGTGCTGCTGTAGGCCCTCCTTGGTTGGTGACAGAAGCACCAGATCATCAGCAAACAGTAGACATTTGACTTCATATTCTCGTAGGGTGAGGCCGGGTGCTGCAGACTGTTCTAGTGCCCTCGTCAATTCATTGATATATATGTTGAAGAGGGTCGGGCTTAAGCTGCATCCCTGTCTCACCCCACGGCCATGTGGGAAGAAATGTGTGTGTTATTTGCCTATTTTAACTGCACACTTGTTGTTTGTGTACATGGATTTTATAATGTTGTATGTTTTTCCCCCCAACACCATTTTCCATCAATTTGTATAGCAGACCCTCATGCCAAATTGAGTCAAAGGCTTTTTTTCTTAAATCAACAAGGCATGAGAAGACTTTGCCTTTGTTTTGGTTTGTTTGTTTTTCAATTAGGGTGTGCAGGGTGAATACGTGGTCTGTCGTACGATAATTTGGTAAAAAGCCAATTTGACATTTGCTCAGTACATTGTTTTCACTGAAGAAATGTACGAAGTTTCGAAAATGCAGAGAATTTTCCCAAGGTTGCTGTTGATGCATATCCATGGTAGTTATTGGGGTCAAATTTGTCTCCACTTTTGTGGATTGGGGTGATCAGTCCTCTTTCTCTCTGAAACACACACACACACACATGCCCCTGCTCCTCCACACACACCACCCCATAGGGGAGTGATTTACGACTTCCCAGCCACACCCTCTGGGTTGGGTGGAGCCAGCAGAGTTGTCTCCTGACCTCCCCCATCCTCCTTCTCACCCCCCATCCTCCCCCTCACCCCCTATCCTCCCACTGCCCCGCAGCACTGAAAACTTCCCTCTCCTCTTCCCCCCTCTTTCCCTACTTTTCCTCTTTCAGCAAAGCCCAGGATAGAGGACAGAGCAGCCTAACCCTCCCAACAACAACCTTTGTTACTGCCCAGTTTCACTCCACATTATGTCATGGCAGCTAGAAACAAAAAGGTCTAAATAGTGATAAATATCTTTTAATGTTCTTTGAACAAGACGTTACTGTCACTTGTCAATATACAGACAATGCAACAGTGGGCCTATGATGTGCAATCTGGTCACATCTCTGAAAACATTAAAATAATTTGTATACAATTTTAAGGTAGCTAGTATCGTGTCTTGTAACAGAGGAAGTGGTGTTTGTCTTGACTGTGGTACTGAATACACTTTCCCCTGTCTTTGTCCTCTAAATATTCCACATTGTCTTCTAAATATAACACACACCCCAGTGTGTGTGTTTTTGTGTGTGTTCCTTCCTGGCTCACCCTGGCAGAGGACACCAGTGCTGTGGCCCCATGATTGAGAGCACAGGTCAAATCAAATTAAACTTTATTTGTCACATGCGCGGAATACAAGTGTAGACCTTACTGTGAAATGCTTACTACAAGCTCTTAACCAACAGTGCAGTTCAAGAAGAGTTAAGAAAATATTTACCAAATAAACTAAAGTAAAATAATAATAAAAAGTAACACAATAACATAAGAATAATGAGGCTATATACAGGGGGTACCGGTACCGAGTCAGTGTGCGGGGGTACAGGTTAGAGGTAATTTGTACATGTAGGTAGAGGTGAAGTGACTATGCATCGATAATAAACATCGAGTAGCAATAGTGTACAAAACAAATGGGGGG
>NC_036853.1:15593691-15595404 GCF_002910315.2 Salvelinus sp. IW2-2015
CATGTGACATGCTGGTAAAAATTTGGTAAAACTGATTTAAGTTTGCCTGCATTAAAGTCCCCGGCCACTAGGAGCGCCGTTTCTGGATGAGCATTTTCTTGTTTGCTTATGGCCTTATAGAGTTGGTTGAGTGCTGTCTTAGTGCCAGCATCGGTCTGTGGTGGTAAATAGAAAGCTACGAATAATATAGATGAGAACTCTCTTGGTAGATAGTGTGGTCTACAGCTTATCATAAGGTACTCTACCTCAAGCGAGCAATACCGCGAAACTTCTTTAATATTAGACATTGCGCACCAGCTGTTATTGACAAAAAGACACACACCCCCACCCCTCGTCTTACCAGACGTAGCTTCTCTGTTCTGCCGGTGCATGGAAAATCCCCCCATGTCATGTATACTACATCTCTGCCCTCTAGTTTACCAGATTGCTGATTATTACGCACACCTGTCACCATCGTCACACGCACCAGCGCTTATTGACACTAACCTGGACTCCATCACCTCCTTGATTACCTGCCTTATTTATGTTACTCCCTTTGGTACCCTCCCCAGGCATTATTGTTTCTGTATCTGTTTCGTGTCGCTGCGCTGTTCGTGTTTCTTGATTTGTTCATGTTCGTTTATTTATTAAATGTATTCACTCCCTGAACTTGCTTCCCGACTCTCAGCGTACATCGTTACAGAATAATGCCTCACCAAAGGGAAGCATCAAGGCGTGTTTCTTGTTTTTGTGTTGGAGGTGTCGTCGGGTCTGGGTTCTGCCGGCTTTTCAGGCATTCATACCTCTGTGGGTACAACAGGGTATCAAGACTCGGTTGGCGGGTCAAGCGTCTGTTGCCGTGTCGGTGCGCTGTTTGTGTTTCTTGATTTGTTCATGTTTGTTTATTTATTAAATGTATTCACTCCCTGAACTTGCTTCCCGACTCTCAGCGTACGTACATAGTTACACTCCAGCTCTATATTATCCATGTCGTCGTTCAGCCACGACTCGGTGAAACATAAGAAATCGGTAGGTAGGGTAATCGTAGGTCATCAAATTTACTTTCCAATGATTGCATGTTAGCAAGTAGAATTGATGGCAGTGGGAGTTCACTCGCTCACTTACGGATTCTCAAAAGGCAGCTCGATCGGCATCCTCTTTCCTCCATCTTTTCTTCATGCAAATGACGGGGATCTGGGCCTGTTCCCAGGAGAGAAGTATATCTTTCTCGTTGGACTCGTTAAAGGAAAAAGCTTCTTCCAGTTCGTGGTGAGTAATCCCAGTTCTGATGTCCAGAAGTTATTTTCGTTCATAAGAGACGGTAGCAGCAACATTATGTACAAAATAAGTAACAAAAGAAGTTAATACAAAATAGCACAATTGGTTACGGGCATGTAAAACATCAGCCATCCTCTTCGGCGTCATCTTAAGTCAGGTGATGTTTGTTTTGTGTAACGTTATGCTAAATCTGCCACGGTGACTCAGGGTCAGGGCTCTGTGTGTGTGTGTGTGTGTGTGTGTGTGTGTGTGTGTGTGTGTGGTTGTTGTGTGTGTTCTGTCTGTGCGTCTGTCTGTCTGTCTGTCTTGTCTGTCTGTCTGTCGTCTGTCTGTCTGTCGTCTGTCTGTCTGTCTGTCTGTCTGTCTGTCTGTCTGCTGTCGTCTCTGTCTCGTCTCTGTCTCTGTCTTCTCTCTGTCTCTGCTCTGCTCGTCTGTCTCTGTCTCTTCTGGTCAGTA
>NC_036853.1:15595439-15637006 GCF_002910315.2 Salvelinus sp. IW2-2015
TTGGGCAGGAGCTCAAAGGTTCTACTGCATTTCCTCTTGTAGAATATTAGCTAAAAAGTATTGTGGAGCTCCTGCACCTAAATATAAACAGTAATGGCACCCAACATGAGTAACGTCAACTATTTCAGTCAAAGTCAGGCATTGGTCAGGAGGACAGACACACACAGAGACACACACCAGGCATACACTGGAAAGACATCTGGAATCAGACMGTTTCACTGCACCTGCCAGGACTATACTCTAGATGAGTATACCTCATAACACCCCTCATTTATCAAGGTGTCAGGTATCTAAAAATGTTTCACACATTACAAATATGAAACGTGTTTAGTATAGAAATGTTACATAAACAGAATGGCATACTATGTGATGTAACTTCAATCAGTCAAAGTCATTTTCTTTGACATGAACCAATTAGAGAATTGTTGATAATGTAGACAGTGTCTGTGTGTTCTCCTTTATGTATTGGTGAAGTCTGGCTTGGCACAGCTTKTCATTGAGTGACACTGTACAGACCTGGTGCTATCTTTTGACCTGGGTGTCCTCAGGCACCTCAACTACATACACACACATGCATGCACGTGTAACGGATGTGAAATGGCTAGCTAGTTTGCGGTGGTGCGCGCTAATAGCGTTYCAATCGGTTACGTCACTCGCTTTGAGACCTTGAAGTAGTGGTTCCCCTTGCTCTGCAAGGGCCGTGGATTTTGTGGAGCGATGGGTAACGATGCTTCGTTGGTGACTGTTGTTGATGTGTGCAGAGAGTCCCTGGTTCGCGCCCGGGTCGGGGCGAGGGGACGGACTAAAGTTATACTGTTACACACGCAAGGGACACACACACACACGCAGCCAGAGTCTCCCTCCTGTCCGGAGCAGCCAGAGTGTCCCTCCTGTCCGGAGCAGCCAGAGTCTCCCTCCTGTCTGGAGCAGCCAGAGTCTCCCTCCTGTCCGGAGCAGCCAGGGTCGCCCTCCTGTCCGGGGCCCGCTGCGAGGGTCCCCGGTCCGGGGTCGGCGGTAAGGGTCCCCGCTCCAGAGGCGCCACCTAAGTGGGCCAAGACTAAGGTGGAGCGGGGTCCACGTCCCACACCAGAGCCGCCACCGCGGTGAAATGCCCACCCAGACCCTCCCCTATAGGTTCAGGTTTTGCGGCCGGAGTCCGCACCTTTGGGGGGGGGTACTGTCAATATAGAGCTGGAGTGTAACGATGCCCTGACCGTAGAGATCTTTTTTATGTCTCTATTTTGGTTGGTCAGGGCGTGAGTTTGGGTGGGCATTCTATGTCTGGTGTTCTATGTTGTCTATTTCTTTGTGTTTGGCCGTGTGTGGTTCTCAATCAGAGGCAGCTGTCTATCGTTGTCTGTTTTCCCACTTTGAGTTGTGGGTGATTATTTTCTGTTTAATGTTTTTCGTCACCTTACAGAACTGTTAGTTTGTTGTGTTGTTGTTTTGTTAGAGTGTTCATATTTATTAAAATACCGTATTATGAATACTTACCACGCTGCACCTTGGTCCTCTTCTCCTTCTCCCGACGACGTTCGTTACACACACACACACAAACTCTCTCCAGTGCACATGCACTCACCGAGGGAACGTTTGGATGCCAGGTGCTATGCTTTTTTCCCCTCTGAAAAGATCCAAAAGTCCTGATCCATCCCATTTCTCACATGGTTGTAAAGAAAGGAGGGCATTTCCAGGAAATCACTCCTCTGATCACTCCTCCACCCATTATTTGCTCTGAGTCAAGACCCTGATCTGTAATCTGCTGGTGGTTACTCACAGCACTGCCTGTTGATGCCCATTAACAGCCACCATGACTCAGGAGCCAGCCATCCCATGCCCATGAGCTGTCAATCATAACCAAGTTCCCTCTGGGGAAAATCACTATTGTGATTTTGTTCTGTAAAGGGAAATGTTTTTGTACAGGGAAGTACTGGATGTCTACTAAGACTGTTTCTCTAACAGTCTTTTCCCTATGCTGTAGTTTCGATCTGAGTAGAGGACAGTATGTAAATCTGAAGACGTCCCTCTCCGCCCAGTACCCAAGGCTGAGAAGAAGAACAGTTTATCAGCACATGTAAACTATCCTTGTTTTAAAGAACGCCTCATTCCATAACTTTTAACGGCGTATAAATTCAAGGATGTGTTGTACTTCAGTTGGCATGGAATCCATTTCTTTGGAGGAGTGGATATTTAACCTGTGATCAAACCAGGGGCTACACAACCACAGTGTTACTGCATCATCCTAACTCTGTTGGTGAACACTCTTCTGATAACAGAACAACGTTAGTGGGACCAGGTTAAGCTAAATATGACTCAACTACAACACCAACTCATAAAATTCTCTGTTATTCAGTTATGACCAATGTTTGGTCCACAGTCTCCATGGTGGAATTCTCTCACCATGGTAACTCGTATTTTCCGTCAGGGACAAATAATAGCTCATCAGCATGCTGCTGAATTTCTGTCCATCTATCTTCTCACACTACTGACGACCTGTTACATTTGTTTATTTTATTTAACCTTTATTTAACTAGGCAAGTCAGTTAAGAAACAAATTCTTTATTACAATGACGGCCTACCAAAAGGCAAAAGGCCTCCTGCGGGGACGGGGGCTGGGATTAAAAATCTAAATAAAATAAAATAAAATACAAATATAGGACAAAACACACATCACGACAAGAGACACAACACTACATAAAGAGAGGCCTTAGACAACAACATAGTGTAACAGTTTAACTTTAGTCCGTCCCCTCGCCCCGGGCGCGAACCAGGGACCTTCTGCACACATCAACAACTGACACCCACGAAGCATCGTTACCCATCGCTCCACAAAGGCCGCAGCCCTTGCAGAGCAAGGGGAACCACTACTTCAAGGTCTCAAACGAGTGATGTAACGATTGAAACGCTATTAGCGCGCACCACCGCTAACTAGCTAGCCATTTCACATCCATTCACCTCACACCCTCCCCTTTTCGCAGCAACCAGTGATCCGGGTCAACAGCATCAATGTAACAGTTTAACTTTAGTCCGTCTCCCGCCCCGGGCGCGAATCAGGGACCTTCTGCACACGTCAAACTGACACCTACGACCAGAAGCATCTTACCATCGCTCTGCAAGGGCCGGGCCTTTGTGGAGCGATGGGTAACGATGCTTCGTGGGTGTCAGTTGTTGACGTGTGCAGAAGGTCCTGATTCGCGCCCGGGGCGGAGGACGGACCACTACTTCAAGGTCTCACAAGCGAGTGACGTAACCGATTGAAAGCTATTAGCGCGCACACCGAACTAGCTAGCCATTTCACATCCGTTACAATAGCATGGTAGGACAAAAACATGACAACAACATGGTAGCAACAAAACATGTCAGCAGCACAACATGGTAGCAGCACAAAACAGGGTCAAACATTATTGGGCACAGACAGCAGCACAAGGGCAAGAAGGTAGAGACAACAATACATCACGCAAAGCAGCCACAATGTTAGTAGAGTGTCTATCAGCTGTCACCAAGGGGAGTCCACACAGTGTGAAGAGGAATGGCTGAGACCCAACAGCACAAAAACTATGGCTGTCCAGTCGCAGTGCGTGTTGTAAAAATAATGGATGGCCCTGTGTCAGTGACAATGCTGTGTAGCATGGTGGCTAATGCAGCAGGCTGGTGGATGGCCTTGGATTGCAACGACGCTGCTTAAACTTGGTTTGCTGTTTTACAATCAGCTATCAGCACTAAGAAGAGATCATTAGGCCAGTTGTTTTCCATACGGAGCTTCTCTCTTTCTCTCTCATCTCTCTCTCTCTTTCTTCTCTCTCTCTCTCCTCTCTCTCTCTTCTTCTCTCTTCTCTCTTTCCTCTCTCTCTCTCTCTCCTCTCTCTCTCTCTCTCTCTCTCCTCTCCTCTCTCTCCTCTCTCTCTTCTCTTCCCTCTCTCTTCTCTCTCTCTCTCCTCTCTCATCTCTTCTTCTCTCCTTCTCTCTCTCTTCTCCTCTCTCTCTCTCTCCTCTCTCTCTCTCTCTCTTCTCTCCTCTCTCTCCATCTTCTCCTCTCTCTCTCATCCTCTCTCTCTCACTCTCTCTCTCTCTCTTCTCTCCTTCTGCTCTCTCCTTCCTCTTTCTCTCCTCCCTTCCTTCTTCTCTTCTCCTCTCTCTCTCTCTCTCTCTATCTCTCTACGCAGCATGCCCAGCTGTTGACAATGGAGGACTGTGTTTATGTTGGTGACGATCATAGCTAGTCTGGTCTGGACAGACTGAACTCTCTCACCACTAACCGTCAAACCTTCCACTGTCCCGCCCCATGTGACAGAGGAGACATGGGAACTGGGACCACTCGGAGAACGCCCTCCTCAATCACAACACGTTGATCTCATGAAGTTTCAAAAGGCATCTTGTTGTAATAGTAGCAGGCATTGTTGTTATCACATCGGACACTTCAATCTCTTTCTATCCAACCCACAAGCATTTCATCCCCATGCTGTCATAATCTGGATCTCACAATAGTTTCCATAACCATCCCATCAATCATGGCCATGTCTGTGACATCACATGTCACCTTCAGGACCTGAGGGGCAATGCAGAGAGGATTGCTGTATGTCATGATGAGACTAAATGATCATAGTGTGGGACTCACTGGGCAAAGACTAGTATAACATTGATCTTATACCTTTATTTATTGCAGCTAACTTTTTTTGCAGTGTTTCTAATTCTCAGAGATGAAAGTGCTATGTCTTTCAAATGCTCTTATCTGGGTCACAAGATGAGTTTGCAATTTCCAAAGGATGCCATTAACTTGAACAAATACTGTACATAGACAATCTGCCCTAATAGAAGGGAAGGCAGCATGCCAACTCTCCATTTAATGGTAGGCTTATACTACCTGCTCTCAGCGATTCTCTGGCCTGTCATCTATGTCGATGCTGTGTGGTGACTTAAATGCTCAGTAAGGAATCTTATAGGAGCATTAGGACCAAAAAACGGGATGCATTATGTTTTTTTCCCAAGAAAAGCAATGTTACGTATGTTTAGAAGTCTGTAGAATACTAAAGGAATAAATTAAATATAACAAATATTATGAAAACCTATTTTAAAAGTCTCCCTAATCGAAAAGAGGCATTGTTTACGACTCTAAACACAAGGCTTTTGAATCTTAGCCTGATACTAATAACATATATTTGGCTTGGAWACAGTGGGTTATGAGAGGGCATTTCACAAAAGTCATAAAGCATGAAATGACAATGTGCTTSAATGTTTAAAATGATGATCATTTGATTAAATATTCTCTGGTACTTTTGTGTACTTTTTTAGCCAGTAGTTCTGAAAGTAGCACTCATGAGTCAAAAGTGGTCCCTGAAAATGGTGTACTACGTCACATATGTGCACCATGTCATTGCTCTCTCTTTCGCTCTGCTGTGGGTTTATCAAGTGCATCTTGCTTGCTGTCACTCATATGGCGAGGGGCTGAAGCTCATTGGTTGAACTCAAATTGGTAAGGGGCTGGCCCATGTGGGGGACAATTTGGGAGAAATGGCGCAGCACAGCTTCCAGAAAAACAGTCACTTTCAAACTAGGAATTTCGTGGCTAATTGGGGTAAAACAGTAATTCTGCTCACAGATTATGCATGTATGAACTACACATTGTCACAACCAGCAAACCGCCAAAGTTCCAGAGCTTGTATTTCAATTTATCATATGAAAAAAACACCCAGCATGACTGAAACATTTAATCTACTTCTGTGGAACACAGTACTGCATGGGAAATATGTTCAGTAGAAATTCAATACTTTTCAATAGTGACAATTCCATTCTAATCGTTTTGAGGCAACTTATCCATCTGCTTTACATTACTGAATCACAATGTTGAATGTGCCATATTTGTCTCAGAGCTCAGACTCCTCAAAGAGAAAAGATAACAGTCAGAATAACAGAAGGCTAATCTATTTTAGTCTGGCTAACACCTAACAACACTGTCACGGTCGTTTGTTGAATAAATGGACCAAGGCGCAGCGTGCGTAGAGTTCCACATGATTTAATCAATGAAACTCACMAAAAAAACAATAAAGAATAAACCAACTTGAAGTTYAAGCAGTGCTCACAGGCAACTACACATAAATAAGATCCCACACACAACAGGTGGAAAAAAGGCTGCCTAAATATGATCCCCAATCAGAGACAACGATAGACAGCTGCCTCTGATTGGGAACCATACCAGGCCAACATAGAAATACAAAAAACTAGAGTACCCACCCTAGTCACACCCTGACCTAACCAAAATAGAGAATAAAAAGACTCTCTAAGGTCAGGGCGTGACAAAGTCCTCCTGACTTCAGAGTCTGAAAAGGCTATTTTCATGTTGTCGGGCACGATGCGTCGATAATGAAGGGGATGTGCTTTTTTTACTGATTGGTTCTCCTTGTGTCTTTCTCACTGAAACACCCACATGGACAGCCACACACAGCCCGTGAGCACCGTCCCCTTCCAATACAACTGTTGGATTTTYAAATCCAAACAGCGTGAGGTACTAATACTTAAAAAAAAAAAGAAAACATTTAAGCTCAGCACATTCAGGAGCACATTTCTGCAACAGTCTCCTGTCCAGACCAGTGTGTCACAGCTCTCCCTCGCTGTGAGTCACGTGAGTYAAGTCAGCCATCCTCAGTCTATTTAGCACTATCCCTGAATCCACAYACCATTGACTAACACTCCCTGCAAGTTTGCTTTTCTGATCGTTTGTGAGAGATGCATTTAAACTTGTGGTGTGGATGGATGGTGCAACATGAGAATGGATGACCCTTTTACCACAAACCCTCTCAGGTGCTACAACAGGATTTACCAGCAGCCCAAAGCCACTTATTGCAGACCCATAAAAACAAGAAGTGTCTTTTATTAGGAATGGAATATTGACAAAACGGCCTTACTAGAATATTCTAAACCAAATGTCATTCTCTTGGCAGAAGCCATAGCAACAGTAGGGAGTTGGTGTATAATGCATGAGTCCTCATCCCCACTTCTCTAGAGTTAATTATACACAGCAGGACACCTGCCTCAGGGCAGTCACCACTGCTCCAACTCTTACAGCTGCCTGGGTAGACCTTGTGTGTGTGTGTGTGTGTGTGTGTGTGTGTGTGTGTGTGTGTGTGTGTGTGTGTGTGTGTGTGTGTGTGTGTGTCAGGACACTGCTGAGGGGAGGATGGCTCATAATAATAATAATAATAATAGCTGGAATGGAGTAAATGGAATGGGATCAAACACATGGAAACCATGTGTTTCATACCATTCAATTTATTATTTTCCAGCCATTACTATGAGCCCGTCCTCCCAATTATGGTGCTACCGGCCACCTGAGGTGTTTGTGTGTTCCACTGTGGTTGTAGGAGTATAATGCTGTGATATGTGTGTGGTGCTGTACATACATCCCACTCACCCAAGGCGGAAGCATGCCTTTGCGTGACACAATACCTGTGTTTACAGTAAATGAGACTGTTTTGATTTCTTTCTCTGTTCCCAGGAGCATGATGCCTGTCTGTCTTATCTCAGTAATCCCTACGTGTTGCCATCAGCCTCATGGTGCTTTCATGACTTACAGCTGAACACCTCATTAKCTTCTCTTGTCTTTATAGGTGGCGTCAAGGGATAAGAATCGGAGAAGAAAAGAAAAAACATGAAAACTGTTGATTATCCTCATCAAGTCACTGATGAGTCAAGTCACTGGTGACTTTATTCACTCAGATGGCCAGGAAAAAGTCTATAGCCTTTAACTAGGGCACATCGTTTTCCCTGKTGACTATAAGAAAAGTGTCAGCTACTATTCAGCACAACACTGTTTCTCTGGAGGGGCCTCTCCTCTGACCCCTGGACCAGAAAGGTGGGGCCGTGGGGTGGCAGTGGCTGRTGGGAGAGTGCCGGGGGTCTTGTTCCTCACTAGGCCTATCCTCTCTATTCTCTCTATACTTCCAAACACATTATGGGGCCTGCGCTTCCCAACACAAACAGAGGACCGGACAGGGGGAGACAGCGGGAGGGAGGGCTGGGAACCAGACAAACAGGGCCTGAGCCAGTCTGTGAAAACAGCCATGATAAGGCCTGCTCCTGTTTGGTCAGCCGTGTGAGTGTTGGAAGAGAAAGACACTTCTCTTGTTAAAGCACGGCCACTTTCCCTACTTTCACATCCAAAGAAGTGTAAGTGCATCGGCAGTGCGTGTTACAGTATGTGGCATATGCACGGCATATTGCATTTAGCAAACAACAGCTCAAAATGTATGCTGTAATATTGTGGCTTTCAAAAGGAATAACTGGGAATATTTCAGTGGGAATTACTTTTCAGGATTTGAGTCACAACAACAGTGACTCATAATGTGAACAGACCAACAAAGTATATTTTTCATGAACAGGTTTGGTATAGGAAGATAACTACCAGTGAGATGTTGAGCCACTGACCTCTCCTCCTCTCGCTCTCCTGCAGTATCTGGATGCTCGTGAGGAGGTGGATGCGGTGGAGGTGGTTACGGACCCCCAGCTCCAGCAGATCCAGCTCATTCAGGTGCAACAGGTCCTGCAGAGATGGATGGGTGAAGGGTTAGGCAATATGAAGAAGGAAAGAAAGCCTGCAAATTACAAGCCTGCGAAGTATACCAAACTGTACCACAATGCAGACAACATTTCAACTACAACAGCCTTCTTCGGGGGCTAGACAGGACCGTTTTTAGCCAGGCAGACACCAAGGACACCTTTCCCCTCCCTCCAAACTGAGTGTGTCCTCTCCTCCCCCTAATCTAGTTAGGCCAGCACCACACACTGCCTGTCATTACTGGGCTGCCACTCTGCTGCCAACGGTGCCCTTTCTTACACTTCAAACCAGGGGCTTGCTTTGGTTTCAAAACCATACATTCTTGGTGGTGTCTTCACAAACACCACTTTGTTTCTCTCAGGGTTCCAGTGTGCATTGTTCCACAGCAAGACAAAACAGACAAGTTAAATGATAGGTTTGGTTAGAAGATATTTTCTGCTGTTTGGAACATGCCTTTCAGCTTGTGTTAAAAATACTGAAATATCCAAACAGAGGAAATTATTCTGCGTTCATGTACTTAATGAGATCAGGGTTAGCTTACAAATAATTACAAATCATTGATAACGTATATATTATTGATGCAAGTGAAGTGACAAGTTCGCTTTAGTCACATGATAAYAACATCATTCATAATGACACCGTGCAAAGTTCAAATTCTCAGCTAGTCTGTTTGCTTTGCCTTTATCATCCCTGGTGCAATGGACCAGTGATCTGGACCAGATTGTTTTAATTAAGGCATCAGAGAGTTAGTTTTCCACCACAGTGCATTAGAGTCTTTGTCCCTATTATCTGTGCTCTATCCCGGTGGAATCTCAGCCAGGATCTTTGTGATCACCAGGCATTCTTCTGCATTGTCCTGCCTCTGTTATGTCAGGGGCGGGTGGAGAGAGAGCGAGAGGGAGCCCAGGCACAGCCAGCTTCCCAGGGCAGCTGGGCAGGTGTGTGTCTGTCTGGGTGCCTTATGCTGGTATGGGTCCATTATCCCCTGATGGCTCTTAGGTGTACAGTGCTTACCCAAAGAGGCCCCTAGTAGTTCCACACCCTCTTGCCCACTTCCTGACATCAATAGGCAAAAACAGCCCTTGGTCTGTCCTGAAGACTCTCCTATGCATTATCCGACCGTGCCATATGTAGTCACATAAGTACCTTTAGAACTGACAGGCATTTCAATAAATTCCTCATGCAGATATTTGAATAGTTGTCTTTGTCTGCGGGTTGCATTGCGGAATTGTGGTTTGGTCTGGGTCGTTGTTTTCTTGTCTGGTTACTTGAGACGACGATGGGCAGAGAGAGGAGCACCGGCAGGTCTGACTGACTGGCAGTTAAAGCAACGTTGACGCTCACCAGCGTTAAAATGTGGTGAGGTGTAGCAGAATGCGTCCCCAGGGGGTGAGGAGCAAGTGCTGATATCTCCCCATTACTCTCATTACAGGGCGGGTTATCAGACTGCACAGCCAGAAAGGCAGAAACGCAGAGAGGAAGGCAGCCATGCAGCCATGCGTCTCCCCTCATCTCTCTCACCTGTCTGAGCAGCAGTGGAGCAGAGAGACGTCACACACAATCTCCTGGCTGATTGATGCTCTCCAATGGTTGATAGAAAGGCATAAATAAAGCACGTTTGTGTTATAATTGTATCATATTCAACCATTAAAATAGAAGGTCCATTCTAAAAAATGTTTTAGAACTTGTATCCCTCCCTCTCTTTTCTCCCTTAATTCCACCACTAATGGAGCAGTAATGGAGATTCCATTAGCTCTCTCCATTATCTCTGTTTCACATTACTGAGGCATTGTGGGCCTTCATTAGTACAAGCAAGACATGGTTGGAATAACTAACAACTATTGATCCGAGCATATAACAAAGTCAGCTACGCTCATTTATGTTGAGATCTAAAGAGTTCACTCTGAAGTCTCTCTATTCTGTAACGGTGGGATAGAAGGTTTACAGACTGGTGGTATAAAGATACCCTCACTAATAGCCTCTCTGATCTTGTCCTGCAGCCTGATTAACATGGGGAACACTGTCTATCCATGACCACAGCATGTGACCCTACCAAGGTAATTTGTGTTGCTTATTATAAAATGCTTTTAGAGGACAACTGGGAGGCTTTATGAAGCCAGTTTAAATCCTCATACATAGGATGGTATGTGTTATAATGTGGGGACAGGTGGAACTCTTAGGCCTCTTACTGCTGTTCTGTTAGGCATGGACTTTAATACGGATTCCCAAAAATATTTACTGTATTTAATCCTTCATCATAGGAATTGTTCAAAACATGTTTTGAACAAGCTGAGTATATCTACTGTAAGCTGGTAAGTCATCATATACTGTAGGTTAATCATCTAATAACATATTGCCAAAACAGAAGTGAAACAAAGGGATGGGGTAACGGTAACCACAGGCAACATATCATCCTCAGACGACAAAAACAAGCAGTGTGAGTCATGGTTAAGTACAAGCTGAAGCAATATGGAGGCCTTGGCAAGTAGCTCCTTCACTTGACATGAGTCAGAGTGCTAGGACATCCCATTTATATGGTCCCTTAAGAGACGCTTGACAAGCTCATTCTGATTTTATCTCCATTTCATATGTTTTACTCATTTAGCAGATACTCTTATCCAGAGTGACATACAGGAGCAATTAGGGCACACCGGCAGATTTTTGACCTAGTCAGCTCGGGGATCAAACCAGAAACCTTTCGGTAACTGGCCCAACGCTCTTAACTGCTAGGTTACCTGCCGCACTTTTCACTGGGATCAAGAATGAGATGGAACTTTCACCCTTTAATGAGATCTGATCCAAGCCTATGTCCGTTAACCCTTCACCATAGAGTCACATCACCGCAGAGGAAATAACTTACAGTTGTAGCAGGACAGGATCAGCAGTGGTGTAAAGTAAATAAGTAAAAATACTTTAATGTACTACTTTAGTAGTTTTTTGGGGTATCTGTACTTTACTATTTATATTTTGGACAACTTTTACTTCACTACATACCTAAAGAAAATGATGTACTTTTTACTCCMTACATTTTCCCTGACACCCAAAAGTACTTGTTACATTTWGAATGCTTAGCAGGACAGGAAAATGGTCCAATTCACGCACATATCAAGAGAACCTCCCTGGTCATCCCTACTGCCTCTGATCTGGCGGACTCACTAAACACACATGGTTTGTTTGTAAATTATGTCTGACTGTTGGAGTGTGCCCCTGGCTGTCTGTAAATATGAAAAAAAAACAAGAAGATGATGCCGTCTGGCTTGCTTTAATGTAAAGAATTTGAAATGATTTATACTTTTACTTTGAGTTTTGATAAGTATATTTTGATAAGTATATTTTAGCAATTACATTTACTTTTGATACTTAAGTATATTTAGAACCAAAGACTTTTAGACTTTTACTCAAGTAGTATTTTACTGGGTGACTTTCACTTTTACTTGAGTCATTTTCTATTAAGGTATCTTTACTTTTACTCAAGTATGAGAAATTGGGTACTTTTTCCATGTCACGTTGTTCGTAATAATGAATGTCGGACCAAGGCGCAGCGTAGTTTGAGTTCCACATAATTTTAATGAATAAAGTGAAACTTAAGCAAAGACAAAACAAATAAAGAATAAATTAACCGTGACGACAATGTAGTGCAAACAGGCAACTAAACATAAACAATATCCCATAACCCACAGGTGGAAAAAATTCTACTTAAGTATGATCCCCAATAAGAGACAACGATAACCAGCTGCCTCTAATTGGGAATCATACAAATCACCAACATAGAAAATAAACCTAGAACCCCACATAGATAATATAAACTAGAACAATCCCCCAGTCACGCCCTGACCTACTCTACCATAGAAAATAAAAGCTTTCTATGGTCAGGACGTGACTTTCCACCACTGAGGATCAATCTTGGGGAGAGAGGGTTAGCTCTGGGTTAAGTCTGGTCACTATAAAACCCTTTCGCCTCTGTGACAGCCAGCAGACAGCTGGGTCCAAAAACGAACAGTTAAGTGGGTGTCATAAATCCCCAGTAATAAGGGTCTCTGAGATGACTGCAGTGCTGCTGCTGTCTCCTGGGGATGAGGGAAGGGAAGCCCTGGAGAGGTGCTGGGTGCATTGGGCGGAGGGGGAGACAGAGGAACAGAGAGTGAGAGGGAGGTGGAGAGAGACACAGGGAATGAGATAGGAGGTATGGATAAGATACATGAGGGAAGGAGACGAGAGGAAAGAGAAAGGGGGAGGAGACCAGGGGAAGTGGTCAGGGAGAGTGAGAGAAAGACAAGGGAAGGAAGACAGAGGTTGAGAGAGATAGGGGTGGGAGAAGACAGGGGGGAGCCAGTGGGAGGGAGACAGTGGGTGGGTGGGCGGTTAGGAGAGGCAGAGGGAGAGGGAATGTCCACAGCAGCCTGGTTTGGAGGTCAGAGGGGGGACAGCTACTGTTTACAGGCTCCAAACAGGTCCATCACCACGACAGCCCAGGGCTCACATACCATCAAACACTCCTGCCTCGCAAACACACATTCCTCACATGTTCACCTGGGCCTCGGCAGCCACAGCTTTAAATGTATACGAAGAATTGTATTTTAGGCCTGCAGTTTAGGAATCCAGGGTAAGAGGTCGTTTTTTTCTCAGAGAAGTGATGGATTTCCCAGGGCAGTGATATTGCTATCTGTTTTTGTATTCCCTGGATTGACTTGTGGAAAAATGTAAGGATTGCTGACTGCATTCTCTGTGGAGATCGAATCTATAAATCAAAAACGATCAACAGTATGGCATTGGAAAAAAAGTTAATGAATCACATTTCTATTAAATAGACTTCTGTTGACTTTCGTTTTATTTTATAAATATAAACGCAACATGCAACAATTTATAAGATTTTACTGAATTACAATTCATATACGAAAATCAGTCAATTGAAATAAATAAATTAGGCCCTAATCTATGGATTTCACAGGCTGTTGATCAGGCTGTTGATTGTGGCCTGTGGAATGTCCCACTCCCCTTCAATGGCAGTACGACGTTGCTGGATATTTGTATTTGTATTTATTAGGGATCCCCATTAGCTGCGGCCATAGGAACAGCTACTCTTCCTGGGGTCCAAACACATTAAAGCACTTACATTACAAATAAAACAAAAGACAAAACAGTACATATAACATTATTACACCACTGCATATCTACAATACACAATGTACAATACAAATGTAAAATACCACCATACAGCAATATTACAATGTATGTGTATGCGTGTGTCTGTACCTTGTGTGTCTCTTCACATTCCCCGCAGTTCCATAAGGTGTATTTTTACCTGTTTTTTAAAATCTGATTCTACTGCTTGCATCAGTTACCTGATGTTGAATAGAGCTCTATACTGTACTGTGCKCCTCCCATAATCTGTTCTGGGCATTGTGAAGAGACTTCTGGTGGCATGTCTTGTATGGATGGGTGTACAAGCTGTGTGCTAGTAGTTTAAACAGACAGCTTGGTACATTCAGCTTGTCAACACTTCTTACAAAAACAAGTGGTGATGAAGTGAATCTCTCTTCCACTTTGAGCCATGAGAGATTGACATGCATATCATTAATGTTAGCTCTCCGTGTACTTTTAAGGGCCAGCCGTGCTGCCCTGTTCTAAGCCAACTGTAATTTGGTCAGATATACTTGGATGTGTAGTATCAGCGTTTGTTGCTGGCATCAAATCAACTCAAAGTTTATTTGTCACGTGCACCGAATACAACAGGTGTAGACCTTACAGTGAAATGCTTACTTACAGGCTCTAATCAATAGTGCAAAAAAGGTATTATGTGAACAATAGGTAAGTAAAGAAATAAAACAACAGTAAAAAGACAGGCTATATACAGTAGTGAGGCTATAAAAGTAGCGAGGCTACATACAGACACCAGTTAGTCAGGCTGATTGAGGTAGTATGTACATGTAGATATGGTTAAAGTGACTATGCATATATGATGAACAGAGAGTAGCAGTAGCGTAAAAAGGGGTTGGCGGGTGGTGGGTGGCGGGACACAATGCAGATAGCCCGGCATGTCATGCTTAAGTTGCTAATCTTGCCAATGAAAATGTCATTAAATTAGTTGGCAGTATCAGTGGGTTTTGTGATGAATGAGCCATCTGACTCAATGAATGATGGAGCCGATGATTTCTCAATTTGCAGTACGTTTGCCAATCGGTCGGGCTGCCAGACTTATTTGCTATTCCTTTTGCCTCATCCCTCTCAACCATACAATTTTTCAATTCCTCATCAATCCAAGGGGATTTAACAGTTTTTACAGTAATTTTCAAATCAAATTTTATTGGTCACGTACACATATTTAGCAGATGTTATTGCGTGTGTAGTGAAATGCTTGTGTTCCTAGCTCCAACAGTGCAGTAGTATCTAAAAATTATTCACAACAATACACACAAATGTAAAAGTAATGGGTGCATACTTCTTAGTAACTGGAATAAGACATTTCATAAATGTGTCCAGTGCAGTGTCTGGTTGCTCCTCATTACACACCACAGACCAGCAAATATTCTTTACATCATCAACATAAAAATCACTACAAAACTTTATGTATGACCTCTTATACACTATATTATGCCCAGCCTTTGGAACTTTGGTTTTCCTAGATATGACTACGATTGTGATCACTACATCCTATGGATTTGGATAGTGCTTTAAAACACATTTCTGCAGCATTAGTAAAGATGTGATCAAAACATGTTGATGATTTCATTCCTGTGCTATTTGTAACTACCCTAGTAGGTTGACTGATAACCTGAACCAGGTTGCAGGCACTGGTTACAGTTTGATGTTTTTTCTTGAGTGGGCAGCTTGATGAAAGCCAGTCAATATTTAAATCTTCCAGAAAAAATTGTTCTCTGTTGACATCACATACATTATCAACCATTTCACACATATTATCCAGATACTGTCTGTTAGCACTTGGTGGTCTATAGCAGCTTCCCACAAGAATGGGCTTTAGGTGAGGCAGATGAACCTGTAGCCATATTACTTCAACAGTATTTAACATGAGATCGTCTCTAAGCTTTACAGGAAAGTGGTTCTGAATATAGACCGCAACACCGCCTCCGTTGGCATTTCTGTCTTTCGGTAGATGTTATAACCATGTATTGCTACCACTGTATCATCAAAGGTATTATCTAAGTGAGTTTCAGTGATAGTCAGAATATGAATGCCATCTGTTACAAGCAAGTTATTGACTTCATGGACCTTGTTTCTTAGGCTACAYATGTTAATATGGGCTATTTTTAGCACTTTTATGGGTTGCTTGATTGCTTTTAATGTTTTACTGGGAAGCTTATCAGAAGTAGACTTGCTAATGTTATTTATATTGGAGCTGCACACAGTGGACTTCCTACTAGGGCACACCTCCTCAGTGCTAACAGTGTAGCTCTGGTTCATAGGCACATGATTACTGCATACAATAGCTGTAGGATCAACGGAGGTATTCAGAGCAGTTAGGGGGACATTAATTAAGTTACTTACATTGGGTCTGCAAAAGCCACTGGGATAATGTACATTAGATGCAGCATTATGACGACTCATTGTCACAATGGTAGGTATTAACTGAGCTGGTCTTGGCTCATTGATGTCATTGTCTCAATGCAGCCTTGAAATGCGAGGAGCCAAGATGATTTAGATGGACTATAGAGTATCTTTCGTTTCCAGAAGGTGTCAAAGTTATCTATAAAAGTGATTCCAACAGAGCTACAGTAATCTTTTAGCCAGATGTGTAATTCCAGTGGCTGCTGAATCCTTCACACCCGCAGCCCAAAAATGGTACCAGACCTGAAATGTTTGTCCGCTTTTTGGAATCTTTCAATGCTAGAATCAGTTCTTTACAATCAATGTTCAGAAGTCCATTTCCGAGCTAGCCCTCCTGATGTCGTTTGACCCCAAATGGACTATGACAGCGTCAGCTCCCGGCATCTGTCGTAGAACAGTCGGAAGCAACCTTGTAATGTCCTGTACTTGTGCTCCTGGGTAGCACAGGGTTTTTGCACTGGGAACCAATATGTTTCTCACCATAGAGCTGCCGATGATGACAGCTGGTGAAACAGCCGGGGAGGCCTGGCCGTTCTTTCACCTCAAGTGGTTTAGATGACCCCTCGAGGACCGAAGGGCGTTGGGGCCCAATGGAACCGAGCCGGCTGTAGTATCCATCGTGGATTGGCCGATCTCTCAGGCAGCCTCAAGGTCTGATGAGGGTGGGAGCCACCGGAGAGGGAGACAGATCAGAGGACGAAGGCGCAGGTAACTCCGGATCCGATTGTGAATCGGAAGTCCCTAAGGAAGAAGATGCCAGAACCTCTGGATCCGTGTCCGTTAACATCTCCATGGAAAGTGAAATATCTCCATGGTTGGTTGGTTTGGCCAAGAACAGGAACATCCCCAAAGTCATCCAGGAGCATCCTACTGGCTCCGTTCTCCAGGGAAGGGGGAGACCCCTTCGGGGAGGGATCCCTGCAGAGTGGCGGCCAGTCGGCTGTGGAGAGCCTACCCGGCGGCCACACTTCCACCAGATCAGAGCGGCGTCCGGCTACTGGGGTAGAAGAAAAAGAAAAAGTAGGCGGGCGTGGATTTCCCAGTAGCATGTGTAGGTTCACTACTTGTTTGCTAAGTAGTCCACTGCAAGCTAACAGTTGCTACATTGAAAGTCCAGGCGGTCCACATTGTCCCGAAATAAAGCAAAGTAAACACAGCTCCTGCACCATTGAAAACGTTCAATAGCGACCTCCATTTAAGACTGCCAAGCCAGCTAGGCTACAGGCTAGCTAGGCTAGCTGGGCTTCCGTGTCTCTCTACTTGACTAGCTATTGGCGGGAATTGGAACACACTGTTGTACAAGTCAATCAAGAGAATCACAAACATGGTCAACGGGTGACATGTCTGGTGAGTATGCAGGTCATTTTCAGCTTCCAGGAATTGTGTAAAGATCCTTGCGACATGGGGCTGTGCATTATCATGCTGAAACATTAGGTGATGGCGACGGATGAATGGCAGGACAATGGGCCTCAGGATCTCGTCACTGTATCTCTGTGCATTCAAATTGCCATCAATAAAATGCAATTGTGTTCATTGTCCATAGCTTATGCCTGCCCATAACGTAACCCCACCACCACCATAGGGCACTCTGTTCACAACGTTGACATCAGCAAACCGCTCGCACACACAACATCATACACGTGGTCTGCGGTTGTGAGGCCAGTTGGACGTACTGCCAAACTCTCTAAAACGACGTTGGAGGCGGCTTATGGTAAACAACTCTGGTGGACATTCCTACAGTCAGCATGCCAATTACACGCTCCATCAAAACTTGAGACATCAGTGGCATTGTGTTGTGTGACAAAAATGCACATTTTAGAGTGGACTTTTATTGCCCCCAGCACAAGGTGCACCTGTGTTAATCATATTTTTGATATGCCAAACCTGTTAGGTGGACGGATTGTGATGGCAAAGGAGAAATGCTCACTAACAGGGATGTAAACAAAATTTGTGCACAACATTTGAGAGAAATAATATTTTGGGCATATTGAAAATGTCTGAGAACTTTTGTTTCAGCTCATGAAACACTTTGCATGTTGCGTTTATATTTTTGTTCAGTATACTTTAACTGCTTTTGGTAAGCTAAGTAGGTCATTTGAATCCCACTGCTGTGCTTTAGCAGTCTTTTCCACTGACCTGCTTAGGCAGCGGAGTCTTCGTATGTGTCCTTTACTGTGCATGCTTTTATGTGTGTGTCTGTGTTTGTGTGTGTATGTGCGTGCGTGCTTGAGTGTGCAGTGTCTACATAGTGAATCAGGATGAAATCTGCTTTTACCTCCACCCCATCATAGTCGTCGTCAAACAGAGTGCAGTACTGCGGCAGACCCAGCTGACTGAGCCACTTGGAGATGGCTAGGTGCTTCATGCTGCCAGCCTACAGCCAGGCCAGCCTCTCCCTCCCCTGGGGCCTGGAGCCTCTGTCACCTGAGGAGAGGACCAGGAACAGCATCACCATTATTACCCACTCAGGATGGCTGCTACATCTGTTTGTCGTGAAGAACAAAGAGGCAAACCAGTCATCAAAACCACATTAAAGGAACCAAAGCAGATGATGTCATCCGCTTTCATTTTTACTTGGCATAATGGGGAATATACAGTGCAGCACTATTAGGCCGACTCACAGCCTGAATACCCTGCCATGAACAAATAATTTAGCTGTCAGTTCACACACTTTTCTCATTTGAGAAAAAAGCTTTCCTCAATGTTCAGAATGTTCAGAATGGTTAGAAATGTTTGAAAACACAGAAATAAGGGTTTAATAAGATACTTATCAAACATTATCTAAAACATTGTCATCAGTTTCAACATTTTCTTACGTGTTAAACAATATAACATTAATAACTTGGCAAAGAACTTCTTCAATCACGAGAGATGGCCATTGGAGAGAGGCCATTATAGTTATTACTTGGGCTTACCAGCCAGGTAAAGGCCAGTCTGGTCACCTCTCAGGCAGAGAAGTGCTTTGTCAAGTGTTCTCTATGCCAGCTGAAGTGTCCTCTTCCCACCGCTCAGCTCAGCCAGACACACTCCATCACAACCAGGCTCACTCTGACTGACCAGCTGCGTCACAGCAACACTAAATGAGAGGTGGCGTGTATATCAAGTTGGACAACAGACAACTTTAGCTTAAAGCACTGCCAGTCTTTACTGTATATTAATCATATTGTAGCTGTATCATTGCTTGACGAGAATTCTTGCTGTTACAGGAGGCATCATATTTAAATATTCCTTTGCTCTCTCCACTCCATCCAATGGAAACTTGTGCCAAACTCCTGCAGAGTGCAGCCCTCTCCAGACTATAATAGGGCCTCTCTCTACATACTCAAACAATGCTCTATAAAGTGGAGATGGAGGCTCATAGCATGGGTCATAAACCCTGAAGGGGACAATGAGGTGGTAAAGTTGTAGTTAGTTAATCCAACTTGCAGTGTGTTCCCCAGCTGAGCCCACTGACTGGGATGGTGCTCCTGGGGTGAAGCAATCAGCAGAGTAAAACAGGGGCAGATTCATCCCCCATTCATTGCAATCATGTATGTCAATGTCAGACAGAACACACAGCGAAACGCATTGCCTCTTCACACCCCTGGGATGGAATAGCTGAGTAGGCTCTTCCCTGGAATTGTTGACACTGGGGAAGCATCCAATGGTGTCACACTCTCTCATTACCATCATTATGGTCATGCTGTTTTACACAAACACACAGAAAATGGAGTTGACTTGTAATACACAAACATGTCTGTTGGTACAATGAACCATGCCAAGCCATTAGGAAATGCCTGTTCAACATGTCATTTGTTTAAAAATTCCATAAACTACTGTTTGCAGTTGCATAACGCATGGAAAACAGAATTTTTGAATCAGTGCTAAACAGATGACTAAAATAAAAACAAAGTTTGGTCAAGAATAAATAAATTGATGGCCAGTAATATAATTAGTAATGATGTTGCTTATTCATCTACTATGACAAAGTTACACCCTACCACTGACACCCATCGACACTCAACCATAACAAATGAGGAACCACCACATGATTGGCTCAGGTATTAGCGCTGTTGTCCTAGACATGACATCCACATCAGAATGATCCAATTCCCTTAAGAGCCACTGAGTGGTTGGTGCAGTAGGTTTCATCAGGTCCTCTCTGCCTCCTCAATCACGCTAAGTGATTTTAACATTTACATGTACATTTTTATAATTTAGCAGACGCTCTTATCCAAAGGGATTTACAGTAGTGAGTGCATACATTTTCAATGTTTTCGATGTTGCGTACGTACATATGTGAAGTCATGTGTCCTGAGGGTTCCCACCTGACTGGCTTGCTGAGGATTCACTTTCTCAGCTCATACAGGAGTAATAAAAGCCTAGTTCACAAATGTTGTGATTTTTTGTTTTTGTTTCTATATACAGTACCAGTCAAAAGTTTGGACACACCTACTCATTCAAGGGTTTTTCTTTATTTTTACTATGTTCTATATTGTAGAATAATAGCGAAGACATCAAAACTATGAAATAACACACAGTAACCAAAAAAGTGCTAAACAAATCAAGGACTATGATGGTGTGGAGGTAAAAGCAGGAAGCCACCCTTTGCCTTGATGACAGCTTTGCACACTCTTGGCATTCTCTCAACCAGCCCATCACTGAAAACCACATATCTTCTTCTCTGTTTTTCGACGGACTCTTCCTGAACTGAAGACAAAGTTTGAAAAATGTCAGCGTACGAGGTGTCTGTCTAGCAACGGAGACTTCAAACGCAAGGGGGCATTGCGTTTTCAATCCATTGTGGACATGTCCGTTGAAATGCAAGACAACTGGCGCAACGTAACGGAGTACTAATGGGGTGAAGTGAACGAGGCTTAAGATCGGCTTTTGGTTGGTCATAAATATCCCCACCAGCGCATACTGAAATGGGCACTTTGGAGCATGTTTTTAAGGACACGCCTCAGATATTGCCACTGCTCCCACCTCATCGCAAGCAAGCTCATATAAAACAGGTAAATTACCAATCTTGGGGCTGGGGTTTGAAAATAAAAGAGTGCCAGCTATAACATGTTGAAATTGCAAATGAGCGTGCGTTTGACAATTGATCTGGCTTAACGCCAGCCGAAAACATAGCCCTAGGTCTGCACCAGTCATTATGCAGATGTAACCGGTGTGAAATGGCTAGCTAGTTAGCGGGATGCGCGCTAATAGCGTTTCAATCGGTGACGTCACTCGCTCTGAGACCTTAAAGTAATTGTTTCCTTTGCTCTGCAAGGGCCGCAAGGGTCGCGGCTTTTGTGGAGCGATGGGTAACGGTGCTTCGAGGGTGACTGTTGTCGATGTGTGCAGAGGGTCCCTGGTTCGAGCCCAGATAGGGACGAGGAGAGGCAAGGAAGCTAAACTGTTACACAGATATCGGTTGTGCCTAAGTCATGAAACTACTTGTCACAGATGAATGCAGTCTTTCTGGCAAAAGTTGCAATTAAAGATAATGACTTCCAACTGGTTTTAAGTATTTAGGAAACAAAATCATCAGTTGCTGAGAGTTGGCACATAAGCATTCACTATACTGTAGAATGTGGCAGGTTACATTATGTATGTGACTTTAAAGCTGACTGCAAGAATCCTGTGTGGGAATACACTTTTTAGCCTGTATTAGAATATATTTCCCTAGAGGTTCCTTTGAACCACCAATGATGATTAGCATGCCTCTCTCAATGAGAGACAAAGAACAGCTGTAGAACACACACAAGCCATTTCTCTGATGTGGATTTTTTTTATTTAACTAGTTAAGTCAATTAAGAACAAATTCTTATTTACAATGACGGCATACCACGGCCAAACCCGGACGATGCTGGGCCAATTGCATGGGACTATGGGACTCCCCATCATGACCGGATGTGATACAGCCTGGATTCAAACCAGGGACTGTAGTGTCACCTCTTGCACTGAGATGCAGTGCCTTAGACCGCTGCACCACTCGGGAGCCCTATAGAGAGTAAATATTGGAATTCCTATCAATGCTGATTGAATGCCTTATCTGATCCCAACTCTGTCAACACGTTGCCTAAGACAATGTTTGTATCTGTGGTCAAATCAAATCCAATTTTATTTGTCACATGCTTCTTGAACAACAGGTGTAGACTAACAGTAAAATGCTTACTTATGATCCCTTCCCAATAATGCAGAGAGAAAAATAATAACACGAGGAATAAATACACTATGAGTAATGACTAGGCAAGAGGATAGATAATAAGCAGTAGCAGTGTTCAGCACCCTGAACAGCGTCAATGCAGATTGTCCGGGTAGCTATTTGGTTAACTATTTAGCAGTCTTATAGCTTGGGGATAGAAGCTGTTCAGGGTGCTGTTGGTTCCAGACTTGGTGCATCGGTAGCGCTTGCCGTGTAGTAGCAAAGAGAACAGTCTATGACTTGTGTGGCTGGAGTCTTTGATAATTTTTAGGGCCTTGTTCTGATACCGCCTGGTATAGAGTCCTGTATGGCAGGGAGCTCGGCACCAGTGATGTACGGTGGTGGACCGCACACTCTGATCTAACACACTCAATGTTGTCATGGTAATCACCATCCACATGTGCACACACACACACACGCAAGCAGGATGTTTACGTTAATCAACAGTGCTCTGGTGCTGTTTCTCTGCATTGTACCATTCATAGCGTCCTCGCGGGCTTCCACTAGTACATTAGTGTAGACATCTGGCCCTGAGGAATCTGGAGCTATGACCACTGAACAGAACAGACCCATTATTTCAGAACAGATTCATTATTTTCATATTTTCTTATTCTCTCCAGATCTCTCCAGATTCTCTCCAGATTCATATTCTCTCCAGATCAGCAGAAAATCCAATCTTAACCTGGTATACTTATTTAGTCTGTATAGAGTTATGGTTGGATATAAGAAATTATGTTCATTTCCAATGATACTGTCAAGACATGCTGTTCTTGTCCTTATTATCAAACCTGAGTTTATCCAAAATATTTGTAGTATTTTACTGGAGGGATATGTGTGTTTGTCTGTGTGTGATTTGGCCCCAGCTCTGAGAAGAGAAGACTCATAGTAGAATTGTCTGCTTCATTTCTGCTGAGAACAATAGGTGTCCAGAGTCAGGCTTGTAGCCTCTATGGTAAGGTGTTCCAGCACATCCCCACACAGACAGATTTGGGAGGGATATTTAGGCCAGCTCTGAATAGAACCATCTGGAGGGACATGAATGGCCTGCACTGAGGCACTAGGACTGGGGCCTCAGTGTATGTTTAGGTCTAGGGAAGGAGTTCAGGAAATGAGGGCCATATAAAATCCAACCGACTGGTGTTTCCACCCAACAACAGATGATGTAGAACAGGGGCCGGCAACAGGCTTGCATGGTAATAATACCAAACAATGAGGAGCTATCAAATAGTGGCCACTTGCCCAGCTACAGTATATAGCAGTATATGACGCAATACACTGCATCATCAGGTGTGAGTCATTGAAGACATGAAGAGAGAGAATCGAGGGACACTGAACAAAGCATGTTGTCAGAACGGGTATAGTTTTTAAAGTGCTAGGAGAATGTGAACTCAATAATCCTCCAAACTCCACAGTAGCCTGTCTTAACGTTTGCCTATTAGCATAGTCACGGGAAGTATGGGTGCTGCAGCAAAAAATAATATTAAAAAACATATAGATATACAGTACCAGTCAAAAGTTTGGACACACCTACTCATTCAAGGGTTTTTCTTTATTTTTACTATTTCTACATTGTAGAATAACAGTTAAGACATCAAAACTATGAAATAACACATATGGAATAATGTAGTAAGCAAAAAAGTGCTAAACAAATCAAAATATATTTTTTATTTGAGATTCTTCAAAGTAGTCACAATTTGCCTTTGATGACAGTTAATTTGTGGAATTTCTTTCCTTCTTAATGCGTTTGAGCCAATCAGTTGTGTTGTGATAAGGTAGGGGTGGTATAAAGAAACCACTACTAAAGGACACCAATAAAGAACACCAATAAGAAGAAGGGACTTGCTTGGGCCAAGAAACACGAGCAATGGACATTAGACCAGTGGAAATCTGTCCTTTGGTCTGATGAGTCCAAATGTGAGATTTTTGGTTCCAACCACCATGTCTTTGTGAGATGCAGAGTAGGTGAACAGATTATCTCCACATGTGTGGTTCCAACTGTGAAACATGGAGGAGGAGGTGTGATGATGTGGGGGTGCTTTTCTGCTGACACTGTCAGTGATTTATTTAAAATTAAAGGCACACTTAACCAGCATGGCTACCACAGCATTCTGCAGTGATACGCCTTCTCATCTGGTTTACCTTCTCATCTGGTTTACGCTAAGTGGGACTTTCATTTGTTTTTCAACAGGACAATGACCCAACACACCTCCAGGCTGTGTAAGGGATATTTGACCAAGAAGGAGAGTGATGGAGTGCTGCATCAGATGACCTGGCCTCCACAATCACCCGACCTCAACACAATTGAGATGGTTTCGAATGAGTTGGACTGCAGAGTGAAGGAAAAGCAGCCAACAAGTGCTCAGCATATGTAGGAACTCAAGTTTGTTGGAAAAGCATTCCAGGTGAAGCTGGTTGAGGGAATGCCAAGAGTGTGCAAAAGCTGTCATCAAGGGGTGGGCTACTTTGAAAAATATAAAATATATTTTKATTTGTTTAACACTTTTTGGGGTTAAATGTAGAATCTTTGAATAGACAGTATTGACCAATAGCCACTTGTCAAGCCTTTAGTCAGGGACTGTACCAGCCAGGTCAGCTGTTATCTCCAACAGTAACCTGATATCAATCAAGGCTGGAGAGATGGAGGGACTTGATTTAGATATTGGCAGTCATTTAGCATGACCCATTCAGTACTGACACTGAACCTGTCTGAGAGATGTCATCCATGTGCAGTGCACTGCAGAAGATTTACTATCAGCATTATGCAGTGGTTGAGAGTTCTGGTCCAAGTCTCCTGAAATCAGTGCACTTGATCTGGAGTTCTGGACATGAAGTACCCAGAACTGGCCATTACCCGTAATCTGCCAGTTCATAGCTCTATGGTAGAGGCTTGTGTAATAGAGGAACATTTCACAAGGAAGCAGAGCCAAGCGGAGGTGGGTTTTCTCCCTGGATTGAGTGCCATGCTGAATCACTGTGTGCCTGCCATGCCTGAGCCGTGACATTAAGGCCAAGACAGCTCACCACATTCTCTGACTTGACTCATCGTCTCTGACATGCTGTTAGATAGCGCTGGTATGTCAGGTTTGTAGTGTACTGTAAACACTATTGGAAGACTCTTAGTTCTGACTGAAGGGGAGGGTTTTCACCCGTCAGTACATATGACTGTCCTGATGAGTTAGGCCTGCAACACTCCCAGTACACTGGCTTTGGATTCCTAACCCCAACCCTTTACAAGGTCCCATGTATCACACAGTTAACCATTCAAACACAAATATGATGCATATTTTCCAGTATAGCATCAATGCTAGTACACAAACCCAGACTGTACAACGGAGTAATCTGGGTCAAGTTGTGCTGTGAAAGTCCAAACACTCACATGTTATTTTCCTTTTCAGTTTGGTAACGGGTCCGTCCTCAACTCCACACAGGAAAACTCTGCAACTCTATGTCAATACTGAGGCTGAAGGCCATAGAGGTTCTAAGGGATTACCAAAGGTCAAAGATAATGATAAAAACAGAGCCATATAGCCCTGTTTCCCATGTCCTATTTTACTGTGGGTCCATGAAGTCCCTTTATGAGCTGCCAATATCAGCTAAAGTCAACAAAAAGGGCTCCATGTCAAGAACCTGGCTTTCAGAAAGATTTACTTTTGTCCGTATATCATTTTCTTAAAGTCTTCTGGGTTTCAAATTTCTAAATTGTTGGGTATCCTCATGAGATTTTTAAGTTTCTAACAAAAACAGTACATCTATAGACGGGTTGGCTGACAACGTCATGAAAATGATGCACCCACATGGAAGGGGCCCGGAAGCCGTGCGTTGTTATGATTCTGAACGGGCAGATAGCTAGCAACAATGACAAGGAGCTGCCATGTGGGAAAACTTAGGTGGCTCGTTTCAGCTAGTTTTATATTGTTCTTGATACCATCCCACTGGGCACAGACGTTAATTCAACGTCTATTCCACGTTGGTTCCGTGTAATTTAGTTGAAATGATGTGGAAACAACATAGATTCAACCTGTGTGCGCCCAGTGGGGTGTCTTGTTTGGAGGTGTTTTGACTGATGTCAATGCTAATATGGCAAAAGAAAATGTACTAGCTAGATAACCAATAACTGTAACAATGTATTTGAGAGACAACAAGTCCTCATTGTGCAAATGTATTCATTTGTTCAATAAACATGGAGACAAAATATAGTTTCAACAATCTAAGCCAACCTCGACTATTTTGCCCCATAGTTGCGCATGCGTCAGTTTTGTTGCTAAACAACCAACCCTCCATTAGAAAGCTGGACTCAGTCCCAGACAGATTGACAGTCTCAGACAGCAGAGGGTAGAAAAATGCTGAATGCACTTGGCAGCAATGGAGAAGCATTAGAGAATTCACAATGTGACCCTAACTTTGGTCAGTGGTGTAAAGTACTTGTGTAAAAATACTTTAAAGTACTACTTAAGTAGATTTTCTGGTTATCTGTACTTTACTTTTCTATTTATATTTTGGACAACTTTCACTTTAAATTCACTACATTCCTAAAGACAATAATGTACTTTTTACTCCATACATTTTCCCTGACACCCAAAAGTACTAGTTACATTTTGAATACTTAGCAGGACAGGAATATTGTCAAATTCACACACTTATCAAGAGAACATCATCCCTCCTGCCTCTGATCTTGTGGACTCACAAAACACAAATGCTTCGTTTGTAAATGATGTCTGAGTGTTGGAGTGCGCCTCTGGCTATCCGTAAAAATTAAAAAAATAATCATTTTTAAATGGTGCCGTCTGATTTGCTTAATATAAGGAATTTTAAATGATTTATACTTTTACTTTGATACTTAAGTATATTTTAGCAATTACATTTACTTTTGAATGCTTTAAGACTTTTACTTAAGTAGTATTTTACTGGGTGACTTTCACTTTTACTCGAGTCATTTTCTATTAAGGTATCTTTACTTTTACTCAAGTATGACAATTGGGTACTTTTTCCACCACTGCATTTGGTATGACTTCCTCTGCTGGTGCAAGGTCTACAATTGTTTTATTGAATTAAGTTAGAGTAAAATTAGAATGGTGGGTGAATGACAAGCCAAAGTCACTAGTACAGTCGTCTGAAATAAAGTGAAAGGACCAATAAGACACAATTCAGTTTAGCTTTTTATGTAATGTGTTGTTTTTAAAGTCAAATGCCATATTTCTTGATTTGTCTTCTCCCTGAGCATGCCTCAAATGATTCAGTTCAGAAGTTCCGAGGGAACATGTTCCTCAACAGTTATCATTACACATCTCTTGACTACTGCATAACTTCAAATCCTCTGTAGGAGCAGAGTGGAAGAGCAAAATGTCTTCAGTCGCCTGCCCGCCCGCCTCCCCATCGTGCTAAGGCATGATGCAGTGTGCCACATGTAAAGCCCTCAACATTCTGCAGCACTGTGGTGTGGTTAGCTCCTAAACACTGCCAGAAGGGGCTCAGGTCTCTGTCTCCTGAAATTACATCCATGACGGTAATAACCCATTCCTCAGTCCCCCTGGCATCCACGTGCCTTCCAGTGAGAAATATCAAATGTCTTTCATTTGGAGAGATTTGCACTTTTGGCTCTCATGTCTGGACTGATACAAGGTCTCTGTACCAAACATATGAACATAAGGATGACAGGAGACCCTGGGATCAGAGGTGGCTTATTGGTACTGTGGCAGAGATCTTTCTATGTTAACTCTGCATAACTGGGCTTATGAAGAAGACATGGTACTAATGYCAATGCAGCAGGTGATTTTCACTCTCTCCACAGTGATGCCCCCTAGGGAGAAGAATAAAAACAGCCAAGCATAAAAACACCATATGTATTATCCATGGCAAATTGAAATTCTCTTGTAAGGTCTCCCTAATGTTTTCAATTTTTTCTTAAGGCATCTTGATAAACAGATGTAGGGGAGAGTGGGGTAAGTTGAGCCATGTTTTACATTCAGCATCACTCCATCAAGGGAAATATAGTATTCGTTCTAACAAAGATGATATCTACATATATTTCAGGATGTTGTGTATCCCTGGAAAATAATATGAATTCATGTAAACATTAAAGTTTTGAAAACTTTGCTTGTCGAAAAAAAATAACTTAGCCCCGATATGGAGTAAATTGAGCCCTAAATGAAGCTGCCTCAAAATGTCTGTAGTGGTAAATATTACCACTTCCCTCAACACAATCACAATCGCTTTTTTGTCTTTTAATCATTTTAAATATATTTTAACACATGCTTAACACCTGACAAACACTTTGTACTTTTTTAAAACAATTTTAACATATGCAAGGTAACAACAGGGCCTGGCCTAACGCCTGGGAAGAAAACACTTCAGTTTGCTCAAATTGCCGTTGGCTCAACCATTGGCTCCATTTACCCCATGGCCATTGGCTCAACTTACCCCAATGCAAACATCTTGACTATATTAGCCCACACAGCTACAAAGATACATTTTCATGCTATATTTAGGACCYCATATTGAAGCTTATAGAGACCCCAACTGATGTATAGAACAATCTTAAAATAATCTACTTTGGTTTAAATACAAGCATCAGGAAACCTCTTAACACAATAAATGTGTTTTTTGGACATAACTTGCTTACAACTTTTTCCATGTGGTTTCTTCCTTCGGAGACTCCATGAAATGATGACCTACTAAATATTTGGTCAAATTACTAATTTTGTGTATGGTTTCCTAGAAACAAGGGTGGCTCAACTTGCCCCTCTGGCTCTCCTTACCCCACTCTCCCCTATGACCATACATTATGTCAAGGATTACAGTTTGTTTATATCATAAGGGTTACAGAAAATCCTTATGAAATGGTGATGTGTTCCACCCTATCATTTACATAATTTGTCTAACATTCTTGTGGGATGCAAGTGAGCACACATCACCCTGCAATAAATCACAGGAGTCAGGACTTTACATGTGTAGCTTCTAACCTCATGCCATGCTACAACATGAGCAGGTGCATGTGGAATKAATATTTCCCCACATAACACATTTTGAATGAATATTTTCTAAAAGTACATTGCAAGTACATTGCAGCATCAAAAATACTCAAATAAAATAAACAAATGTCCTGCATTCTATTTCATTTGATTAACACACGTTCATCATGCACACTTGAAGGACAGCCTTATAAATAAACACACAACGTACCTTGAAATACTCGAGAAATTTAAGGCAATCCAAAACACAAGAGCAGTCCGAAAAGAGTAGTTGAAGAGTAGAGTTGAATTTGTTTAGGAGAAAAGTGTTGCTTTCTTTACCGGGTGGATAACCATATATCGTCCTTTGGGAGACAGAAAACCTGTGGACAGCACATACTTCAAAGATGCACGCCAGTGGAGAAAAGGTCAGGTTTGATGCTGCCGAGATAACAACAGCAAATGCCAACTCCAATCTACACTGACTGGGCTTCAGGTTGCAACTGCATCCCACTTGATCTCACTTTCGCTGTCGCGCCGCGCTGGGAGCTCTTCAGGCGCTGTGCTGTCGATTGCTCTTCATCCACATTCCTTTCTTACGGCCGCTGACCTGCCAGTGTTCTACCTCTCTGAATCAGTTTAGGCTATGTGTTTACAATTGCCACCTTTTACAGATGACAAAATAACATCAATGACATGCCATCATCACATCTAACCGCCCCTCTCAGTGAAACTAAATCCATTGTCACTTGCCAGAAATTATGCACAAGCTACACACTAGAAAGTGGGAAAATGCTGTTGTTAATCTAACGTGCTTTTACTGATTGGAAATTTTTTAAATTACACTTTGGTTCATTCAACATATTCTATTAAATTTGCCTGAAATCAAATAACAAGATCAATGTGATTTTTAAAATTGAAATTAAAAGCTTCTAAACTGCTTTCAACACTATGTGCGCATGCGCATTGAATAGCGGTGTGGTGATGTAGATTCGGCAGACTATAATAATATTTTGGGGTTTATTCAGTGCGTGGCTATCCGTTTATTCTTTTTGCCAACCCATAAAAGTGAACGTCAGTCAAGTTAATTAATGTGGTAGTGACTAGAGGGAGTACAGTTATGAAAGGACGTGACTTTTCGTTGAGTAGGGGTGTTTAAGATAACCCTTACAATATATATTTTCCAAACCTTATTTAAGTTTCCTAACCTGCCATGTTAATGATCTTAACTGTAGCTTAAATTCTCATAACCTGCTAAGAAAAAGTAACTTACAGTCGTAGCTGTACTCCCTTTAGTCAGAACCAGTTAATGAGTCTATTCTTTTCATCATTTAAACGAATTATTGTACACTGCCAGAATATGTAATGATACTTGCATAAGTGCATGTGATACTAAAGGGCCTGATAAGATTTCTAATGTAAAGACATCGTCCTGAAATGTGGCAACTATAAAGTATTTTTTTTAAACCTCCTGCTTTGGGCTGGATGTGTCAATAAGTAGTTCAAATCAAATCACATTGTATTTGTCACAACAGGCAAATACAACCTCACTGTCAAATCTTTACTTACAAGCCCTTAACCAATGCAGAGTTTAAAAAAATGTAAGTATGAAAAATTTGCTAAATAAACTAAAGGAAAAATACACAATAAAATAACAATAAGGGGGCTATATACAAGGGGTACCCGTGCCGAGTCAATGTGCAGGGATTTGGGTTAATAGAGGTAATTGAGGTAATATGTACATGTACAGTTGAAGTCGGAAGTTTAAATACACCTTAGCCAAATACATTTAAACTCAGTTTTTCACAATTCCTGATATTTAATCGTAGTAAAAATTCCCTGTCTAAGGTCAGTTAGGATCACCACTTTGTTTTAAGAATGTGAAATGTCAGAATAATAGTAGAGAGAATGATTTATTTCAGCTTTTATTTATTTCATCACATTCCCAGTGGGTCAGAAGTTTACATACACTCAATTAGTATTTGGTAGCATTGCCATAAAATTGTTTAACTTGGGTCAAACGTTTTGGGTAGCCTTCCACAAGCTTCCCACAATAAGTTGGGTGAATTTTGGCCCATTCCTCCTGATAGAGCTAGTGTAACTGAGTCAGGTTTGTAGGCCTCTGTCAGGTGTGTGCGTACTGGTAGTGAAGTCAGGCGCAGGAGAGCAGAGAGTTGTGAACAGGCACACCCTTTATTGAGGCAGGAGAAACCAACAGACAGACGCCACTGCGTCAAAACCTCCAGCCAATTGGCAAAAGTGCAAAACGCGCAAACAGTCACAATAATAATGTTCAAACAAATAAACATACCTCGTGACAAAACACGGAATATACGAACACCATTCTGGCGTGTCAAACATGACACGTAACACAAAACAATTCTACACAAAGACATGAGGGGGAACAGAGGAATAAATACATGCAGTGTGATTAGGGGATAAAAACCAGGTGTGCGGGGAACAAGACAAAACAAATGGATTAATGAAAAATGGAGCGGCGATGGCTAGAAAGCCGGTGACGTCGACCGCCGAACGCCGCCCAAACAAGGAGAGGAGCCGACTTCGGCGGAAGTCGTGACAGCCTCCTTGCTCGCACATGCTTTTTCAGTTCTGCCCACAACTTTTCTATAGGATTGAGGTCAGGACTTTGTGATGGCCACTCCAATACCTTGACTTTGTTGTCCTTAGGCCATTTTGCCACAACTTTGGAAGTATGCTTGRGGTCATTGTCCATTTGGAAGACCCATTTGCGACCAAGCTTTAACTTCCTGACGATGTCTTGAGATGTTGCTTCAATATATCCACATACTTTGCCTACCTCGTGATGCCATCTATTTTGTGAAGCGCACCAGTCCCTCCTGCAGCAAAGCACCCCCACAACATGATGCTGCCACCCCTGTGCTTCACGGTTGGGATGGTGTTCTTCGGCTTGCAAGCCTCCCCCTTTTTCCTCCAAACATAACGATAGCCATTATGGACAAACAGTTCTATTTTTGTTTCATATGTTTCATTGTTTCACCAGAGGACATTTCTCCAAAAAGTACGATCTTTGTCCCCATGTGCAGTTGCAAACCGAAGTCTTGCTTTTTTATGGCGGTTTTGGAGCTGTGGCTTCTTCCTTGCTGAGCGGCCGTTCAGGTTATGTTGATATAGGACTCGTTTTACTGTGGATATAGATACTTTGTACCTGTTTCCTCCAGCATCTTCACAAGGTCCTTTGCTGTTGTTCTGGGATTGATTTGCACTTTTAGCAGCGAAGTAYGTTCATCTTTAAGAGACAGAACGCGTCTCCTTCCTGAGCAGTATGACGGCTGCGTGGTCCCATGGTGTTTATACTTGCGTACTATTGTTTGTACAGATGAACGTGGTACCTTCAGATGTTTGGAAATTGCTCCCAAGGATGGAACCAGACTTGTGGAGGGTCTACAATGTTTTTTTCTGAGGTCTTGGCTGATTTCTTTTGATTTCCCATGATGTCAAGCAAAGAGGCACTGAGTTTGAAGGTAGCCTTGAAATACATCCACAGGTACACCTTCAATTGACTCAAATGATGTCAATTAGCTTATCAGAAGCTTCTAAAACCATGACATAATTTTCTGGAATTTTCCAAGCTGTTTAAAGCACAGTCAATTTAGTGTATGTAAACTTCTGACCCACTGGAATTGGGATACAGTGAATTGTAAGTGAAATAATCTGTCTGTAACCCAATTTTTAGAAAAATTATCTGTGTCATGCGCAAAGTAGATGTTTTAACCGACTTGCCAAAACGAATGTTGATAACAAGAAATTGTTGGAGCGGTTAAAAAACAAGGTTTTAATGACTCCAACCTAAGTGTATGTAAACTTCGACTTCAAACTGTAGGTAGGGGTAAAGTGGCTATGCATAGATTAATAAACAGAGAGTAGCAGCACGTATGTGAAGAGTGTGGAAGGAATGTGAATGTGTGTGTGTGTGTGTGTGTGTGTGTGTGTGTGTGTGTGTGTGTGTGTGTGTGTGTGTGTGTGTGTGTGTGTATGGCGTCAATATGCGCTGTGTGTGTGTGTTTGGATTGTCAGTGTAGTATGTGTGTGGTTAGTCCAGTGAGTGTACATCAAGTCTGTGCAAGAGAGTCAGTGCAAAAAATAAGAATAAAATAAGGGGGTCAATGTAAATAGTCCAAGATAGCAATTTGATTAACTATTCAGCAGTCTTGGGTAGAAGCTGTTAAGGAGCCTTCAGTCCCAGACATCACGCTCCAGCACTGCTTGCCGTGCGGTAGCAGAGAGAGCAGACCATGGCTTGGTGGCTGGAGTCTTTGACTATTTTTAGGGCCTTCTCCACACCGCCTCGCTTCGCATTTCCTAGGAAAAATGATGTTTTTTTACGTGTTATTTCTTACATTGGTACCTCAGGTAATCTTAGGTTTATTACATACAGTCGCGGAGGAAACTACTGGATATAAGAGCAACGTTCAACTCACCATCAAGTTACACCAGGAATACGACTTTCCCGAAGAGATCCTCTTTTTGCCCACCACCAGGACAATGGATCGGATCCCAGCCGGCGAACCAAAACCACGACGCCGTAAAAAGGGGCAGACGAAGCGGTCTATCTGATCAGGCTCCGGAGACGGGCACATCGCGCACCGCTCCCGAGCATACTACTTGCCAAATGTCCAGTCTCTTGACAAACAAGGTTGATGAAATCGCAGCAAGGGTAGCAATTCCAAGAGAGACATAAGAGACTGTAACGTTCTTTGCTTCACGGAAACATGGCTCACTCGAGACACGCTATCGGAGTTGGTACAGCCACCTGGTTTCTTCACGCATCGCGCTGACAGAAACAAGCATCTTTTCTGGTAAGAAGAGGAGCGGGGGGTATGCCTTATGATTAACGAGACGTGGTGTGATCATAACAACATACAGGAACTCAAGTCCTTCTGTTCACCTGACTTAGAATTCCTCACAATCAAATGTCGACCGTATTATCTACCTAGAGAATTCTCTTCGATTATAATCACAGCCGCATATATTCCCCACCAAGCAGACACATCGATGGCCCTGAACAAACTTTATTTGGCTCTATGTAAACTGGAAACCACATATCCTGAGGCTGCGCATTCATTGTAGCTGGGGATTTTAACAAGGCTAATCTGAAAACAAGACTCCCTAAATTCTATCAGCATATCGATTGTGCTACCAGGGCTGGTAAAACCCTAGATCATTGTTATTCTAACTTCTGCGGCGCATATAAGGCCCTCCCCCGCCCTCCTTTCGGAAAAGCTGACCACGACTCCATTTTGTTGCTCCCTGCCTATAGACAGAGACTAAAACAGGAAGCTCCCGCGCTCAGGTCTGTTCAACGCTGGTCCGACCAATCTGATTCCATGCTTCAAGATTGCTTCGATCACGTGGATTGGGATATGTTCCGCATTGCGTCAAACAACAACATTGACGAATACGTTGATTCGGTGAGCGAGTTTATTAGCAAGTGCATCGGCGATGTCGTACCCACAGCAACTATTAAAACATTCCCAAACCAGAAACCGTGGATTGATGGCAGCATTCGCGCAAAGCTGAAAGCGCAAACCACTGCTTTTAACCAGGGCAAGGTGACCGGAAACATGACCGAATACAAACGGTGTAGCTATTCCCTCCGCAAGGCAATCAAACAAGCTAAGCATCAGTATAGAGACAAAGGAGAGTCGCAATTCAACGGCTCAGACACAAGAGGTTTGTGGCAGGGTCTACAGTCAATCACGGATTACAAAAAGAAAACCAGCCCCGTCGCGGACCAGGATGTCTTGCTCCCAGACAGACTAAACAACTTCTTTGCTCGCTTTGAGGACAATACAGTGCCACTGACACGGTCCGCTACCAAAACCTGTGGACTCTCCTTCACTGCAGCCGACGTGAGTAAAACATTTAAATGTGTTAACCCTCACAAGGCTGCAGGCCCAGACAGCATCCCCAGCCGCGTCCTCAGAGCTTGCGCAGACCAGCTGGCTGGTGTGTTTACGGACATATTCAATCAATCCTTATCCCAGTCTGCTGTTCCCACATGTTTCAAGAGGGCCACCATTGTTCCTGTTCCCAAGAAAGCTAAGGTAACTGAGCTAAACGACTACCGCCCCGTAGCACTCACTTCTGTCATCATGAAATGCTTTGAGAGACTAGTCAAGGACCATATCCCCTCCACCCTACCTGACACCCTACACCCACTCCAATTTGCTTACCGCCCCAATAGGTCCACAGACGACGCAATCGCAATCACACTGCACACTGCCCTAACCCATCTGGACAAGAGGAATACCTATGTGAGAATGCTGGTCAACGACGACAGCTCAGCATTTAACACCATAGTACCCTCCAAACTCGTCATCAAGCTCGAGACCCTGGGTCTCGACCCCGCCCTGTGCAACTGGGTACTGGACTTCCTGACAGGCCTCCTCCCGGGTGGTGAGGGTAGGAAACAACATCTCCACCCCGCTAATCCTCAACACTGGGGCCCCACAAGGGTGCGTTCTGAGCCCTCTCCTGTACTCCCTGTTCACCCACGACTGCGTGGCCATACACGCCTCCAACTCAATCATCAAGTTTGCAGACGACACTACAGTGGTAGGCTTGATTACCAACAACGACAAGACGGCCTACAGGGAGGAGGTGAGGGCCCTCGGAGTGTGGTGTCAGGAAAATAACCTCACACTCAACGTCAACAAAACATAGGAGACGATCGTAGACTTCAGGAAACAGCAGAGGGAGCACACCCCTATCCACATTGACGGGACAGTAGTGGAGAGGGTAGTACGTTTTAAGTTCCTTCGGCGTACACATCACGGACAAACTGAATTGGTCCACCCACACAGACAGCGTGGTGAAGAAGGCGCAGCAGCGCCTCTTCAACCTCAGGAGGCTGAAGAAATTCGGCTTGTCACCAAAAGCACTCACAAACTTTTACAGATGCACAATCGAGAGCATCCTGTCGGGCTGCACCACCGCCTGGTACGGCAACTGCTCCGCCCACAACCGTAAGGCTCTCCAGAAGGTAGTGAGGTCTGCACAACGCACCGGGGGCAAACTACCTGCCCTCCAGGACACCTACACCACCGATGTCACAGGAAGGCCATAAAGATCATTAAGGACAACAACCACCCGAGCCACTGCCTGTTCACCCCACTATCATCCAGAAGGCGAGGTCAGTACAGGTGCATCAAAGCAGGGGCCGGGAGACTGAAAAACAGCTTCTATCTCAAGGCCATCAGACTGTTAAACAGCCACCACTAACATTGAGTGGCTGTTGCCAACATACTGACTCAACTCCAGCCACTTTAATAATGGAAAAATGTATGTAAAAAATGTATCACTAGCCACTTTAAACAATGCCACTTAATATAATGTTTACATACCCTACATTACTCATCTCATATGTATATACTGTACTCTATACCATCTACTGCATCTTGCCATCTTTATGTAATACATGTATCACTAGCCACTTTAAACAATGTCACTTTTATATGTTTACATACCCTACATTACTCATCTCATATGTATATACTGTACTCGATACCATCTACTGCATCTTGCTTATGCCGTTCTGTACCATCACTCATTCATATATCTTTATGTACATATTCTTCATCCCTTTACACTTGTGTGTATAAGGTAGTTGTTGTGAAATTGTTAGGTTAGATTACTTGTTGGTTATTACTGCATTGTTGGAACTAGAAGCACAAGCATTTCGCTACACTCGCATTAACATCTGCTAACCATGTGTATGTGACAAATAACATTTGATTTGATTTGATTTGATAAAGGACCTGGATGGCAGGAACCTCGGCCCCAGTGAATTACTGGGCTGTACGCACTACCCTCTGTAGCGCCTTGCAGTCAAATGCCGAGCAGTTGCCATACCAGGCAATGATGCAATCAGTCAGGATGATCTCGATGGTGCAGCTGTAGAACTTTTTATTATTATTTATTTTTCACTCCTTTTTTCTCCCCAATTTCGTGGTATCCAATTGGTAGTAGTTACAGTCTTGTCTCATCGCTGCAACTCCCGTACGGACTCGGGAGAGGCGAAGGTCGAGAGCCATGCGTCTTCAGATACCCAAGACAACCAAGCCGCACTGCTTCTTGACGCAATGCCCATCCAACCCGGAAGCCAGCCGCACCAATGTGTCGGAGGAAACACCGTACACCTGGCGACCATGTCAGCGTGCACTGTGCCCGGCCCGCCAMAGGAGTCGCTAGTGCGCGATGAGACAAGGATATCCCTGCCGGCCAAACCCTCCCTAACCCGGACGGCGCTGGGCCAATTGTGCGCTGCCCCATGGGCCTCCTGGTCACGGCCGGCTGTGACAGAGCCTGGACTCTAACCCAGAATCTCTAGTGGCACAGCTAGCACTGCGGTGCAGTGCCTAAGACCACTGCTGTAGAACATTTTGAGAATCTGAGGTCCCATGCCAAATCTTTTCCTCCCCCTGCGGGGAATAGGCATTTCTGTGCCCTCTACACGACTGTCTTGGTGTGTTTGGACAATGATAGGTCCTTAGTGATGTGGACACCAAGGAACTTGAAGCTCTCGACCGGATCCACTACAGATGTGGATCCGGTCGTGCTCAGCCCTCCTTTTCCTGTAGTCCATGATCAGCTCCTTTGTCTTGCTCACATTGTGAGAGACGTTGTTGTCCAGGCACCACACTGCCAGGTCTCTGACCTCCTCCCTATACGCTGTCTCAACATCATCGGTGATCAGGCCTATCACCGTCCTCGGCAACATTATTATTTTTTTATTTTTTTATTTCACCTTTATTTAACCAGGTAGGCCAGTTGAGAACAAATTCTCATTTACAACTGCGACCTGGCCAAGATAAAGCAAAGCAGTGCGACAAAAACAACAACACAGAGTTACACAAACAAAAGTACAGTCAATAACACAATGTGTGCAAATGTAGAAGAGTAGGGAGGTAAGGCAATAAATAGGCTATAGAGGCGAAATAATTGCAATTTAGCATTAACACTGGAGTGATAGATGTGCAGATGATGATGTGCAAGTAGAGATACTGGGGTGCAAAAGAGCAAGAGGATAAATAACAATATGGGGATGAGGTAGTTGGGTGTGCTATTTACAAATTGGCTATGTACAGGTGCAGTGACAGTAAGCTGCTCTGACAGCTGATGCTTAAAAGTTAGAGAGGGAGATATAAGACTCCAGCTTCAGTGATTTTTGCAATTCGTTCCAGTCATTGGCAGCAGAGAACTGGAAGGAAAGGCGGCCAAAGTAAGTGTTGACTTTGAGGATGACCAGTGAAATATACCTGCTGGAGCGCGTGGTAYGGGTGGGTGTTGCTATGGTGACCAGTGAGCTGAGAAAAGGCGGGGCTTTACCTAGCAAAGACTTATAGGTGACCTGGAGCCAGTGGGTTTGGCAACGAATATGTAGTGAGGGCCAGCCAACGAGAGCATACAAGTCGCAGTGTTGGGTAGTATATATGGCTTTGGTGACAAAACAGATGGCACTGTGATAGACTACATCCAGTTTGCTGAGTAGAGTGTTGGAGTCTATTTTGTGAATGACATCACTAAAGTCAAGGATCGGTAGGATAGTCAGTTTTACGAGGGTATGTTTGGCAGCATAAGTGAAGGAGGCTTTGTTGCGAAATAGGAGGCCGATTCTAGATTTAATTTTGGATTGGAGATGCTTGATACGAGTCTGGAAGAAGAGTTTACTGTCCATATATTCTAAGTCAGAACCGTCCAGAGTAGTGATGTTAGTCGGACGGGTGGTTGCGGGCAACAATCGGTTGAAGAGCATGCATTTAGTTTTTCTAGCATTTAAAAGCAGTTGGAGGCCACAAAATGAGTGTTGTATGGCATTGAAGCTCGTTTGGAGGTTTGTTAACAGTGTCCAAAGAAGGGCCAGATGTATACAGAATGGTGTCGTCTGCATAGAGGTGGATCAGAGAATCACTAGCAGCAAGAGCGACATCATTGATTTATACAGAGAAAAGAGTCGAGAATTGAACCCTGTGGCACCCCCATAGAGAGGTCTGGACAACATGCCATCTGATTTGACACACTGACCTCTATCTGAGAAGTAGTTGGGAACCAGGCGAGGCAGTCATTTGAGAAACCAAGGCTATTGAGTTTGCCGATAAGAATGCAGTGATTGACAGAGTCGAAAGCCTTGGCCAGGTCGATGAAGACGGCTGCACAGTACTCTCTTTTATCGATGGCGGTTATGATATTGTTTAGGACCTTGAGCGTGGCTGAGGTGCACCCATGACCAGCTCGGAAACCAGATTACATAGTAGAGAAGGTACGGTGGGATTCGAAATGGTCGGAGATCTGTTGGTTAATGTCACGATCGTCTTGATAAGAGAGAGAGGACCAAGGCACAGCGCGTGAAAAATACATCTTCTTTTAATGAAGGAAAAAAGAAACACTTACAAAATGAACAAAACAAACGATCGTGAAGCTAACCCGAACTAAGTGCACACATGCAACATAGAACATAGACATAGACAATTACCCACAAATGCATGATGCCCATGGCTGCCTTAAATATGGCTCCCAATCAGAGACAAATGAAAGACATCTGTCTCTGATTGAGAACCACTCAGGCAACCATAGACATACCTAGAAACATTCACTCAACCATAGACATACCTAGAAACATTCACTCAACACAAACTCATACACTAAACCCAACACCCCCTTTACCATATAACCACCCAAAACGACAAAACACAAACATTCCCCATGTCACACCCTGACCTAACTAAAATAATAAAGAAAACAAAGAATACTAAGGCCAGGGCGTGACAGGAGAGAGATTTGTTTTGTTCATTTGTAAGTGTTTCTTTTTTCCTTCATTAAAAGAAGATGTATTTTTCACGCGCTGCGCCTTGGTCCTCTCTCTCTTATCAAGACGATCGTGACAGAATTACCCACCAAAACGGACCAAAGCAGCGTGTCAAGCAGCACAGGAGCTATACACAAAGGATTCATGGACCATGGGAAGAGGTATGGTATGGAAAGGGTCCCTTGGGCACAACCGGGAGAATATCGCCTCCCTCGTGAAGAGCTGGAGGCAGCTAAAGCCGAGAGGAGGCGATATGAGGAGGCAGCACGGAAGCAAGGCTGGAAGCCCGTGAGTACAACGCAAAATGTCTTTGGGGGGGGCTGAACGGGAGTGTGGCGAAGTCAGGTAGGAGACCTGCGCATACTCCCTGTACTTACCGTGGAGAGCGAGAGTAGCGGGCAGACACCGTGTTACGCGAGTAGAGCGCATGGTGTCTCCTGTACGTGTTCATAGCCGGTGCGGTTATTCCACCTCCCCGCACTGGCAGGGCTAGATTGAGGATTGAGCCGGATGACATGAAAGCCGGCCCAACTTATCTGGTCACCAGTGCGTCTTCCTCGGGCCGGCTTACATGGCACCAGCCTTACGCATGGTGTCCCCGGTTCGCCTACATAAACCGGTGCGGGTTATTCCACCTCCCCGCACTGGTCGGGCGACGGGGAGCATACAACAGGTAAGATTGGGCAGGCTCAGTGCTCAAGGGAGCCAGTACGCCTGCACGGTCCGGTATTTCCGGCGCCACCCTCCCGCCCAGCCCAGTACCACCAGTGCCTACACCATGCACCAGGCTTCCTGTGCGTCTTCAGAGCCCTGTTCCTCCTCCACGCACTAACCTTATGGTGCGTGTCTCCAGCCCATTACCACCAGCCAAGAGCAGCCAGATCGTCCGCGCCAAAAGCAGCCAGATCGTCCGCCAGCCAGAGCAGTCAGATCCGTCGCGCAGCCATGAGCAGTCAGATCCGTCAGCCAGCCATGAGCAGCCAGATCCATCAGCCAGCCATGAGGCAGCCCAGAGTCGCCAGCCAGCAATGAGCAGCCAGAGTCGCCAGCCAGCCATGAGCAGCCAGAGTCGCCAGCCAGCCATGAAGCAGCCCAGAGTCGCCAGCCAGCCATGAGCAGCCAGAGTCGCCAGCCAGCCATGAGCAGCCAGAGTCGCCAGCCAGCCATGAAGCAGCCAGAGTCGCCAGCCAGCCATGAGCAGCCAGAGTCCGCCAAAGCCCCCCAGCCATGAGCAGCCAGAGTCGCCAGCCCAGCCAGGATCTTCCAGAGCCGCCAGTCAGCCATGAGCAGCCAGAGTCGCCAGCCAGCCATGATCTTCCGAAGCCCGCAGCAGCCAGGATCTCCAGAGACACCGAAGCGGATATTGACAATGGTGGAGTGGGGGCCACGTCCACACACCGAGCCGCCGCCATATTAAGGCCCACCCCGGACCCTCCCTTTATTGGTCAGGTTTTTGCGGCCGGAGTCCGCACCTTTTGGGGGGGTAAC